>NC_064578.1:38454005-38754005 GCF_937001465.1 Orcinus orca | reverse complement strand
ATCTTTTTAGGAAACACAATTCAACCCACCATGTTCCCCATCCAGAAACCTTCTGTGTGGTCCGGGGAGGAGGTGAGTCAGCCTCAGTGTTTACTGAGTGAAGCCATTTTCTTGCTATTTAAACCTAATTGAGCAGAATGTACTAAAATTGAAAAAGCATGCACCTGTGCCGCAGCATTTGCACCTCTCGGTGCCCGCGTGGAGGGGAACCCTCCCACACATGCCAGGAGGCGCCAAGGCTTCTCACGGGGCAAGCTCATGCACATGGACAGTAGAGGCAGGGCAGGTGGACTCGGGGCCCTCACTGCGGGGTAGGAAGGAGCAGTTTCACGCCTCCTGGCCTGGGACTTAGTGCGAGGATTATTCTGTGTGCCTAGATACATGTATGTAGGTACACGGGAGCAGTGCTGGGACAGACATCCCCAAAGATACCAGCATCGGGGTGAGGGAAAGGAAGAACAGGGCCTTTAGCCGTATCTATGATATTTTTATTGTTCTACCTGGAGAATGTCTTTATAAATAATTTAAGAGAAAAACCATAATCTCCACTAGCCACGGCAACTTCAGTTCAGGCTCTCCCTTCTCTCATATCCAAGGGCTCCAGAAACAGTCTTGAGTTCCAGATCTCCTGACCACAGGGTCTTGAGCTCCAGATGCATGAAGGAGGGGTTTGA
The DNA here is from genome assembly GCF_937001465.1 of Orcinus orca. Lineage (NCBI taxonomy): Eukaryota > Metazoa > Chordata > Mammalia > Artiodactyla > Delphinidae > Orcinus > Orcinus orca. The sequence continues at coordinate 38,753,331 of NC_064578.1, read as the reverse complement.
AGAGGGGATGGGGACAGGCCTAGGCAGCCATGGCACATACAGTGTGCCCTGGAGGTTGGTCTCCGTTTTTCTCACGAGGCTGAAATTGATCTTGCAGCTTTTGTGTTCCTGCCCGCTGAGTAGAGGCCACCCGAGGGACAGGAAGTGCAAGTCCTACAGGCTGATATGAGAAGGGGGCGTCCACCCCTCTTGGCTTCTCAGCTGCCACAGCTTGGAAAGAGCCTCACAGTCTGCTGCTCCAGATTATTCGGATTGTCAGCTGCAGGGACAGACAGCCTGGAAGGTACGTGGCCTTCTCCGGTGGCTGCCCTGAGGTGGTGTCCACCTGATGCTGAAGGAATATTTCACAACTACCAGCCATGTCGATGTGAGTTTTCATGACTTCGACACTTTCCATCCCAGCTACACAAAAGATATTGTATTGATATTTGAATCAAGAATACCTCATCTCCAGAGTTCCCTGGGCTAGTAGCTAGTTTAATCTAGTTGTGTAAAATGCAGGGAAAGACAGCTCCTCTGATACTCCAATAACCAGGACTCCCGGTTCACCAGCATGTGTGCCCATCCACAGGACCATGAGGATAGACTTGTGACCCCAGGAATCTGCAGGCTGGTGGGGCATCTTCTGAGTTACCGACAAAACATTTAAAGAGTTCCATATACATTCAGGAAACTATTACTTACATCACTAGTGTTTTTGAAAATGGTCATACAATCCAGTGGCTATGTCGTACCTCAGAGCCGCCAGCTGTTCAGGCAGACGTGGGCAGCAAGGTGGGCAGAGAAGGGCGCTCTCGGTGTTACCTATGCTCCAAGGGTACAAATCGTGGCTGGTTACTTGAAAGAGCTTTAGGTTCCTATTTGACAAATGGAAACACACATTGATTATGTTGTGAGGAGTTAATTAATCCAACTACAAATAAGAATCAAGAGCATCGTATGGGATTAATATATACACATAACTATATATAAAATAGATAATCTAGAAGGACCTACTGTATAGCACAGGGAACGCTACTCAATATTCTGTAATAACCTATATGGGAAAAGAATCTGAAAAAGAATGGATATAAATATATGTATAACTGATTCACTTTGCTGCACACCTGAAACTAACACAACATTGTAAATCAACTATACTCCAACATAAAATAAAAATTAAATTAAAAAAAGTGCATCAACCGAAATGGCCCAATCCTGGCATTCAGGTGAAATGGGGGACGGGGCGTGGGTGTGTGTGGGGGTCACGTGTGCTCCTGTACATTTGTATGAGTCGAAGCTTAGGGGATGTGTGTGGGTGTGTGTACATTGGGGCCAGTTTTGGGGGGTTGGTGCTTGTACATATGGCAGTTGTATTAGTCTGCTCGGCTGCCACAACTAAATGTCACAGACCAGGGGGCTTAAACAACACATGTTGATTTCTCACAGTTCTGGAGTCTGGAGGTCGAAAGTCAAGGTGTAGTCAGGGTTTTTCCTGAGGCCTCAGTCTTTGGCTTGTAGCTGCTGCCTTCTCCCTGTGTTTTCACGTGGTCTTTCCTCAGTGCGCATGCATCCCTAGTGTCTCTCGGTGTCCTAATCTCCTCTTCTTATAAGGCCACCAGTCAGATTGGATCAGACCCCCCCACCCCTTAGTTTAACTTAATCACATCTTTATTAAAGGCCCTATCTCCAAATACAGTCACATTCTAAAGTACCAGTGTTAGGGCTCCAACATGAATTCTGAGGGTTCAGTTCAGCCTGGAACAGAGGTGTTAGTTGTATGTGTTGGGTTGGTGTGTATGTGTGTGGGGCTGGTCAGTGTGTGGCCTTTACTCCTTCACCACCACCTCCACTCCCTGCTGCCTCTAGTTACAGGAGCTGCTCTAAAGAACAGGGCAAATGCCTTGATTATCACCAGACATGACTCTTTTGTCTCAACTGGGATATACATTGCTTTATTTTCTTTGAATTTAATTTAACTTTGTGTAATGTAACTCTGGGTACCCATCCCACCTGCCTGTGAGAAATTTTCTGTCCTTTAGGAGCTCCCTATCCCCCAGCATCATGTAAAGTGTTTGGTATCTTACATGAACATTTGGGGGTCCCCTCTAGTTATGCCGAGATGCCTCCTGCTGGCCTTGGGGGTCTCCACCACTCTCTTGGGCATGGGCTTTTGGGGGCTCCAGAGCAGCAGGGCTGAGGCCTAGCTGTCCCCTCCCCTCCCCGAGGTCCATGGGTCTGGAAGCTGAGCCCCGAGTTTGCTCCCCCACCTCTGTGCACGTGGGTAATGAGTGGTCCCGCAGCACAGCTCCCCACATCGGGGGCGGCAGGGAGTGGTGGGGACCGCAGCAGACTGCAGAGGGCATGCTTCCCTGCCGCCTCAGTAACCACCAGATGTCCGGAGGGCGCTTGCGGGCTTGGCCCAGCCCAGCATTACCACATCTTTTCATTTTCTCAGATAAGCAGGGAATCTTTAATTTTTAACATAATTTCTCCCAATTTTTAAACATTGTCAGCTCTTGCAAATTCTTTTAAACCATTGTTTTACAACAAACAAACATGTGCCAAGCAGATACAGCCTTGACCCAGTTTTTCCCACTGGGGGAAGAATTCAAGTCCAGGGCCTGGGGACTCAAGGGGGTTTTTGGTTGGGGTGGAAGGCTACACCCTTCTTCAGAAAGAATTTATGAATATGGGATTGAGACCCAGGACTCACCCTAAGGAGCTTTCCTGTCTCCATACACAGGATGCATAAATGCTGAAGACAGGGAGCCTTTGGGGCCCTGTTCATAGACCTCCTGCTGTTGCTGTTGTGTTTTCAGAGCAGTGGCCCCAGTGGATGGGAGAGAGGGTTGATGGGGGTGACGGGGGTTCTGCCTTTTCTAGGCCAACTGGAGCCCCCAGGTGCTGGGACACATTACACTCCCCCGTCTGCTGCACCACTTGCGGGCTGGGGTGGAGCACGATCAAGGACTAGAATCTAGGACTCCAGAGTGGGGAAGGCTATAGGATGGCCCCAAAGACGTGATGCTTGATGTCACTGTCACCCAGTTTAGCTCCAGGCATGGCTGCTGCTGGGCCAGCCGACCCACTGACCTCTCTATGTCCTGTCCCCACACCACACCTCAGCCACCGGGCCTTCATGCCATTCCCAGCCTATGCTGAGCATCTTCCAACCCCAGACCTTTGTGCTTGCTGTTCTGCTGCCTGGAACACCCTTCCTCCAGATCATCACACGGCTGGTCCTTTCTCCACATTCAGGAGGTATCACCCACAGAAAGTCCTTCCCTAACTTCCCTCCCCTCCCTATCGGTTACGTCACTTGTGTTGTCTTCACAGGACTTAGTGCTTTACAAAAGGATCTTTTTTATTGTGGCCTCCCTACCCCCAGAAGTTCAGCTCCATTCAGGGATCTTGGACTGTTTCGTTCACTGCCCTGTCCCCAGTGCCTAGAATAATGCCTTGTACATTGTAGGTACTTGATAATTATTTATTCAGTGAATTATGCATAATGGATGGATAAATGGATGGGTGGGTGGATGGATGGACAGATGGGTGGGTGGATGGATGGATGGATGTGTGGGTGGATGGATGAATGGCTGGTGGATTGTGGATAGGTATACTGACAGAGAGAGAGAGGGAGAGAGAGAGAGATGGATGGGGTTGTGGGGTGAGCTAGGTTGAGAGAGTGGCCGTGGCAGCCACGTGTAGGGGTCCCAGGCTTGGGACTGTGATGGACAACAGGACCGCTGTTCAGAAGCTGTGCTCCAGCCCTGAGCTGAGCGAGCTTAATGCTTGGAGCTTGGTCCCAGCCCTGTTGCTCCCTCACCAGCTGACTTCAGGAAAGTCCCAGGGTCCCCTTTGGTGTCCACAAGTTACAGTACCCCAAGCTTCCTTCCTCACAGGATGGGGGAGACTCAAAAAAGACCCACTCTGTGGCCACTTTGGCAAGCCCAGAGTGTCTGCCTGGAGACGCGTATGCCCAAGGAGGCAAGGGCAAGGATGCTTGTGGTAGATTTGTGCATGACCAACAAATGGAAACCGCTTAAATGTTCAGCTGCTCCAAGTGGGATCCCCACTTGCTGTTGGGCACTGGGCAGCAGTCAAAGACCTGCCAGCCCCTGCGGTACCTGTGTGGGTCTCAGAAAGGCGCCCCTTCTCGGCAGATGAATTACAAAGAGGCATCCCTGCCTCTGTGCTGACACAGCCAGGTCTGGCCAGGGAGCAAGGCTGATTTTTAGCCCTCACTCGCCCCTTGCTTCAGGGCACTATGTGATAATAGTCCACGGCAGGCAAAGAAGGACCTCCAAGGCACAAGATTGGGGAAAACGGCAACTTGAGGAACAGTATGCACAATATGGAGCCATTTATAGCTGGAAAAAAGCCCCGGAAAACAATTTCTGTGACTGCAAATCTATCTACTTTATCTGTCTATCTATCTGTCTATCTATCTATCTATGTAAATGCATAGGATAAAGGTCTGGTAGTGACACCCCAAACTGGGTAATAGCAGAGACATCTGGGGTACTATGAGGTTGAAGGGATCTTAGCTTCACTGCCAAGTTCAGGTATCAACCAGGTGCTTAAACAATAATAACACCCTGAGCCCTCCCCAGCCCCAGGTCTTGGTAGCTGCTGGAAACAGAAGTCCGTGCTGAGCATTCAAATGACACCACAAATGTCACTCCTTCTCAGCTAATTGTCAGGAGAATTCTGTAGCTGCCTGTGAAGATGGAGGAGCTCTGTTACCATGAGCTGTAGGTGATTATATGAAGTTTGTTTGGAAACTGTTAGAAATTTGCTGGTAATGATGCTTTGGTGAAAGAGGCTGTTTTTAAAAACACTCAGGAAAGTTGCTGAAAGTCACATTCATTATGGGAAAGTGAAAACCTAACATGTGGCTGGTGTTGCTGCAGTATTGGCACTCCCTGGGGTGTCACTGCGTGGGGCAGAGTGGGTTCTTCCAGCCTGCCTCAGGCCAAGGCCCTTTGGACAGGAGTGTGGGACAGTGGTGACAAAATGAGCCCCTGGCACTCCCCCCACCCGAACCCCACTGCTGCCCTGGAGACACGGGGTAACAAGACAGACCCAGGCCCACCGTGGTCCGCTCTGACCCTCCTTTATCCCTCTCTCTCTGTCTTTTCACTTACACGACAGTACACAAATGTATTCTTCTAGGAAATAAAGTGAAAATATTACCCATAGGATTAAAGTTCTCTTTGACCAGCACCCAAACCCCCCAGGGTACCTCTGTCATCGGTTTGACTTGTGTCCTTCCAGACATTTCCCCGCATTTAGAGCAGGGTTTCTCAACCTGGCACTATTGGCATTTGGGGCCGATGATTCTGTGTTCTGGAGGCCATCCTGTGCTTTATAGGATGTTTAGCAGCAACCATGGCCTCCACCCACTAGGTGCCAGTAACAGCTCCTGCCCAGTTGTGACAACCAAAAATATCTCCAGACATGGCCACATGTTCCCTCGGGGCAAAATTGCTCCCCCTTGTGGACCTAAAAAGTTCCTTGCCCAATTCCCAATGTCTGTAGAGGTTAGGTGTGGCGAGTGGTTTGCACACCTACAAGCAATGCTCTGACACCAGCTGGGTGTCCTACAATTTAACTCAATTCTGACACCATCTACCCGGAGATAGCATCAGATCCCACAGGGTAAGGGTTCAATCCCACAACCCCCCACTTCCTCCTGCCCCCTCCCCCCGCCCACCCGCCACTTCGTATGTCAATCACAAGTCCAGGCTGTCACCTGTGCTTCTGACTGACTGGCTATAGATCCAAGGTTCCCACGACCTCCTCCCTGGGTTTGATTAATTTGCTAGAGCGGCTCACAGAACTCAGGGAAACATTTTACTTACTACATTACCAGTTTATTATAAAACGATATAACTCAGGAACAGCCAAATGGAAGAGATGCATAGAGCGAGGTCTGGGGAAAGGGTGTGGAGTTTCCCTCTGAGGGAGCCATTCTCCCTGCATCTCCACGTGTTCACCAACCCGGAGGCTGTCTGATCCCGAGCCCATCCTTTCAGGGTTTTTATGGAGGCTTCATTTACAAAGGTAAGATTGATTAAATCATTGACCAATGGCGACTAATTCAACCTCCAGCCCCTCTCCCCTCCCTGGAGGTCAGGGGGTGGGACTGAAAGCTCCAACCCTCTAATCACTTAGCTGGTTCCCTTGGCCATCAGCACTCACCCTCAAGTGACCTAGGGGCCTTCCAAAAGTCATTCATTAACACAACAAAAGACAGCTTTATAGTTCTCCACACTTAGGAAATTTTAGGAGCTCTGTGCCAGACAAGGGGAGAGATCAAATATATATTTCTTATTATAAATCACATTGTCATAGAACCACTGCCCAGATGATTGGTAGTATTACTTTGTGGGATGGTTTTGTTTAAAAGAAAATTAATTAAAAAACACAGTCTTGCAATGTGCATGTCATTTTTCAACTGTTTCCCAGCCCAATGGTGTGTCAGCACAGAGAGGTATACCTCATGCTTCTTCACTGCTGCATCCTGTTCCCTCACAGGGACCTCGCACTGGCTGTTTAACCAACCCACTCTCAACATCTAGGCTCTTTCCAATCATTCACTTTTATAATAGGGCTGCAGTGAGGTTATTGCATGGGCCTCTGTTTAAGATTTCTCCAGGGTAGCTATGAAGAGTGAAATTGCTGGGTCATGGAGCATGTGTGTTTAAAATGTTTAAATATTCCACAAATTGCATCAGAGAGGTACCAATTTATACTCCCACCATTGATATGTGGGAGTATTTTCCCACGTCCTCTCCAAGACTTGATATTATCATACATTTACATTTTCATCAATTTAATGGGTAAAACATTGTATCACATTCTTTCCCCCTTTCTTTTCTGTTCAGCTAGTGCTTGCACAGTAGTTTATTTGCACGTTAATCAGCTCTACACTCATACATTTTAGGCTCTCTGCTGGGTTCTGGAGCTATGACACCTAGAAAGCAGAAGCAGTTCTTGCTGGAGACAGGTCAGCAGAGAGGCCAGGGTCAGAGTCAGGGCCCACTTCCCTGAGGTGGGGTTGGGGAGAGGAGCATGTTCCAGGCCAGGGCTGGAAGGTAGTGGAGCCTGGTGCCCTGGAGCGCTGCAACTCATGAGTAGGGCAGGAGCTTAGGAAGCACAGACATACGTGAGCAGCAAAAGCCCAGGTCCCGAGGGGCTTGCAGGCTGTGCTGGGGACCACCGGAGCCTCTTAAGGGTCTGAGCCAATGGGGTCAGGCACAGATGAAGCCAGAGGGGCACAGGTTGGGGCCACTTGCCCCTGAGTGTCTGAGCTGCTGGCCATGCCCATGTGAGTCTCCTGAGGCTGCCTAACAAATTATCACACACTTGGTGGCTTAAAATAATTGAAATGTAGTCTCTCAGTTCTGGAGGTTGGAAGTTGGAAAGCCAGGTGGCAGCAGGACTGCGTTCCCTCCGATGGTTCTAGGGGAGAATCGCTCCAGTCTCTGCCTCTGTCGTCACGTGGTCTCTTCCCCATGTCATCCTCTCTTCTGTCTCTTATAAGGACACTTTCCATTGGATTTAGGGCCTGTCCGATTAATCCAAGATATCTCCTTATCTGGGGAGCCTTAACAAAATTACATCTGCAAAGACTCTTTTAACAAACAAGGTTGTGTTCACAGGTTCTCTGTCTTCTAGGGGAGCCATATGCAACCCAGCACAGTGCCCACTAGGGCTGTGAAGCCCGCCATGGGGCATGTCCTGCCCTGCCTGTGCCCGGCAGTGGGGCTGAGAGCGCAAGGAAGCAGCAGTTCAGCCCTCAACGCTTCCTGTCTAGCTCAGCTGACCCAGGGAAGCAGGGCAGCCAGCTCCCTCACAGCCCAGGCTGCTTGTTGCCAGGTGGGAATTTGTCAAGGAGCACTCCAGGTATTTAAGTGAAAAGGCTAGATTTTTTTACATGGTTTCAAAGCTTTTAAAAACACCAAACAAACCCTCTGTGGCCCGGCTCTGTCTCCCAGGTGGCTGCCTGCTCTTTCTGTTCTAGATAGAGCTTTACATTGTACGCCCCGCTTATACCGGTCAGGCTAAGCCTAGGCCCCTGCTGAACTGACACCACCCCTACAGGGACAGTTTTATTGTTTTCATTTCTCAGAGTAAGCAGTGGATGCTCAAATGTGAGGTCACCTGTCCAAGGTCAGGTCAGGTGGAGCTGGGATTTGAACTCAGGCTGCCTGATTCTCAAATCATTGGGTTTCAGAGCAAACACCACAAGACAGTTGAGAATTCCTTGGCAACTTCCTTGCTGAGTAATGTGCTCCATCTGCATCCCTAATCTACTTCCTCTAGGCTCTGTGATCCCTTGTCCATCTATTCACCGTCTCTGAGCCTTAGTTTGCCCAGCTGCAGTGTGGGGCTAATGTTCCCAAGCTTGCCCACTTCATAGAATTCTTTGGGGGCTCCCAGAGCTACGGTGCCTGAGGAAACACCTTGAAAATAGCCTGCGCTGTACATGGAGAGGGAAGCAGAGTCAGCTTGCATTTAGGGTAGCTCTGTCCTCGCTGTTCCTGTTACTAATCCAGGGGGCGTTAAGGGTTGCAGCACTGATATTTTCTCATCCTCCTTGCCTAATTTTCTCAAACATCAGGCAGATATGAGGAAAGCTGCATTTTCAGATGCAAATTTTTCTCTGAACCAAGGAAACGTTAAAACCACCAGATGAATGATAGAAAGTACTTGACAATTTCTCTCAGAATCTTTCATTCTCTGGGTTAGAATATCGCACTGAGTTATATGTGTGTGTTGTGTGTTTTTTTAATCCTGCTATCATGAGCAGCAGGTAGCAAAATGTTGATCTTTAATGTGTTAGTAAAACAGCATACATTTGAATATTGGCTTTTTCTGCCATCTGTACCAGTTGACACTGTTTTTCATACGAGCTTATTACATTTCTTGTACAAACATACTTTTGTGAGTCTCTGTTGATTTATCCTAGAGTTGCTCTGGTATTTGTGTTAAAATAACATTTTAAAACTTATAAAATATTGCTATTTATTCCTTCCTCGATTCTTTGCCACTTGACAAGCGCTGGAGCAACTTACATTTCCCAAGGACTAAGTTCTGATTGTGGTTCTCTGGTGGGGACAGTGGGCTGGGAGGGGTCAGCCAAGATGGCTCAGGTTCAGGCCGCTGGGCACCCTTATGGTGCTGGACTTACCAACCCCCACTGGGTTCGCTGGCTCTAGATTCTCCAGGGTTATTTCTAATCCCCAAAGGAGAAAAATGAAGGCAATGCGGTGGGTCTTCCTAAAGCTAAATCTGCTCAGAAACCTTTAGTCTTAATTCTGTCCTTCTTTCCTTTCAATGTCAAAATTTCCTTTCTTTGCTGAATTGAAGGAGATCTTGGATTGTAGTTTTCTTTTCTCTCTCTCTCAAATAGCTTTCCTTGGCAAAATCATGAATTTTCCAGTTGGTTTGGGGGGTAATTTTACTGGTCTGTAGAATCCACAAATCTCGCCACTTGTGCAAAGCGGAGGTAGGTGCTGAGCCCCTCTGCCAGATTCACACTCTGGCTGGGGTGAGAGGTCTGGTCCTCACCTTCCAGGCGGGGGTTGGTTTACTCTGTGACGGTGGAGGGCGCCTGCAGCCGGCTGGCATGTAGATGAGGCATTCTGCCACTCTAAAAAAAATCTGTGCAAACTGCCACAGATGGGAGGAAGAGCCAATATTCAGACTGGAGGCTGTTTTGCTAACACGTTAAAGATTAACGTGCTTTTACTGGCTGCTGCATACTGTAGCAAGATGAGCTTTTTTTTCTGAAAAAGGAGAAGCAGCAGCAGCCAGCCAGGGTGGGTGTGCTGGGAAGCCCCTTGCTGCCTCCTCTTGCGCCCAGAACGCTGAAAAGCAGCCCCATCTCCGACTCCAACGCCCTTGCCATTTGGCTCAGAGACACTCAGTCTACCTTTGTGCCTTTACCTAGGCTGTGCCTCCTTCCTTCCGGCTGGCGGATTCTAGTACCCTTTTATTTTTTATTTTTTATTTTATTTTTTGGCTGCCTCACTCGGCTTTCAGGATCTTAGTTCCCTGACCGGGGATCAAACCCGTGCCCCCTGTGGTGGAAGTGCGGAGTCCTAACCACTGGACCACCAGGGAAGTCCCTCTAGTACCCCTTTATTAAGGCTCAGCCCAAATATAACGATGATACATACGCCCATATATAATGATGAATAGAACTAAGATTTATTACATGCTGACATCCATGCTAAGCACTTCCCTGCTTGGCCCTGCTGAATCCCCCAAGAGGCACTTCAATCGCCCCCACTTTACAGAGGGGAAAATGAGGCATATAGAGGTTAAGTAACCTGCCCGGGGCCACACAGCTGGGAAGCTGCATTTGAGTCCGCACAGAGGGGTCCACGGTCAGTCTCTAACTCCTACAGCAAAGCTCAGCTGCTCCTCCCTGCTCCCAGCCTCTCACCCCCCACCAGAATGACCCTCCCTTTCCTGAGCCCCCCACCCATAGTCAGCTCACATTCTTATCCCAGGGGCAGGGGTGCAACACTTGCCTCTTGCTTGACTCCCAGACTGAGCCCAAGGACAGAGCAGGGGCTCCGTGCTGCTTCGTGGGTTGAAATGGGACTCTCTGTGAGGAATCTAATTTTCATTTTTTGCAAAATGGAGAACAAGGTGGGGACCTGGTCAGGGAGGTTTAGCACCTAACAGGAGTAATGGCAGAAAGCCTGACAAACAGAACTGCCAGCTCCCAGCAGGCCAACGTGTGTGAGGGCGTGGGGTGGGGGATGGCTCCATTCAGAGTTGTTTCCTTCTTGAAGATGCTATGGGCTCTTCTTGGAATAAGGGCCCTCTCTGAGCCTTCCACCCTCTTTAGGAACCCCTGGGCTGGGTGCCCTCTGATGGTCAGCGGTGGTAACACAGCTGACCTCAGCTCCAGGAGGGCTGGGACCTGGGGTAGGTGGGCATCAGGCAAAGAAGGGCCTTCCAGTGGGGAGAGAAGGGCCTGGTGGAGAAATGAGCACTTCCCCCTACTCTCCCCAGGCTGCCCACTGGGGAGTAAAGCCCCCAACAAGCCCATCCCCTGTGTCCTCTGTGGGTTAGGGCCATCCCTCATGGGGCCAGTGGTAGGTAATAGGCCAGGCTAGGACAGGGGACACTAACGGTGGCTCTTTAGTGAAGCAGAACCAGGACCAGCCCTTGGAGATTCAAGAATGCTGATGTTTGGGAAAGCCCTCCCCACTCATGTCCTGGGGGCAGCCCAGATGGGAAGGGATGTAGCAGGCGGTAGAGTGCTATGCGAACCGGCTAATCTGGCTAAACCAGGCCCCTACCACTCCCTCTGTGCATGGCCTTGTACGAGTTGGAGCCTTGGTTTCCTTATCTGTGAAATGGGCACACTGGTGATCTCGGAGGTCACTCACTGCTTTGTGTGTCTGGACTCAGATTTCAGCGGACACCTCTCTCTAGGGTGATTCTGGCAGGGCCCAAGTCTGGTCTGAAAGGGGGAGACTCCATCTGTGGGTACAGCAGGGCAGAGTGGCCATGTGAAGGCCCACGTGCCCTGAGGTAAGGACTCAGCAGGAGGAAGCCTGGAGCTCCCCAGAGCTGCAGGCCCCAGTCCTGGGATCTGACAGTGTCCCACCAACTCCTTCACGTACCCGATGACAAACATCATTGGTGGGCTTTTGTCCTAGACTGACTGTAAGCTGCCCCTGCATCCAGCAAGTTGCCTGCACACAGTTGGGGTTCAAGTGATGAATCCTGGGGAGTGAGGAATCTCAAAGTCATCCCAGCCAAACCCCTGCCCAAAGAGTCCGTGGGGCCCACTGCAGGGCCCATTCCTCACTCTCCCTGGGTCCCTGACAGAGCAGATTTTGAGAACGAGTGTTTCACAGGTCCTCACCCAGAGCAAGATTATAAGCGGAGGCCATATACCACATGTCTAAATATTTAAGTTATAAGCCAAGATGAAAAAATGCTAAAATAAGATGTGTTCTACCCCCCTGCCTTAATGCATATAGCTTCACAAAGACCTGGAAGGCCAGGTTCCACTTTAGAAATCTCAGGCTTTGGGGCTTCACATTGGAGCATGGCAGCTGGGAGAGCGACCCTGACTTGCCTCTCACCCACCCTCCACTCTACCCTGTGTTCTCCCACTTGCGTGTGTGAGGGCTGGGGAGCCTGGGTGTCCCAGTGCCGACCATCTCTCCCACAGACATCCCTGGGGCCGAGGGCAGAGCTTCTCAGCCTGGACCCTACTGACATTCTGGGCCTGATAATGGGTTGTTGTGAAGCCATCCTGTGCATTGTAGGATGTAAGCACCCTACGCTCTCAGCCTTTAACCACCAGATGTGAAAATCCTCCAGTTGTGAAAATCAAAAAATGTCTGTGGACACTGCCAAACGTCCCCAGGGGGGCAAAATCACTCCTCCCACCCCCTTGGGAACAACTGACCTAGAAGCATGAAGCCCTGAGGCCCACTCAGGCCAAGGGCCATCTGGGCAGGGAGTCCCAGGGTGTGGTCAAGAAGGGGCCAGGCTTTGGGTGGACACATCCCCCTGGCCAGGTAGAATCCTCGCCCTGTGGGTAGGGGCAGGCCCCCACCCCCCAGCAGCCTGCCTGGGTCCTAGAGAATAAGTGACTCCCTCCTCCCTGACTGCCTGTGGGGTCTTTAAGGCTGTGCAGCCCCCAGGTCACCCCTCAAGTCGGCTCCTGACCTCACAGAGATCCCTGATTCCTCCAGTGATTCCCCCAGGGTGACAAGTAGCTAAGTTTTGGCAGTGCAGCGGGAACAAGGCTTATTCTGATAGTTCCAAGTGCTTTGCATATGTACTTAGAAAAAAATTATAGCACTTCAGGCCTATGGTTTCACTTGTATCCTAGGGAGAGGAGGGAGTTTAGAAGTGTTGATTTCCTACTAGCCAAAGACGGTGCAATGTGAGTATCAGTAAGAATAATGGCTGCAGTGAATTGAAACCAATGAACTATTCTTAAATCAGTGACTTTATAATGACACTTAAAACAAAACGAAGCCTCACGGTCGCCGTTGGATAGGTTGAACGTGCATTAAGGTTTGCCCGGAGTGTGCTGATTTACACCCATTGCCCTTTTACTTGATATCCTAGTTTGCACAATAAAGTCACGATAAATTATATGGTCATCCCTGCCTTTGCCGGATGCAGGCTAACTAAATCATTATTTTGAAAACTGGCAAAGTGAATGGATGCAGCATTGTTCTACCTTTCCTCTCCAAACTGGACCTCAGGAGAACCAAGTAATTTTTGACATAACAGGAGCAAATTCAGCTTCACAAAGCAAATAAACTCAAGAAGCCCAGTCCCTCCTGCTGATGAAGACACACTGAGGGGCCAGCCCCAGTGGGGGCCGCTGAGGTTGCACAAGACACTGAGTGACCCTGCAGATGCAGCTTTGCAGGAGACACGTGCACAACGGCCTTCTAGTGCCTGCCCTCCCCTCTCCCCATGCTGAAACTCACAGCTGTAAAGATGAGCTTCACATCCTTGGATGTAAGGTCACACGAACAAACTTAAAAAAGACAAAATGTAAAGACCAACATCTGGGCCCCACACCCAAGTGTGTGACACAGAGTGGAGGACAGGCTTCGACACACAGTCATGTGTAAAGTGGAGTGCAGGGTGTTCAGCCACAGCAGCCAATGTGGGGCTACAGAACAAGGACTGACAAGAGAGCCAGTGCTCAATTTGGTTGCATTAAAAGAAGCACAGTGTCTGAGACAAGGGAGACGAAAGCTTTCTCCCTGCTGGGTTCCTCAAAGCATGGCTGAAGTTCTGGCACAAAAGGTATTCAGGTCCTGATGGTGCTGACGTTATGGACGAGGACTGAGGAATGCTAGAAGCCTGCTTGCCCCCTGCCCTACCCCTTGCACAGAGGGGAGCAGAGAGAATGGGAAATGAGGAGCTCCTCTGGTGTTAGCTGAGACAGCCCAGGGCCTTCACAGAGCTCTGGCCTTGCTACCAGGCGAGGGGGTGGTGAGAGGAAGGAAGGGTGTGTGTGGAGGGAGTACATGCCTCCAGGCCCCCTCTGAATTTGTTTGCTGGGGCTGCCATAACAAAGTGCCACAGGCTGGGTGGCTTAAACAACAACAATTTATTTTCTTCCAATTCTGGAGGCTGGAAGTCCAAGATCAAGGAGTCAACAGTGTCGGTTTCTCCTGAAGCCTCTCACCTTGGCATGGAGATGGCCTGAGTCTTCATACGGTTGTCCCTCTCTGTGTGTCAGTGTCCAAACATCCTCTTCTTATGAAGACACCAGTCATCCTGGGTTCTGGTCCCCTAATGACCTCATTTTAACTTAATTACCTCTTGAAAGCAACTCTATCTCCAAATACAGTCACATTCTGAGGTACTGGGGGTGAAGACTTCAACATATGGATTTTGGAGGGGACGCAATTCAGCCCTAAGCCAGCCCAGGGACAGACCTGTGTGGAGAAACTCACCTTGTCTCAGAGAGGGAGACCCACCGCTGGGCACTGCCCAGCCCACGTTCTTGTACAGCCACAGCCCACCCCCAACCACGTTACCCTGAATGTGAGGCTGGTCCCCCAATATGTCCTCGTCACCAGGCAGGACTGCGTCTGGGAATTTGCTCCTGTCGTGTTCTGTGCCCAGAGCCCCGGGCAGCATTCTCTTCTCCACGCTGTTCCTCTCCTCCAGTCGGTCCCTGCGTCTGTGCACGTTGCCTTCTGGGTCATGTCAGGACCAGTCCCAGGACCCCAGCAAGCCCTGGCCCCCAGTCCAGCCCTTGCTGCCTCTCAGTTGCAGCAGGAAGAGGTCCGGCATTGGGCAGCCCCAACTCTGGTCCTCCAGGCACTGCGGGACTGTGGCTCACCTGGCAGGTGTCGCCATCCCAGTCAAGGTGCCGTGGCCTCACTTCCCTGCCTATCTCCTCCTCTGCCGGCCAGAACCCGAGCAAGGATGGCTCTTCCAGGCCCTCTTGTCAGGGCCACAGACGCAGGCCCACCTGGGGTGTGCGGGGCCCAGGTGTCAGACCCCCCAGGAGCCAGGCCTGCTGGGGCACCACTGCGCAGGCAGGGTCTCAGAGGACTGAGGCTCCCATGGCCCCCGCCAGCGACGGACGGTGTCCGCACCCTGAGCGCCGTGGGGAGAGGGCTTTGCTTTGATGAAACGTTTGTTGGCTTTTTTTTCTTTTTAATGTTCAAGCTGTCAAAAAAGTATGTTTGCTGAGCTTGGAGGCTTGTTTTGCATTGTTGTTCTCTGGAGCAACACTGAAGGGAGGAAGCGCCTGCCCCGCACGGCTGGGATGGCGGGCGGTGAGCCGCGGGGATGGCGCGCGGTGAGCCGTGGGGCGGCCGGCGCTGTCAGGGTTGGCTGCCTTGGCTGTGCTGATGGAGCACAGCCACCGGGCTTGAGGGACCGGGTGTCCGTGCGTGGCCCCCAACCTGGGCCTGGTGACAGGGTGTGACGCGCAGGCCTGAGCAGAGCCCGCAGTGCTCGGCCTCAGAGTGGCCCCGGCCTCCTGCAGGCAAAGCCCCGCTGTGTGGGCATCGCCTCATCACTGCTCTCTTTCTGGCTCCACTTGCATCCATCTCCCTACTCCGTGTGGCACCTGGGCTTAAAGTGACACTTTGTGTCATCAGCTGTAAAACACACCACTGACAACACCAGATTTGGGAGAACCAGGCACACATCGATCCTAAGATACACTCTGATATCAACATTTAAGGGGGTGGGAAGGCGTTTATAACCAGAGAAATGTGATAATAATCTCTTTGCTCAAGGCCCCACAGCCAGGTGGCCGCAGAGCTGAGAGGATACACTGCTTCCTGCCTGTCCCAGCAGCCCCACAAACTCCTTCCGCACATGGCTGTGGGGCACGCTGGCCGCTGGGGCGTCTTGGCCTCAGGAGTGCCTGCCTTGCCCTCCCCAGGAGCCCAGGAAGTAAACAGGGAGGCTGGCCTGGCCCCCTGCTGCTGTTAGAAGGCAGGAGAGCTAAGACTGGGAAGACTGCTGACCCCCGAACTGGGGAAGGGGACAGACATGCAGGGCCACAGCACCCAAGCCCTGCCCCTATGCTGGAGGTGACTGCACTGCTGGGACGATGGCAGGCCTCCTGGGATGGTGACTCCACTCTGGGTCCTTTGTCCCCGGCAAGTGGACATCTGCTGGTGTGGGCAGCCCCAGGGTCCATGCCACCCTCACACAAGGGCCTCACTTTCTCTTCCTTCTCCATTTGAATGGGAGGGGATTTTAAAGTCTGGGGCCCCTGCAGCAAGACAGGCAGCCTGTGTGAGAATGGCCAGGTAAGCAGAGGGAAGCCGGGAGGTATTAGGAAACTTGATGACATTGGTGGAGTTTCTGCCCGAAACTGCCTGAAGCCAGAACTTCCCCAGAAGTTAGTTACAAGAGCTAATATGTTTCTTTCTTTCTTTCCTTTTCTTTTTAAAATTTGCTTAAATGTCAGTTTTATTTGGGTTTTCTAACTTGCAACAGAAAATATACCCACCAATACACTGGATTGGATTCCTATGCTCTGCCTGAATCTTACTGCAACCTGTCTCAGTTTCCTCATCTGTGAAAGGGGGTTGATAGCAGCGCCTACAACATAAGTAGTTTGTTGGGACAATTAAATGAGTTAATACTTAGAAGGACTTAGAAGAATGCCTTGGGGCATAGTAATTGCTACAGGAGATTATCTGTGATTGCTGTGATTATATTATCACTGGTGTTACCATTTAGGTGCCTCCAGGCTGCTCATGCCCTCCTGTGGTTCATTCAGCCCCAGACAAGCCTAAGTTGGTCTTAGGCCTCACCTCTGGAGCCAAAAAAAATAGAGAAACCCCTGGGCTGGGGCTTGTTTGAATTTCCAGTAATTTATCAAGAATTGAGAGCCAGATTTCCTCTGGGAAATATTAGTTCTTAGGTTTACAAAGTGCCTTGGTTGTAAATATCCATAAAAACGACAATTTGTTGGGCCATATTTATTCTTAAGCCGGTCAAAAGTTCTTAGCACGTCTGACTGTGTAAATCTGCCAGCTCCGGAGCCCCCTCGTGCTCTCGGCGTGCCCTCCCATATGCGCACGGGCAGGCAGGACACCCCGCCCTCAGCAGGAATGGGGCACCTGCCTGGTGGCTGAGTCCTGCAGGCAGAACCAGGGCAGGCTCTGGCCCAGTCAGGGAAAACCTCCACACGGAGGGGTCTCCGGGGCTGGGAGAGCAGGGGACAGGCCAGCTGGATCCGACTGCTTGATGCAACGGCGTGGAAGAAGCCAGGCTTCCGCCTGTGGCTGAGAGAGGGCTCACGTTGACTCTTACCAGAGTACCTCCTGAGCAGCAGCCCTGTGGCTGCCCAACACCCATGTGCTTCACCTCCAGACATCCTCCTTCCATCCCCCAGACACTGCCTTTGCCTGGCTCTGCCCATTGCCCAGAATGCCCTCCTCTCTCTGCCTGTGCTCACTCGGCTCGCTCCCTTCTCTCTGAGCTGCTCGAGCACTAACGAAACCACTGAATATTTCCTCCTTCTTTCCATGCACGAGAACCAGCATAACCTCCTTGCGGCAGGGCCTGGGGTTTAGATCTCTCGGCCCTCAGAGCACCTAGGACAGACCTGGGCATGCAGCCTGTCACCTGGTCATACTTTTTGTTTGTCTCTCCGATGATGATGAAAACCAACAGACAATTACCAACAAACAGGTATTGTCACTATTTACTGCCTGCCCAACATGGTAAGTTCATTTAATCCTGATTCCATTTAACCATCAGAGGCTATGGGAGGGTTATACTCATTTTGGAGATGCGGAAACTGAGGCTCAGAGAGACTGTGACCAGCTAGTGACTAGCCAAGCTGGGATTGAAATGTGGGGCTCCATCCTGCCCAGCTTGAAGGTCTTCCTCTGTGGCTGTGCGCAAAAGGATAAAACAAACAGAGGAAATAGTTCCTGAAATGACTTGGGTAATTCAGGAAGGGAGGGCTGCTGTTTAGGAAATATTTAGGGTTTGGACTGTAGTTTCAGCCCTCTATTTGAGTGTAGACATGGCTCCTGAGATACTGGGCCAATTTCTAGATATTGATTTCTGCCTTGGGAAATACTGAGTTGTATGAAATGCAGAAATCATATAGGCATCTGTAAGCAACCACTGACACAGGTGCATGCACGCAGTTGGCATTCAATAAAGGCTTGTACATAGTACTGATCAGTGAGTGACCCTAAGGCCCATAGCTCCATGTGGACTCCCTGAAAACAATGCCCAACCACGTCACAGGGCATCCATCTCTTCTTTTGATGGGGTGGAGGTGCAGGCAGGGTTTTTAAGTGCAAGAAAGAGATCAGAACAAAAAGAGCATTGGGGGCACAATTTCGGTGGCCTGGAAGGAAAGCAGGATAAGTTGGATACCAGCTTTCATAGCTAAAGACATCGGGGATGGGGGAAAGGGCCTGGGCCGCCCCCCCCCCGTGTGTGAAATCCTCACCTTTCCAGGTAAGCACTGCCTGCTTTCCATCTGCCAGATTGCTGATAAATCATGACTTCTTCCTCACACATAGACACTCTCTGCATTTTTATTCCAAACATTTAACTTGCTGAGTTGACAGAAAGGCTATAGATTTCCCCCCAAATATCCATTTGCCTTGTCATTTATCTACTTCGATCTGAAATACAGAACATGATGGGTGCCCTAGGTAAATCACGCATTTCCTGTCTTCCGAAATGGGTTTGCAAACGCTTATTTCATGCCATTACCATTTTTCTGTTTCTAACAGTAAATCAAAAAAGTATGACCCATTCATCCACTTTAAAAGTAATGCCTTTCTTATGCGTAATTACACATAGCCAGTGGAGATCTGTGTGTGTGCACTGTAAATCTACTCCTTTAAAAGGTTTCCCCTTAAGTACATTGGTGACATAAATTGGTGTAGAGCAAATTTATTTATTTAATAGGTTTATTCTTTTAACTGGTCTGATAACCATTACTGTTCACTGTTTGGTTTGGGGCGAGGAGGGAGTTCATATTAATTTATCTGATTTATTTCTACAGCAGATATTTATGTAAAAGGTTCCTCTGGAAATAAGGGTGAGTGTAATTTATTGGTTTAGCAGGTTTATTCTTAACTGGCCTTCAGGCAATTGGCACGGTATTCACAGAAGCCAAGAGTCTCTTAAAATAATTGAAGTAAGTAAAGGAAGTGCAGCTGACCAGATGGGGAGAATTTTGGAAGCCTGCATTTAGAAAAAACTTTTCCTAAATACTAAAACAAAAAGAGCACAAGTCACAAAACTGAAGTGATTAAGGAAAAAAAGGAAGGAAAGAAGAGAGAAAGGAAGGAAGGGAGGGAGGGAGGGAGGGACGGAGGAAGGAAGGAAGGAAGGAAGGAAGGAAGGAGGGAGGGAAGAAAGGAAGGAAGGAAGGAGGGAGGGAAGAAAGGAAGGAAGAGAAAGAGAAAAAGAAAGAGTGAGCATGTCTCAGTAATACGATCCCCAAAATGTTTTGGCAAATTGAAGATAAAATAGAATCTGCTAATCAGGCCCATGTAAACTTGTTCACTTTTGTAAATCTTGTTTGTAGCTCCTGATGGTGTTGGAGTGAAAGCAGACAGGCCCAGCTGGTGGAGGCGAGGGAGAGAAATGCTGAATTTTTAGTAGTTCAGGTTATTTTTAGGCATTTAAGAGTATCTTTAGCTTCCCAGTAAATGAGTCCATCAGAAGGCTGTACATGAAATAATCAGGATGTAAAAATACAGAACAGAAATCAGAGGGTCCCCGACCAAAGTGTGCAAGGCAGGCCCCTCCGCCCACACAGGCCAGAGGAGCTCACTGCCCCTTCCTGACCCAGGCTGCCCAAACCCGCCAGGAGGAGGCCACAGGGGCAGACACACCCCAGGCACAGGCTCACTGCCTTCACTGCTCTTTCTCTGTCCTGGCTGGAGGGGCAGTGAGCTGGGACTAGAGGCCGGAGATCAGTGACCTTCTAGGAAATGGGAACTCTGTCCATGGGGACGGGGCTGAGAGCTACGTGGATGACTGTGGCCTGGAGCTTACCTGGGAGGGAGTGGGCAAGGCTGGGCCGTCACCATCCAGAACGAGCCTTTCTAGATAGGAAAAGGCAGTTGAGTCTTGGAGTATCTTTGGACTCCAGAAAGACCTGTGAGGTCCTGAGGTCCTATTCTCCCGAGGCCCTGCTCAGCAGAGGCCCGAGGCCCTCCCGAGGCCCTGCACCAGCAGAGGCTGGTGACCAGAGATGACCTATTGGCTGGGCCCACATTTTGACCCAGCCCATCTGTTTATGAAGAACTGAGTGGCACATCAGAGCCTCAGTTTCTTCCTGAACTCCTGAGTCTCCCCTAGGAACGCAGGCCCTGCGCCTGCTCCTGACTCAGTCACATTCCAGAAACACTGACACATCCTTTATAAAAGAAAGAAATATTTAAGCATGTGATAGGCCCTGTGCTGGCTTAGAGGTGACACACCTTTTTCAAACTGTGCTCAGTCCCTGCCCCTAAAGTGGGGTCCATGCCCTGGGGGAGATGAACAGACCAACAGTGACAAGGTGGGAACATTGTGTCATAAGCCAGCCGCTATCAACCTCTTTGAAGCATTCATCCACCCATGTCTCCCATGACCTAGAGGCTGGTCGTGTGGTAGGTGTTCTTTGTTGAATGTTGAGTGATGGACAGAGCCAGTGAGGCAGGCAGGGCGCAGAGTGGCATGCCCGCTTCACAGATGTGCAAGCAAAGGCATGCTAAGAGCTGTGCAGGACCACCTGCAAAGCGCCCCGGCCCAGCTGCCCAGCCCTGCCCTGAGGGCCACAGATGCTGCTGCTTGGGGCCAGTCTCCACATCTCTTCCAGGTGGCCTGGGACAAGGCTCGGCAGCCTGCTGCGTCCCTGTACGTCTTCTACCTTTATTGCCGCCATCTCGGCCGATGTTCCAGAGCCTTGGGGTCCTGTGCCTGGTGACTCCTTAGGGCAACAGAACAGCTGGCTTCCTGAGCAGGCGAGCACGCTGGGAGGGCCCTGAGAACACAGCCCAAGGCTTCACTGCAGTAGGAGTCAGGCTTGTCAGTGGGCATGACCTTCAGTGTTAAGACGGTGAGCAGAGGCCTGGAGGTTTTTGTCGGTAGCCTGGACAAGGCTCTGTGACCCCCAGGCCCTTCTCTGTCTGCCTGCCTATGTTTTAAAATCCACCCTCCAGCCTGTACCATCATGGTACCACCTGGTGGAGGCCTGGTCGTTTTCAGAAGACAGCTTCCAATTTCTCTCTCTCTCTCTCCCTTCCTCTCTCATCTCTCCAGTATTCCTCTCTCTCAGGAATCATGGTTGTTCTGTTCAGCAGCTTTTGTTCTAAGTGTGGGCATCAAAACACCAGGCGGGTTACAGCCACCACCAACAAAAAGGAGACATTGTTATGGTCCCGCTCGCCCCCCCACCTGACCCTTGGCCTGACCAGAGGCCACTTTCAAGCTTGTTAGCGAGCCTGGGCTGGTCAGATTCTTTCCTAAAGTCAGAGAATTGACAAGACCCCCAGGGTCCTGCCCTGTCCTGCTGAGGATTTAAAGGGGATGTTCTGGGTAAGAAATGACGTGCTTTGCCAACTTGACAGCTCTGCGGTGGTTTACTGTCTGTCTGCCTTACATGTCTACTTTCTTGTTTGAGGAACAACAACAGAAGGGATTGTGTGTTCTCAGGACAGTACTGGGGGAGCCGGCCTAGTCTCTGTCTCTGGCTCCCCGCGTGTGGGTCCAGGTGCCCCCGTGTGCTCAGGGAGCCACTGTCAGGGACGGTCAGCCGAGGGCCAGAGAGCCCCTCGAGAGAGACCCAGCAGGGGCCTCCCCAGAAGGCCGCACCTTCCGGCCCAGTGCCTCTGTCCTCGGTACCATCGCTCTGACTGTTCCCTCTGCCTGGACTCTCTATCCAGATCCTTGCATGGCTCCTTGCTGTCATTTGGTGCTTAGTACAGGTATCACCTCCTCAGGGAGGCCCTCCTGGACATCCTGCCCCAAAGTGCCTTGCTCTCTCACCTTATTTTCTTTTCTTCCCTGCCTGTATCATCATCTGAATTATTCTTCTCTATTCCCGCCATCTCCTCTCTTGAGCAGAACCTGGGCTCTGTGACAGCAGGGATGTTTCCCTGTCGTTTCTGTTCAGAACATTAGTGAGCACAGGGCCCAGCACCCACAGCAGGAACCTGGTAGCCGTCTGTGGAATGAGCAGGATAAAGGAAACACTCGCTCCAGAGGCCAGCCATGCTGAGCCCACAGCTGAGCCAGGAAACCGGGGCTCCAGGCCGTGGGACCTGGACAGCTACACAGATGACTTCCCTCCCCTGGTCCTCCCCCCAAGAGATGCTTTTCCAAATTACGCTGATAATTCCTCCCTGAAAAATATCTAGTTAACTGAAGGATAAGGTTTGAGTGGAGGGTAGTTTTTAAGACTTGTTTTCATCGTGGTTGCCTTACTTCTCTAGTCCTCTGGTCTCTGAGCGCTCAGGTCTCTCTTGCTCCATGTCTTTCTCCACGTGGCCGCCTGCGCCCGTCCTCTGACAGGTCGGCCAGCCCTGGTCTCCCAGCTGGTTGAACCGGCCGAAGCAGCCAGCCTTCTCTTCCTTCTCTTTCTTCTCCTCCCCTAACTGAACACAGTTCCTGCCCAGCCTCTGTTCCTCTCCTTCTGGTGAGAGCTCCCCAGCTTTCCTGGGGAAGGAAGCCCTCTTTCCACTCCCAAACCATGCCCTGGGGATCAGTTGTCATATTCCACACCCCCTCCCAGGCCACAGTGAAGGTTTTGAGGTGCCACAAACTGGGCCCATGAGAGGGAGGACCCCAGGATTTGAGCTGGAGCCACAGGAAGGGGCTCTGGCCTTGGCCGTCCTGGGTGTTGGCAGCAGAGTGGGGCTGTGGCACAGGGAGGAGGGTGCCCAGCAGAAGGCACGAGGCCCTCAGGCGGTCCAGCCTTGGGTTTCAGCTGCAACGGGCAACGAGCTTCCTTCCACACTCGAGCCGGCTCGAGTTGCACGTTCTGCCACGTGCTGCCAAAAGCCCCAGGTGGACATGTACCTCCCCTTGTCCCATGCCCTGTGCAGACGTGTCCTGTAGACACAGAGCTCCGTGGTCCTTCAGCCATTCCCCAGAGGGGAGAGACCGCCCCCCACCTCCACAGATGTGCGGAGTGATTGTACCCAAGAACTTCGGTGACCTCGGCCGCCCATTTTAGGCAGCAGCCATGATCTCACACACACAGAGCCTTGCCAGACCCTGGACATGGCTGTGAGGATGTCCTGAACCCTATAGGTGCCCAAGGGAAAACAGTCCAGAGACCTCAGGACAGTGAAAAGGATGCGTGTGGGCATGAGGAGGAGTTGGGGGGCTAGAAATCACCCCACACCCGGGCCCACCAAGCCCTCTGGCCTATGAACCTTCCCCTACCTGCATCCTACTGTCTTTGTCAGCCAGGTTATCAACGTGGCCCCGGGGGAGGCAGTGTGACTGAGACACCACCAATCAGGCCCGCAGGGTCCCATATCAATCTGCGCTGATGGCAGCGCGCACAACTTTGTCTGGGAAGAGGCTCATCTTCACACTCTGGAGTGTGGAGGTTAAGCATTTTAAGCTGCAAGTATTGTTATTCATAATAGTTGGCAAATATTTTCAGATTAAGCTAAGTGCCAAACTCTGGAATTATGTCAGTGAATCCTTCAGCTTTCCATGATCATTATTCTTGCTTTGTTCTTATGCTGGGAGGCCCCCAGAGCGGGGAGGCCTGTGCAGTCTGACCTGCCCCCATTGCAGGAATCTCCTCACTCATTTCCCAGCCCTGGACGGTGTCCATGCATCCTCTGCTTGGACACCTCCAGGGATGGGCTGCTCACTACAGAAGGGCAGAAAGCATTGCACCGTGGGGCTGTTCTGACTGGCAAGTGATGTTTCGGGTGACTTAGCCCAGGCTGCCAATCTCGTGTGCTGATGGCATGCACTCACATAGTCATTCAGCAAACTTTCCTCACTCGTTTACCAGGTGCCTGACCCTTTGCTCAGAAGCAAAACCCTCTGTTCAGAGCATGGACCCTTGTTTGTGAGAAGCTCATGGCCTGGGGACACAGACAAGAACACGCTCAACTCTTGTGCCAGACAGAAGAGGGGCACGGAGGGGCTGGGGAGTGCAGAGTAAAGAACTGGGGACACTGAGGAAAGCCTCAAGGAGGCAGCATGGATCTGTGGAGTCGGGAGTGATGGTTCGAAACTAGGGAACCCTCCTTACAGATGGGGACAGCCAAGAGGGTCCCTTGGCCCAGAGCCTAGGCTGCTTGAGCAGCAACGTGGGTCGGGGGGAAGGTAGGTGGGGTGAATGCACTGAACAAACAGGCTGAGAGGTAAGGCCTTACCATGGTGATTGACTGCTGCCTTCTCCTGGAGATCCTCTGCGTGCCAGCCTCAGTGACACCCCACCCTCCCAACGGCCCCCCACCTCTCAGGTCCCTCCTTGCTCTAGAGCCAAACCCTACACGACAGATCCCACAGCCCCTGCTGTCCTCCCCAGAACACGGCATGTCCACCTCCCCTACGGCTCCAGCCCAGACCCAGGAGTCACTCCTGATGCCCCTTTCCTCCCAGCCCCTCGTCCAAACCATCACCAGGTGGGTGCACCCTATAGCATGTGTCTTGTGCCGTGTCGGCTCTCCTCCCCACCCTGCGGCCACTGTGCCCTAAGCCTCCCTCATCTCTCACTCAACCAGACCCCTAGCCAGTCTCCTGTCTCTGTCAGCTCAGGCTACCACAACAACATACCACAGGCCAGGCAGCTTAAACAATAGAAGTGTATTTCTCACAGTTTCTGGAGGCTGGAAGTCTGAGATCAGGGTGCCAGCATGATTCATCAGTGTGTGCCTCAGCAGGATTCTGGTGAGGACTCTCTTCCTGACTTGCAGATGCCGCCTACTTGCTGTGTCTTCACATTGCAAAGAAAGAAAGAAAGAAAGAAAGAAGAAAGAAGGAAGGAAGGAAGAAAGAAAGAAAGAAAGAAAGAAAGAAGAAAGAAAGGAAGGAAGAAAGAAAGAAGAAAGAAAGGAAGAAAGAAAGAAGAAAGAAAGAAAGGAAGAAAGAAAGAAGAAAGAAAGAAAGAAGAAAGAAAGAAAGGAAGAAAGGAAGAAAGGAAGAAAGAAAGAAAGGAAGGAAGGAAGGAAGGAAGGAAGGAAGGGAGGGAGGGAGGGAGGGAGGGAGGAAGGAAGGAAGGAAGGAAGGAAGGAAGGAAGGAGGGAAGGAAGGAAGGAAGGAAGGAAGGAAGGAAGGAAGGAAGGAAGGAAGGGAGGGAGGGAGGGAGGGAGGGAGGGAGGGAGGAAGGAAGGAAGGAAGGAAGGAAGGAGGGAAGGAAGGAAGGAAGGAAGGAAGGAAGGGAGGAAGGGGAGATCAGGGCGCCGGCAGGAAAAGGGGGCCGGCACCTCATTCCCACCGAGGTGTTTGCTGAATTCAGGACCTGCAGGCCCAGCAGAGGAAGCGAGCTGAAGATGTGTTCCTGGGAGCCAGGAGCTTCTGTGGAGCCAGAGATGGAGTACAATCTTTGTCTAAAGGTGGAAGACGCTGGAGCGTCCTGAGAAGTGGAGCAAGTCTGCGAAGAAAGATGCGAGCACACACCCACCTTAGTTCCCTGAAGCCCTCTGAGAATGGGGACCTCAGCAGGTCCCCAGGAACCAGGGAGAGGGACATGGAGGACGAGGAGGGTCAGGGGGGCGTGCGATGCATGCGTAGGTAGAAGACAGCCCTTGTGGGGCAGAAGGGATCCCAGATTGCCCCTCAGAGGGAGGCTTTAGGTATAGAAGGGGCCAAGATGATGTTGATATATTGTCCCCTATAGAGATGCCCCAAGGGATTGAAAGGAGAAACTCAACATCAAATGGCTGAAGGCAGTACTTGGTAAAATAAAGTAATTTTACTTCGTACATTCATGAGATGAGATGCCATAGAGAAGTAATCACAGACACAAAGCTGCCAGCCCAGAGCTGGCAACACACAGTAAGTGGTGGCTCTCATGATCATCTCCAATTTCAAATACTGACATAACTTTTAAAAAATTCTTCCATTTTTATAGACAATTCTTTTAGAGCAGTTTTAGGCTCACAACAAAATTGATTGAAGGTAGAGCTGTCTCCTTTACCCCCTGCCCTGCATGTGCGTAGCCTCCTCCTCAGCAGCACTACCCCCAGTGTGGCCCATTCGTTACAACTGATGAACCCACACTGACATCCTTATCACCCAAAGTCCATAGTTTACGTTAGGGTTCACTCTTGCTGTTGTACATTCTATGGGTTTTGATAAATGTATAGTGACATGTATCTACCATTAGAGTATCATACAGAGTATTTTCACTGTCCTCAAAATCCTCTATGCTCTGCCTAGTCATCCCTCCCCTGCCCCCCTTTTAAAAACCACTTTTTAAAAAGCCCCAACCTTCACTTAACACTCCTTGTTTTGAGTGTTAAGAATTGAGGAACTCCCAGGAACCAAGTAGGAGGATTTTGACTACATAATTTGAACCGTTAGATGAGAGAAGCCACTTGCCTTTTATGAAAGTCTCCGCTTCTCTCTCCTATCACGCTCCAGCAGAAAACAGAGGCCATCAGACCTAAGGGTCCCTGATTCCAGTTAGAATTACAAGGAAACTGGGTGAATGCTAAACTTCCTACCAACTCCTCAGGAGAAAAGTCTCCTCCACTGTTCCACATCCCTGAGGCTCAATCTGCTTAGAGAGAGGAGCTCTCCTGACCAGAGGTCTGCAGCTACACAAGGGAACAGCACACGCACACACACACACACACACACACCACTCAAACTTCTTTTTTTTCTTAACACCAGAGCCTCTCCCTGCCACATGCCAGCATCTTGGTCTAAATGTACACCAATAAAATGAACATGGGATGCAAATAATTTATGAGGGAAGGTTGAAAATCTTGACAATGATGAAGGATTTCATGAAGTTGATGAAAATGATGGTGGAGAGTTTCTGGAATCATACAAAAGCCTTTGAGCATATGACTAAGTTAGACCAGATAAGTACCAAAAGAAAGAAAATCGACAAGGATGTTGATGTGATAGGAATTCAAAAGAGAATTATTTGAATGTCAAATAGTCGAAGCCTCACATATTTTTAGAAAAATGATCTTTTTGCGATTGTCTTGTGGAAGTCAAAAGTAAAGGATGCGATATCATGTCATCATATACTTTTGCCAGAAAAGCATTCTACCCCTAAAAGTAAAACAGTTATAAATATAAAAGTTGTAAATAAAATGTAATAAAATAAATATATAATAAGATAAAATATAAAAGTTATAAATAAAAATAGTTGATTCATTCTTTGCCCTAAAATTTAGAGAGCATAGTGGAGGTATAATCTAGATCTTAGTTTAAGTAAAATATTGAAAATAAACTTATTTTCAATAGTTGATAGGTTCAATTTTGAAGATAATAACCAAATCATGTTTTGTATTTATTTTAAGTGGATTCTTTTTGGGCTTTTTGTCCACTTCGAGTTCCCAGCGAACAAAGATGTTCCATATCCGCTATATGGAAGAGATATCTATCTATATCCAAGAGATATCCATATCCAAGTTATGGATATGGATGTCCAAGAGAGAACATATTCTTCTCAAGGATATGTTGTTTGTTTTTTGCTTTTTACTATAATGAAACTAATTTATAAATGATTTGCTAATTAAAATTATTAATGCATTCATTTCTAACTTTCATTTTGAAATTATCTCAAACTTACACAAAAGTTGAAAAAATAAAACAAAGAACTCCTATATATCCTTCACTCAGATTCTCCAAATATTTTCATACTACCGTATTTGTTGTATCTTTCTCTCTTGATATAGATAATTTCCTTCCTGAAACACTTGAGAATAAGTTGCAGATATAATTCCCTTTCTTCTTAAAAATTTCTGTGTGTATTTCCTAAAAACAAGGACATTATTTTATACAACCACAGTTCAATTATCAAAATCAGGAAATAACCACTGATTTGGTACTGTAATCCAATCTATGGATCTTATTCAAATTTCACCATAAGTCGCTGTATTTACCCTACTTTACATGGGCAACTTGACTGGTGTTTTGGGAGAAGTTCCAAGGAGATGGAAAAAAATCCATTCCTATATTCATCTATCCTCCAACCAACATTTACTGACCCCTTGCCATGTGCCAGGGACTCTGTGTATGTGTGTGTGTGTGGGGTGGGGGGTGGTGGCCAGAAAGGATTCCTACATAGACACTGTCCTTAAAATGACTTTTTAAACTAAGAATCAAAATATCATGAGTAAAATAATACCTCAGGGTTCTCCATCACAATGTAGCCTGA
The DNA here is from genome assembly GCF_937001465.1 of Orcinus orca. NCBI lineage: Eukaryota > Metazoa > Chordata > Mammalia > Artiodactyla > Delphinidae > Orcinus > Orcinus orca. The sequence continues at coordinate 38,725,016 of NC_064578.1, read as the reverse complement.
ACAGCACAGGGGTACCCCATTATGACATTCTGCCAAGACGACCTGGCAAGCAGAGCAGCAAACACTGATGTCCTAGTGAGAAGTGACTTACATGCCAACGGTAGGAGGTAAACTTAGAAGTATTCAGGGCGCTGCCACACTGGCAAGGTTTTCAGAGGTCCCACTGGTCTGGGACAGGCCAGACATACCTTCTAAGGTAAAGCACACGTAGCAGAAATGTCGAGTCATCTACTACCAAGAAAGAAACACAGTGCTAGGTGCACCCACCTCCTGGGACTTTAGGAGCTGCCCACTTGGTAATGTTTCTCCAACCCACTTATCAGAGTTCTGAGGGAGCCCAGAGCCAGAGAAGACTCAATAACAATCTGCTTTTCCACTCAGGCTTACGATCTGGCAGAACTGATGGCGACAGACTCCATACCCACTACGATGGATAAGGATGCCTCATCGCGGCTCTGGCAGGCCCCATGAGGAGAGTCACAGTGTAGACCTTTAGCATTCTGGAGTAAGGCCATTCCTTCTACTGCAGAGAACTACTCACAGCTTGAAAACCAGCTTGTGGTGTGCGTGTGACTGGGCCCTGGTAGAGACTTAGTGCCTACCCCTAGGAGAGTAGTGACTGATATTGGAACTGACCATAGTGAGCTGGGCACTGTCAGGCCCATCGAGTCACAGACCGAGAAGGCACAACTGCAATCCATCATGCAAGATGATGCATTTGGGATCAGGCCCAAGGAAGTCCAAGGGGAACATACATACAAGTTACGTGAACAGGGGGCCTAGACCCCCCATGATCATTTATCTCTGATGCAGTGACACTTCCCCCTCAGCTCACGCTGTGGTCTGCTATGATCTGAATGTTTGTGTTCCCCCCAAATTCATACATTGAAATCCTACCCCCTAAAGGTGATGGTAATTTGCAGGTGGGGCCTTAGGCAGGTGATTAAATCAAGGGTGGAGCCCTCTACCACGGGATTAGTGCTCTTTTTATAAAAGAGACACCCCTCCCAGCCCTTTCCACCATGTGACAACACAGGGAGAAGTTGGCAGTCTGCAACCCTGAAGAGGGCTGTCACCAGACGCTGAATCCACTGGTGTCATGATCCTGGACTCCCCAACCTCCAGAACCATGAGAAATAAATGTTTGTTGTTTATAAGCCACCCAGTTCAGTTCAGCAGCCTGAAAAGACTAAAATATGGCCTTAAGGGCATATGACAGGGGAGCGGGAGAGGTGTCCCCATGCCCAGCGGAACTAAGAGTAACTGCTGCCCTCAGGGCTGGAACAAGGGTGGCACTCATCTTGGGTGAAAAATTCATCAGTAGTCAAGATAAATAATATGTTAATATAATATTTAAAAAGTCAAAAATAATGCAAAAAGATCCATGATGAGCAAAATATCAAAGTTTTAAGTAAAGACAGGATCAGTAACAGTGCTCCGCTGAGCCACACTGGAGCCTGAGGCAAAAGGAAAATCAGTGACACTGATCTGTGGAAATGGGCACGAGTGCACCAGTCTTTGGACTTATGCAAAGGCCCCCTAGAAAGCATCTTCTGCAGAGGAGGCATTCAGCAACTAGGTAGACAAGATAATTCGTCCTATGGATTCAGCATCAGCAACCTCATGCTTGGGCAATAAAGAGTTCCATGAATGGTGCAGCCATGGTGGCAAAGATCGGGCTATGCATGGGCCTAACGTCATGAATTCTCCCTTATTAAGGATGATCTGGCTACTGCCACTGCTGAATGCCTTACCTGCCATCAACATAGACCAATATTGAGTCCTCAATATGACATCATTTCTTAAGGAGACCAGGCAGCCACTGGTGAGAAGTTAATGACATCAGATCCCTCTACCATAGAGGAGACAGTGATTAGTTCTCACCACCTACTCTAGATAAGGATTTCCTTCCCTACCATAGTGCATCCACCAGCATAACCACCCAAGGACTTACACACGCCTGGTTTATTGGCATGGGATTCAAGCAACATTGCCTCAAGCCAAGGGATCTGTTTTGTTTCACAGCAAAGGAAGTAGACAATGGGTTCATGACAAGTTTCATCCAGAAGCAGCTGGTCTAATAGAACATCAGAATGACCTATTTCAGGGCTGTGTGAAGGTGAAACCTTAGTGACAGTACCCTGTATAGTTGGGGTGCTATCCTCTAGACTGTAGCATGTATGCTCTACCACACATTGGTCCTATGTTTCCAACAGCTGAAACATATGGGTCTGGGAACCAAGGGATGGGAGTTAGATTGGTTCCCCTCCCCAGCGCTCTCAGTGACCCACTGGAGAAATGTGTGCTTCATGTCCCCACCCTGGTTTGGTTTGAGCAGTCTTGGTTCTCGATGGGAGTGGAGGAGTGGAAGGAAGGTGGACTCTTCCACTAGGGGACATCACAAATTCCACTGAACTTAAAAACATAACTACTGCCTGGTCACCTTGAGCTTCTCATGTAAGTGAGTCAGAGCTGGGGAAAAATAGGAGTGATTCAGACAACTGGATTTCCACATGCAAAAGAGTGAGGACAGATCCTGTACCTTGCACAATATACAAAATTTGACTCAAAATGGATCAATGGCTTGAACATAAGGGTTAAAACCATAAAACTCTTAGAAGAAAACATAAGGGTAAATCTTTATGACCTTGGATTTGGCAGTGAATTCTTAGATATAATGCCAAAAGCATGAGCAACAAAGGAAAAGATAAACTGGACTTCAACAAAATTTTAAAATTTGATCATTAAAGGACATTATCAAGAACTTAAAAATATAACCTATGGAAGGAAGAAAAAATTTGCAACTCATACAGTTAATAAGAGTTTAATATCCAGAATATATAAGAACTCTTACAAATCAACAACAAAGACAAACAATTCAACTGAAAAATAGGCAAAGGACTTGAATGGGCATGTCTTCGAATAAGATAAACAAATGTCCAAAGCACATGAAAAGATGCTCAACATCACTAATCACGAGGGAAATGCAAATCAAACCATAACGAGATACCACTTCTCATTGTTAGAATGGCTACCATTAAAAAAAAAGAAGAAGAACAAGTGTTGGCAAGGATGTGGAGATACTGGAACCCTTGTGCACGGTTGGTGGTGATGCACAACTGTGGAACTGCTATTGGAAACGAAGTACAGTGGCTCCTCAGAAAGTTAAAAATAGAATTACTGTACAATCCAGCAGTTCCATTCCCAGGTATATACCCCAAAGGATTGAAAGCAGCGACTCAAACAGATACTCGTATGCCAATGTTCTTTGCAGAATTATTCACAATAGCCAAAAGGTGGGAAAAACCCAGTATCCATCAACAGACGAATGCATAAACAAAATGTAGTACAGACGCACAGTGGACTATTCAGCCATAAAAGGAATGAAGTTCTAATACCCACTACAATATGGGTGAACCTCGCAAACATTACGCTGAGTAAAATAAGCCAGTCACAAAAGGACATATATTTTCTGATTATATTTATATGAAATATCTAGAATAGGCAAATTCATAGAGACAGGACATAGGTTAGCAGTTACCAGGGATTGTGGGGAAGGGGGAGTGGGGAATTGTTGCTTAATGGGTACAGAGTTTCTGTTTGGGGTGATTCAAATCTTTTAGAAATAGTGATGATTGCACAACATTGTAAATGTAATTAATGCCCCTGAATTGTACACTTTAAAATGGCAAATTTTTTTGCGGTATATATTTTACCACAATAAAAATAAAGGCTGTGATTACAGTGTGATTCTGCTTATCCTAAAGAGATAGAGTTGTTGCTCTACAGGGAGCGCAGACTGGGTACATCTGGTCTCAGGGGATCCACTGGGTGTCTCGGTGAGTCTGTGTCCTGCAATAAAGGTAAATGGGCAATCACAGCAGCCATGGGCCCCAAGACAGATCAGCTGAGGACCTAGAACTCTCAGTGGTGGAGGTGTGGTCACCTCACCAGGCACACAGTTTAGACAAGCTGAAGGCTGGCCAAGAGGTAGGGAAGTCTAGGATGTCTGCTGTGGAAAGGAGATAATGACCATTGGTAAGAGCTCTGGGACCATCCATTTACAGTAGAGATTTTGGTCGGCCCTCGCCTTGAAGACTTGGTGACAGATTGGATTTAATGCAGGGCATGAATGGATCTGACTGGTACAAGGGATGGACTGTATTAGACATATCTTGTGCTCTGCTCCACATCCTCATGGCTTCAACTCTGCTCCAGCTATGGCTGTGGTGGATGGTCTTGGGCAAGCTTCAGCTTACCTGGTCCTGACTGCACCTTGCCCCAATAGTGTTTTTGCTTTTGGCCCCGGGGTTTCCTTAATGCGGTGGCATGCGATGGCGGAAAGACCCCATTCAGCCTGCACCCCACATGTGCAGCCTGGAAGTACAGGAAATTAACATTCCCTGGGAGTTATCAACCAATGTGGGGCAGGCAGAGATTTCTGAGAGGTCTTTTATATGTCCCCACAGGATCCAGTCCTGGTTGCCAACAGCAGTGACCAACTAGCCTTAATAATGCATCTCCCCCTTCCCTGTCATTTCCTCTGGTTCCTCATCCCCGTTCCTGGGATCCCCTCTCAAATAAGCTACCTTCCTCCAAGTCTTTTTTTTTTTCAGGTTCTGCTTTTGGGAAGGACCCAGGTAAAGACAGTGTCTCCAAATCTGACTTCCCCTGGAAAATAACTGAAGTCCATGAGTGGGATTTCTGTCTGTGTCAGGCTTAAAAGGATAAAAACATAAAGTACTTAAAATACTTGGTGTTTTATCATAGAGACCAGGGTTCTGTAACTTTCAGCCAGTCTTGAAATTCCATGTGATCACCGGGTACACAAATTTATCAAATTGAGAACATATAGAAAAATTTCATCATAGCATAAATAGTGAAGACATAGGTCATTTTCAATGTACAGTTCTAAGTGAAATGCTTAGTTTGTTAGATTAAAAGCGGCTGTGTTTGAGCTCTCCCAAGTGCCAATGGTTCCTGGATTGCCTGATCTCTAGCACCCCCTAGTGGTATCTTCAATTCATGTCCTGAGCTCAGCACCGAAGTTTGACTTCAGCAAAAGCTGTTAGTGGAAATTTGTTACAGGAGAGGCTACTTTTCATTGTTTTTTCTCTAAGGAGAGATCATCAGGTGTTTGAATCTTTGGAGAATAAATGTGTTCCACCTCTTTGTTTAAAATAAAATTTCAGGCTTCCCTGGTGGCACAGTGGTTAAGAATCCTCCTGCCAATGCAGCAGACACGGGTTTGATCCCTGGCCCGGGAAGATCCCACGTGCCGCGGAGCAACTAAGCCCGGGCGCCAAAACTACTGAGCCTGCGCTCTAGAGCCCGCGAACCACAACTGCTGAAGCCCGTGTGCCTAGAGCCCGTGCTCTGCTGCAACAAGAGAAGCCACCGCAATGAGAAGCCCGCGCACCGCAACGAAGACCCAACGCAGCCAAAAAAGAAAAAAAAGTCATGTTTTATGCTTTGTTTCTCCGGCAATTAATTGTTGAGTGTTCGTGTGGTCTGCAGAAGACACCATGCCAGATCATGAGGTTTCAAGTGAAAATGCAACACCTTCCCAGGATGAACATGAGGAAGGGTGTCAGACCAGTGTCCAAACAGGTGTTTGCAAGGAGACAGATGCCGCTGTCTGCCTTAATCCCTCATCAGAATTCAGCATCCTACCTGGCTCAGGAACAGATACAGGGAGCATATGCTCTCTTTATAGTTCCCCCCACAATCGATTTCAGTGCATCTGTACACGGTGATGTGAACTATCCTAAACGTCTTATAAAATAAAAAGACACCTTTGCCTTAATCAGGGCTTAGCAGCTTTCAAGGCAGTTGAGTTAAGGCTTTAGCACACTCCAGTGGGGTTGATTCTCATACACTTAGGGTAATTCATATGCATGAGAAGACATCATCATTTTGGGTGCAGTTCTGAAAGGAAGTATTAAGGGTGAGAATTTGATTTTAAGTGATGGGAAGAAAAAAAAAGGTGTGAATTTCACTCCAGACTCTGCAGAGGATGAAAGAAGATGTTATATTTCTGTTTGAGGAGTTGCAAATCACTCCAGAATGCCCTCTGAACTTCTTCCTCAGTCCTCCTGTCTACAGAATGGCTGGGATTCACTCAGTTGTGCCACCTCGCTGATAAACAGTCTTTAGAACAGACAATCTTAGAAAGCCCCTAAAGTCACTGCATGGACAACAAATTGTTTTGCAAAGTGACAGTACACCAGAAGATCTCGAAAAAATGTAATCAGCAGTCTTGTGGGTATGTATGTATATCTAGGTATAACCAGAATGAAAAACTGCTATTAAAAAAAACAGAAATGTTGTGCCTTCTAAAGAGAAGGGGGAGTGTAATTCATTACGGGAACAGAGTAAACCTTTATACCCGTGGCTTCCCTCCATCTAGAAGCATGCTGGGTATGAAGCCTAAAATTTTGACGATGCTAAAGGTAAGGCCTTAGTTCAGAGCTTTGGACCCCTAACTACTGAGGCCTGGATGAGCATGTTACTGACATTGGCTATGGGAACGGGAGTCTAGGAAGAGTGTGGAAATGAGTTCAGGCTGGTCCATTGGGAAGAGAGTAGTAAGAGACCCAATAAGCTGAGGAGAGCCTGGCTTGGCCCCAGTAACTTTAAAGAATCCGGATGACTCAGTATTCCCTCTCAGGCCACTTGATGGACCATGCTGTTTCATGTAACTCTCTCTGGAGGCTGCAAGCCCTTAGTCAAAGTCTGCAGCACAGAGCAACTTACATTAGAGATGCTTTGGGGAAGTTGGTGGGAAGCTCTGGAATTCCCTGTTCATTCAGTCCAGGGAAGCTAAGCAGGAAGAGGGCTGCTGACACAGGAGCTGGGAAGGGAGGCTAGGAGAGGGGCCAGGAAGAGCCAGGTTCCAGGGACTTCTGCTCAGGAGAAATGGAGTTTGTTTTCACCACACCTATCAGCAGTCTCTAGGATTCAGCGCTGCTGTTCTACTGTCCGTGGATTGAGAGCTTGAGTCACTTTTATTTATTAATGGGTAACTTCCATTAAGACTGAAAGACTTGGGGAATCAACAGGCTGATAACTATTAAATAGTTATTACTAACAGTAGTCATTAGTGAATACCAATTACATACTAGTCATTCTTTAGGCACTAAAGACCCAGGAGTAAATAAAACATAGTTCCCCTCCTGTGGATCTCACATTCTGGAAGAGAGAGTGTTGTATACATGAGGGGTGGTCCATGAGGGCTTGTGATGATATCAAAAGTCCATTTTATCTAGGCTGTTATTCTACTAAAGGTTTGGCTTGCGGCCACCTTAATGCAATGCCTGCGTCATTGGAGATTTCCAATTTGGGGAGGACCAAGGTATACAGACCGCCAACCATGGCATTCAGGGCTTAGTGTCCTTCCTGAATCCCCCAGGTGACAGCACTGCCTATAGCATTATAGCCCTAATTGCCATGTGTTTGTCTCCTTATGTCTCCTCTCTCCAGAACGTCAGGGAGCCAAGAGGGGGATCTTGTCTCCCTTGACTACTGCTCTATTCCCCAATCTGGAGGTGAGGCCAGCACTGAGAGGACCCTGAGTCCATGTTTATTGCACAGATAAACCGGCTGTGCAATAAACACAATAAACTGGCTGGGCTGACATGGAAGACCATCAAAGGTGATGGACCATTTAAGTTCCCATTGACAAGAAAGACAAATAAGAATTGTTGGCTTTAGGCATATAGCATTCTCCTCCAGACCCTCAAAAAACCCCTGCCGAACAATATCAGTGATAATCACTTGTGGTAACCAGTCTCTAAGATGGCCCTCAATGATCCTCCAGTGCTTGTATATGTACCTTTGTGTAATTCCCTCCCATATTGACAAATGCTGGACTGCTTAACCAATAGGATGTTGAGAAAGTGATGGTGTGTAACTTTCAAAGCTAGATCCTAAAGATATTGTGGCTTCTGCTTTGTTTCTTGGATCATTGGCTCTGAAGGAAGCCCACTGCTTAGTTATGAGAATGCTCAAGCTGCCCTGTGGATAGGCCCAGGTGTCAAGGAACTGAGGCCTTGGAAATGGACCCTCCTGCCCCAATCAAGCCTTCAAATGACTGCACCCTCATGAGAGACCGCAAGCTAGAACTGCCCAGATAAAGCACTCCAGAATTTTGTGAGAGATATTAGATGTTTATTGTTGTCTTAAGCCACTAAGTTTTGAAGCAATTTGTTATGCAGCAATAATAACAAATACAGTGATGTTATGCTGTTCCCGAATCCAACTATTGACACTTCCTCAGTCTTATGAAAATTTTAGAAAAGGAATTTTAGAAAATATTCTCTTTTTTAAAAGTTGCAACATAAACCCTAGTAAAGTGTGCTTAGTTTGCAAATACCACTTTAAGAGAAGCCCTTTAACCGTCCAGCTCTTTCTGACTACATTGCCTCTGAGCCCCTCCTACATGGAGATTCTGGAGCTTCCACGCAAGAAAGGGAGGCTTAAGAAAGGAGAGGGCTGATGTTCTAGTTTATTCCCACTGCTACGCGGGACAGCCAGAACAAACCAAGGGCGTCCTGGGAGTTTACTATCCGGCTCAGCAGACAGGAAGCTGGGATCTGGCCAGCGGGAGAGCTTCCCTTTGCCCACTGTGCACCCTGCTCAGGAAGAACTATCTCAATAATAAAGGAAAGGAAGCCATTATTTAATATAAATAAAACAAAAACTCGGCCATAATTCATTTGTTTTATTTAAAATGGAATGCAAATTACTTGATGAAACTGAGCAAAAATCAGCCCGGTGAAAACAACGGGCATTGTTGGGAGCGCTTCCCATTGGTCTCAAATCCACACACGATATTCCAACCGAGCTGCACTGCTTCCCCACCGCGCACACCCGCGGGCCATGCCCTTTGTCTGCTTGCTCTGTTTGTTGCTCAAGCGGAGCCAGCACGGCCCTTCCCCCCGCTGCCCCGCAAAGACTGGCCCCGGGCCTTTGTTTTCGGGGAGGAGCAAGGCACTGGGTGAGCCGGCGTGCCGCCGACCTGCGCCCGCTCGAGTGCGGGCGCCGATCATCCCCGCGCGCTGAGCATCCCTGCCGCGCCCCCGCGCCCCGCTGTCTGCCGCATTATCGGAAGCCGCTTTGCTCGCATTGTGTGGGCGGTGTAATCTCTGAGGGTTCAGGAGATACTTTGAGGAGCTTACTTGGGTGGAATCTCTTGTCTCGCTCTGATCACTCTCCACTAGCTGCTGGCACCGGCAGGGCCTTCCCAAGGCGTGGGCCTGTGATCCCAGCCAACGTGGCTGTCTCCCGCCTTGGGCCGCGACAGTAAAGCGTGATGGCAACTGAGGAAGGCAATCCTACGGCGGGGATTTCGACCAAGGAGAGGCGAGGGCCTAGGACCTGGCACCTGCCTGAGCCTTGGGCAGGGGAGGGGATCCCTGGTAGAAACGACTACTGGGTGCCCTCTCCGCATGCTTGAAATCCTAACTTAGAGAAACTGCCAGAAATAATATATGTTTATCTCCCCAAACCATCGCCCCAAAGTCTGCCTTATCAGGGCCTGAACACTGAGGTGAATGAAGCATCATTTACCTGAGGTCCACAAGCGGATAAGCATTGATGGGAACACAGGACAAGTCTCTGCTTGCTTAACAGAAATGTGGCCCAGCAAAGGGGCCAAATGTGTGCAAAGCAGTTCACTTTCCTCACCGGTTTCCATCCTGAAGTCAGGATTTTATTCCCACAAGGCAGTTGACATTTTGCAGTGGACAGCCACACTGTGGGATGGGAGTGGGGGGAGGAGAGGAGGTAAGACCCCAGAGACCCCATCTCCCAGTGCCTCTGAGCCTCAAAAGAATGCTTTGAATTCCAAAGTCCCTCTCTTCTGGGAGCTCCAAACTACCTGATTGCTTTCTACGTTGGAAGATTCCTAACAGTCTCCTCTCTGATTTTCTCCACGTTTACTCTGTGTGTGTGTGTGTGTGTGTGTGTGTGTGTGTGTGTGTGTTTACCCACCTCCCAGGCTTCAAAGGCATTGAGCACCCAGTGCTCAGCACCCCCACCCCCAGTACCCTCCAGGGTCTCCTCCCTTCCCTGTTGGAGCGTGTGCTGTGGGAAGAACAGAGGCTGGGAAACCAAGAGGTTTGGACCTTTGTTATGATTCTGTTACTAATGCCATAACCATGGGAAATCCCTTCCTCTCTCTTTCTTGGGGAGCCTAAAGAATCATCTAGAAACCCAGGAGCATGGATGAATTAAGGTCTTTCTAGTTAAAGACCATGACTGGAGAGCCTCTGTTTTCCCCAGGGCCCAGGACTTGTCCCTCCATCAATAGTTCTGGACTCTAAGCCGGGGAGTGTGCTCTACCAGGGGCACGTGGAAATGATGGCTAAACTCAGAGGCAGGTCCTGATGGTGCTGGACCTGTGCACAGATATTTTGGGACTTTTCATAGTTCTTAAATCCTACAATGTGGACAGGTCCACTGGGTCTAGAGCTTGACCTGACGTCTGAGATTTCAGAATCACCTTTTCACCTGAGGTGGAATCTTCCTATGGGCCAAAACCATCACGCTGGAGCCAACAAACATGCTTCCAGACCCCAGCTGGGGGTCTGAGGCCAGTAAATTTATCAAGAAAAACTCCAGCCCCCATTCTTCTCCCCCAGTGGGGCCACCATCTGAAATAGGCTATTACCAACTCTGTGGCTTGAAGTCTCAACTTCTCTGTTGTCATTCTCACTAATATTATTTATTCCTTCTCAAATATAGTTTATTAACTTTATTTAATACAAGGGCTCTGGGAATTTCTTCTGCAATAATAATAATAAAAGTTATGCAGTGCTGTGGACTGAACTGTGTGTCCCCAGATTCATGTGTTGAAGTCCTAACCTCCAATGTGACTGTGTTTGGAGATGGGGCCCGTAAGGAGGTAATTAAGGTTAAATGAGGTCATAAGGGTGGGGCCCTGATCTGATAGGATTAGTGTCCTCATAAGAGGAGATAGTAGAGAGCTTGTTCTCTCTCCCTGCATGTACATAGAAGAGGTCATATGAGCACACAACAAGATGGCAGCTGCCTGCAAGCCAAGAAAAGAGGCCTCAGAATGAAACCTATCTTTGCCAGCACCTTGCTCTTAGACTTCTAGCCTCCAGACTGTGAGAAATAAATTTCTGTTGTTTGAGCCACTCAGTCTGTGGTATTTGCTACGGCAGCCTGAGCAGGCTAATGTATGCAGATATATATAGAACAATCTAGATGGCATTTAAAAAAAAATTTCTGTGCACCACATGCTAAGAACAAACAAACAAACACCAGGGGTAACTTTTCATCCACAGTATGTACTGGAGCAAAAGAACACATTCTGCCATTGAACAAAATCCCCAAAAAAGTTTAAAAAACCCAAAAAGCTCAAAGCACCATTAAAGTAAAAACTACTTGGGAGAAAGAATTTCCATCCTATGAACAATTTGAAATAAAAACTTCAGAATCATAATAGTGACTCTACCATAATTTTCTGTAATAAAACATCTATTATAACAGATATGGCAATATAATAAAAGTCCTATTGTTCCAGAAACTGTATTATAACTGAAACAGGGTAATTATAGAAATACTTGCATGAGAATTGCATGTTCAACAGAACCATTGAAAATCATTCTTCTCAGACTGAAAATAAGTCTTCTGGGTACAGAAGAACTCTTCAGTGAGATCTGAAATGGAAGACAAGGTGGATTAAAAAAAAAATCTTTTATAGCAGCATAACCTTCCAAAGCCTCCTCAGGGCCATCTGTAACATGTCTCCAAGGGCCCATCCAGCTCTGAGTTCCACACTTTTTTTGGAATACTAAAATCTAATAGTAGATTTTGAAGTAGGGCATCTCCATATTCTTTCAACAAACAGATTTTAGGGTGAATCTCAGTTCTATCAAGTTCATTTTGTAAATTGTAACTTAGAATTTCTAGCTTTTCAGAACAGCTGACCCCTGGAACTTTCTGCAGAAATCTAATCGTATGTTGAAGGCATTGCTGGTACTGCCACCCCCCCTGCTTTGTGGTTTACAAAGCACTTTTCCACTCTCTTCCTCATGTAGTCTTCACAGTAATCCCAGGTTGCTGAGAGCGGGAATTCTTATCCTTATTTTATAGTTGAAGAAATTGAGATTATCCGGATGAAACCAGGGACAGGGAGATTTGTCTGGAAACAGTATTTGCACTGTAAGCACATTGTTTTTACTTAGCTTGTCTATTTATTTGATGTGGCTTTGGGGAAACTGACAAAAATGACAGAGGAGTAGGGGGCCAGAGGGCCTGCAAGCATCCCTTGTCACCACTACTGACTTCTAATGTTCCATGCCAAGAAACTTGTTACTTGAAAGTCTGGGGACCTGAAGGAGATTCACACAGTGGTGATGGTGGCTGAGGGACCCAGGGAGTGGGCCAGGAGGAAATAATAATACTAATCATGACAATGAGGAGAGCACACACTCAACACCATGGCAAATATGTAGAGTGGTGCTAAGTAATGACTAAAGGGACAGGATAACCATCTACAAATATGTGAAGGATGTAAACAGCAAGGAAGAAGATGAATTACTTATTTAGAAGAACAATGATGAAGCCCAGGAGGAGCTCATTACCAGTCCCAAAGCCACCTTGTCCCTCAACAACCCTTTCGGAATTAAGCTCTCCCAAGACTAAAGGCAGGCGGCTGGATGGTCACCTGTATACAACAGGCTCGACACAAGGCATGGCTGAGAGTGGTATTTTTAGCATGCTTGCAGGTGCCATGTGCATGCTGTGCATGCTTGGATAATAATCATCATAGCTGGCATTTTCTGAATAACTGGTGTTATGGATTGAATTGTGTCACCCCCAAACATATGTTCAAGTCCTAACCCCTGGTACTTATGAATACGCCCTTATCTGGAAATAGGGTCTTTGCAGATGTAGTCAAGTTAAGATGAGGTCAGTAGGGTGGGCCCTTACTCCAATATGACTAATGTCATATAATAAGAGGGAAATTTGGACACTCACACAGACACACAGGGAGAACATCATGTGACAGAAAAGGCAGAGATGCAGCTGCAAGCCATGGAACACCAAGGATTGGTGGCCACAGCCAGAGGCTAGAACAGTCAAGGAAGGATCCTCCCCTACAGGTTTCGGAGGGAGCATGCCCTGCCAACTCCTTGGACTTCTTTTTTATTTTTTTAACACATTAAGAACCATTCACTTTTATTAATTAACAATGGCTTAATTGTGGATCTTCAATGATCCTCAATCAAAATTCAGATTATAAGAATTCAGAAACATTCTTGTTCCTCTGATATAATGATCTGAGAATCGTGATTTTTATGGTTCACGTAACAGAGCTAATTATTTAGTAAACAAAGATGTATATTATTGTTAGACAATAAATTTCCCTTTTGAGCCACCCGGTTTGTGGTACTTTGTTATGGGGCCCCAGCAAACTAATACACCTGGTATGTGCCAAAAAGTGTGTTGAACACTTCACAGGTGAAAGGAATGGAATGCATCCTGGGGGAAGGACTGGGAGGTGAGGAGACCTCCTTTGCCTCCAGGGCTAAGGACTCAGAAGTCCTTTCAGCCCCACATGTCCTGGACCCAGCATGTGGGTTGAAACCTCTCCTGACCCAAAACCTTGGCTCTGTGAGTGCCTTGGGACAAATGACTGTCTGCGAGGCTAGATCAAGATCCCCAGGAATCCTTAAGCACCAGACAGACTATGGTGCTTCCTCAGAGGTCATTTCAAACAAAAAGAACACGTTTTAGTTTTGAAAGTGACATCTGGTTTACTCGTATGCTCTTATTAAGAGATTGCAGGGGTTTATGTGTGTGTCCTGTGCTTGGATCATCCAGCCCTGGGTCTGGGCAAGGTTATCCTGAAAGAGCTGTGAAAGTGGGGAGCTGCCTCACTCATCCTCTGGAAAAGGGGAGGATGAGGGCGCTGGCCTCAGGGGACCCCACCTGAGTTCTGGCTCCATCTGGCTCTTTGAACAAAACCTAGCACCCTGGGAGATTGTTGGGCCTATCAGGAAGAGGGTGCATTATGAAGGCTGGGGTGGAATTGAATTTCCTGCCACTCTGGGCATATGAGGCTCACATTTGGGAATTTGGAGGTTCATTTTCATAACCTATGATGTAAACAAGAATGATCTAGATTCCTACACATTACCTCCTTTAATCTTCAGAACAATCCTATGAGACAGGTACTATTATTACTGTCATTTCCCAAAAAAGGAAACTGAGGCACAGAGAAGTTTCCCAAGGTCATCCAGCCAGACCTTAAGACTATAAGCATTATGAAGGCACTAGCTGGATGCTGGGTCAGTACACAGTCACCACACCAGGATGGAGACCCCACTGTGCACCTCATTCATGGGACCTCCTCCACTTCGCAGGAGGTCCAGCTGCCATTATGAGAATGTGGTACCATGTGTTATATTTATGGGCTTTGGTGTGTGCATTTTATGACTTTATTCATATCAGAATGAAGTTCCCAAGTTGCTGATGGGTTGTATGTTTGCATGACTTCTTATAGTTAACCTTCTCTAGAGGGTCCCCACCTTGAAGTTTCTTTCCCTTCCAGCATCTTTCCTTCCCCACTGTCCTCTCCTCCCCATCTCTGGGGAAGTGAGCAGGCCCAGTTCCTTAATGTGCCGCCAGAGCGAGCTGCCTGCAGAGGAACAGGAGAATCTCACCCAGGCCCATGCCTGGAGACACTCCAGGGAGTTGGGCTATTCTTAACTTTGGTTAATTTTCACTCTTGAAAGTTACCCAAACTCATACAAAAGCTCCTATTCAGGAACGGATGGGGTTATTTCACTGTGGCCAGGGGAACTCTGGTTAATGCTTTAGGCCCTTTCTCACAATGGGGACAGAGGGGAAACAGAAGTGACAAAATGATGATAAAGAATACAAAGTTTCAGTTAACTAAGATAAATAAGTTCTAGAGATCTACCATACAGAATAGTATCTATAGCTAACAATACCATACTGTACACTAAAGTTTGCTAAGAGGGTAGATCTTATGTTAAGTATTCTTACCACATCCCCAAACACAAATCATAATAATAATAAAGGGGGCTGGATGAAACGTCCAGAGGCGATGTCTGTATTTATGGCCTTGATGGTGGTGATGGTTTCACGGGTATAAACTCATCCCTAAACTCATCAGGTTTTGTATACATTGAATACGTATAGCTTTTTGTATGTCAGTCATACCTCAGTAAAGTGAGATATATATCTATAGTTCACAAACAAACATACCCAAAGTACTTACCCATTAAAAAAAAAAGAAAAGTACCAAAATTGTTCTGGTAGTGTGAAAGAGGCTCACCCTCTGGATGCCCACAGCACCCGGGAAAGCAAGGCAGAGTGCTGGTTACAAGCAGGGGCTTTGAGGCAGGTGGAGCCAAGATGGAGTCTGGACCTTGACACTCACTATCTTGGTGGCCTTGGGTAGATCAGTCTCTCTGCGCCTTGCTGCCTCCCTTCTCCTGTCTGTAATATGGCAGTGGCAACCATGCCTATGTTGCAGGATTGCTGTCAGGATTGAGTGAGACAGTGCAGGGTAAGCCCCCAGAAGTCTTTTTCAGATTTGAGATGGTTCCAGGCCAGATCTTGTCTGGGGGGCTCGGAGGAGATGGGGGGAAGCCTTCTCCATATGCCCCCTAAAGTAGTCCCTGGCCCTTCTGTTACCCACCACCCTCAGCCTTTGCACCCTCCCAAGAGCCTCCCCAACCTCAGCTTTGCCCCGAAACTGCACTTCCTCTTCCCTTGGAACCCCAGGAGCAAAGGTGGCGCTAGGCCTTTGCAAAGCCCCAGACCCAGATGCCGCCGGTACCCGCACTGCGGCCAGCTGGTGTCTGACTCTGCCCCGAATATTCACCGAATATTAATTCAGCGCCTTTACTTGTCAAGGCTGCCGTGCTCTCTCCCGCGTCGGAAATGGGGGGAAGGGAGGGGTCCTTAGGTCCTGGGCGAAGGGCCAAAGAGAGAAAGGGTCTCCCAGGAGGGCCCCGGGCTTGAGCAAGGTCCAAGGGAACCTGGACCTAAAACGGATGTGGGCGGGGTGGAGGGCAGGGGTGCGCGCGGCCTCGGGGCCCCAGCGACCCCACCCCAGGTGCCGCATCCGGGAGGGCCGCTCCCGGAGCCGGGCCTGGGCCGAGAGCGCGGCGGCGGCGGCGGCGGCGGCGGCGGCGGCGGCGGCGGCAGCGGCTGCTGCTGCTGCGCGACCAGGTGGGTGGCGCCCCGGAAGGCCCAGCGCTGAAGAGCCGGAAGGCGGGAGGGTGGGGCCTGCGCGCCGGGAGGGGCGGCCTGGTGTCCCTGCGCCTGCCGGCCTGTGACCTCGCGGCGCCGCCTCCGCAGGTAAAGGGCTCCAAGCTGCTGGAGCCGGGAGGGGGAGGGGCGCCCGGAGCGGCTGGCGTGCCAGCTGGCCGCGGGCCTGGCTCTCCCGTGCCGGGCGCACGCTCTTCGTGCATTCATTTTCCATATGGAGAATCGGGGTACACGGAGGGCTGTGTGTGCGTGTCACCTCCTGCAGGAACTCCTGTGTGTGCGTGTGCCCGCGCGTGTGACTTCCCGCAGGAACCGCGGTGCGTGTGGGTTATATCCGCAGGGCGGAGCACCCTTGGCCTTGCCCTCTGGGAAGAGAATCTGGACGCTAGTTTAGAGGTGATCAGGAAGGGATGTTACTGATTTAGGGGCTGGGGGAGATTAACTTTGTGGGGACTGGTAGCTTCTTTAGCCTTTAAAACAAACAAACAAAAGAAATAGGAATATTTTGAGAGGGTGTGAAGCGACTTGCTCATGGGCCAGGTAGGTAGGTAACGTGTGCTCTGCTCGGGTCCTGCTCGGCTCTGGCCTGCGTTGCTGCAGATGGCGGCCCCAGTGTGGCTTGTGCTTTTGATTTTTCAGGAGAAATCACAAGTGTGAGGTGTATGTGAAATCTCTTGATTTTATAATTCGTTTTAAAAAGTCTGTGGGCTAATCTGACAATGTTTGCTGATGGGATCCAGTCTTTGCCCTGGGGCATAGAGAGGTGGAAAGACACGGTTTATAGGAGCCAGTGGGCACACTGGAGCTTTGTAAATTTCACCAGCAAAGTAGAAAGTACTGAGGATTGCAGGCGGGCAACATCACTCTGATTCTTAAGTGGCCCTGCTTTTCTAATTTTTAAAAAGAGCTGTGTGCATGGAGGTCTGTGTTAGCTCTGCAGCCTTCCTCTCCTCATCTCTCACAATCTGGTCCACCTCAGAAAGCCAGGCTATAGTCTCAGGGACGGGCTCATCTCCCTCTCCCCCAGATCCCTGCTGTAATCGGCAGACCAGCCTGGGTGCTTACACGAAACCAGGGCTTCACGTTGGCATTTGCCTTCCCTGTGGCTGGCAGATGGGCTTCCTGTGACCGGAGCCTGTTTCGTGGACAAATCTGATTCTGAAATAGGTGTGATATGGGGGGAGGCACACTCCCTCCCCATTGAGGTCTGTCCCTATCAGAGTGCTCCTGTCTCCTCCCTCCTCACCCACTTCTCTACTGCTTACAGACAAAGGCAGCTGGAGTGGGAGAAGGAGAAGCAGGACCGGCTTCCTTCCTCAATCTGGCAGCCCTGGAGAAGTTGGGAGGCTGAACTTTTTAGCAAGGGCTCAGGAGATGGGGCTGCAAACCTTTCTTCCACAACAAGAGTCTATTGATGCTCTAACTTCTAAAATGATTCTTACAAGGAAATTAAACCAGCATTCCCTTGGATGGAGGCAGCCACAATGCCACCTCTCTACCCATGGTGTGGAACCATTGAACCCAGCTGGAATCAGGCCACTTCCTTGCCTCCCCTCCCACACACCATGACACCTGCTGGCTCTCCAGCCCTACAGAGCTCTGGGCCTGTGCCTTGTGCTGGCCCAACTGGGCTAAGTGGAGGTTGGAAGTGGCGTTTGCACAGTGATGTCTCATTAGCCCCTGTGGGTTTCGACCTAAAGTCATTCAGAGCAGGTTGGAAACTGTTTTTTTGGGTTTTGTTTTGTGTTTTTTTTTAATAGACAGTAGAGGGTGAAATGGGTATATATCTATTTCCTTCCTCTTTTACATACCTTTTCTTGCTGTGCAGAAACTGTTTCAAGAATACAGATCCATAATTCTGCAGAAAACCTGTTTTAGGAGTAGCATCTGGGCAGAGTACACTGGCCTAGAAGCCAGACTTGCAGATCAAGCATGGCAAGGCTCAAGGTCTTCATGCCTCTTTGAATGGGAGGCTCACTGCAGCCTCCAGAGGGTGCTTCATCTCCCTTTTTTCTGCATAAGTGACAGATAAAAAGCTGGATATAAACCAGAGCTAAGCTAGAAGGTGACTAGATATTTTACAGGAGGATTTTTAGCTTTTTGAAAGGTTTTACCATGAAATTAATTCCTTTGGTTATCTTAATATGTACTTGAAATTAAACATTTTGTTTGCATAGCTTTACAGGACCATGGCTTTTGGGTAAATCAGGTTACTCTCTCTCCCCCCATTTCTGAGTGCAGTTCCTTCGCTGTTATTAATGCTATAATGTTATCTTGACAGTTGTGCCTGGAAAATTCTTGACCTCTGGAAGGGTGGAAGGGGGCTCTCTTGCAGGGAGGAGGAGGGGGCATGTGCTCTGTCTACACGTGGTCACCGCTGGTGAGCAGAGGGGCCTGGAAGCTAGCAGGCATTTTAGCAGATCCAGGACACTTGGGAGCCAGAGCAAGGACAAACACACTTGAATTCTCCTCTAGTCCCTTGGGCAACCCTGCAGGACTGCCCCTCCACTGCCTCTCACACCCCTGGTGAACAGACACATCTGGCGGATGCCTCTTTGCATTTCTGAACTCAAGGACTGAGTAACAGACGTCAGACATCTTGAGTCATGCTCTCATAGACTCTTGCTGTCCAAAGTGAGGGCAGAAGATCACCTGAGGGTGCTTGTAAATACAGAATCTCACCCTGCCCATAGGGGCCGTGTTTAACAAGATCTTCAGTGACTCCTATGCACTGGTGGAGAATCACTGATGTCAAGAATATAAAAGGAAAAGAGGGGAAATTCACAGGGGCTGGAGCACAGGATCCCTCTTACCTCTCCTGGGACTACAAAGACGTTCTGACTGGTGATACAGGAGATCCACAGATTTGTTCTAAGGGCTGAGAATTCTCTCTTGGGATTGGGAGGATAATTTTACATTAGAGACTAATTCTGGATTATCCTTGGGTTTAAAAAAAAACCCTCATATATCCAAAAGATATTGAGTAATAGAGTCTGCTCCAAACTTCCACAGTCGAGTTCCTTTAGTGAATGTTTGCATGTCTCAGCCTTAAATGAAAAGGGGAGTGTTGGTGAGAAAGGAAAGTGCCCACCGAGCCTTGGGTCTAGCCGAAGCTGGAAGGAGAATCACCTGCTCATTGCTGCTTTGATTTTACTTCCTATCCTGCCAGGTGGCCCATCAGTGCCAAAGCTCTCCATTCCCACCAACCTTGGGGCGGAGCCTGACCTGCCCTCACCCTTGCCCCTGCCTGTCCTTTTCCTGCTAGTGTGGCAAACAGTTTCCTGACCCCAGAGAATTGTTCTAAAGGTCATTGTTCCAAAGTACACCCATCCGTCATCTGTCCATCCATAGGCAAACCCCTGGAATTCTTTGATTTCTTTTATTCTCTGGTTGTTTCATCTTACTACATCATCCTGTCCTTGCCTTTGATGTCTCATGAGTAGAACTGGATTGACTCTATGAGTGGTTGCTTATAGAAGCCAGTGGTGTATGTTAGGAACCAAACGTTCATTTAGAGCCATCATGTCTGAGAGTCTGCAGTGTTCCAGACTCGCTCCAGGCACTTTGCTTCCATTCTACTTACACTTTGCAAGAATCCAGCCTATAGGTGGTTTATCTCCATCTTACAGGTGAAGAATCTGCCATTCTGCTCAGGGTCATCCAGTGGGTGAAGGCTGTGTGGTTGCAGAGTCCTGTGCTTTCCCCTTCTCTGGCTTGGCGTGGGCAGAGATGCCCTGTCACACAGGAGACGACCAGGGGCTGGGACTCTGTGCACTCAGCCAAGGTTTGTGCTCGGGGATTGCCTGAGCCAGCTGAAAGGCCCTGATGCAAGAGAGCTCAGACTTGCCTCACTCGTGATGAACTGGTGGAACACGTGGCCAGCGTTGCTCCTTAACCTGTTGTAAATCAGAAGTTAATCAGAGGGCAGAGAAGACCTTTCACCCACCCTGCTGATTCAGTCTGCTTATTAACTGAAAGCTGCCCTGCTTTCTCTTTGCCAAAGGACTTGGCACATGACTGGGGAGTGCTGTCATCGTGCATACAGCAGAGGTACTGTTCTGTACCAAAAATGGGGAACCTTCCTTAAAACTTCAGGAAGAGCAACATTTGGGTAGAAATATGCTTCACTCATTAAAACTCTCCTTTGGAATGCTTCCTTCAAGGTCTGCTGCGATGCCCGTCGCGGTGGAGGACATCATGAGGCTGCTGTGCTCCGTCTCTGAGGAGAGGAAAATGAGGGCGGCCGTCAGGCACTCCGGGAGGGGCGCCCTGGTCACAGGGGCCGTGGCCTTCGTTGGTGGTTTGGTGGGCGGCCCACCAGGACTAGCCGTTGGTAAGTGCAAGTGCCTCACAGGGACGGTGCAGTTGTTGGGAAAAAAAGACCTTTGAAACCTCAGAGACCTCATAAAAGCCTCTGTCCTGTGTGAGAAGTTTGTTGAGTTGAGGTTGCTTCTGTGAAATGATCTTTGGGTACATAAGTCGTCCTGTTGAAAACACAAGCTTCTGTGTGAATGTCTCAGAAGTGCAGGGCTCTCTCAGATGGCATCTGTCATGCAGACCTGGAGGACACCTTTCCCCCCAGGGATGTGTCCTAGAGTCTGAAGATTTCGGGGTGTCCTGGGTCCCTTGGACAGTCTCCCTCCCCCCATCACCATTACACATCCAGAGAGGAAGCTGAGATTTGCCAGGCACCTACTGGGGGCTGATGCTGTAGAGCCACTTTACATAAGCTCGTTCCCAGAGCGCTTCCCCATTCTGAAAGCAAGCAGTCCAACGCAGAAAAGCAATAAGCTAACTCGTGGAGTGATCACCCCTGTCCCCTTCTTTTACCACCTGCTTCTGTTTGGGAACCCGTTTCTGGCAATAAATGAAACTTTGGCTGATTTTCCCATCATTCATTGTTGCTAGAATGAAGTTGCTTCCTTTGGATTATGAACCGGAAGAATTCCTCTGTGGCCCAAACCACAGGGCTAGGGGTGGTGTCAGAGAGCTGGCTGCTGTCCAGGTCTGACTTGAGGAGGGGCCAGATAAGGCCTCCCTCGAGGTGCCTCAGGTGGACCCTGCAACACAGGGGCATCGGCTCAAGGCATGGTCTGCTGCATTGGGCTCAGTAAATATTTACTGAATGCCTCCTCTGTGCCAGGCAGCCTGTGGGGGGATACAGGGCCTGGGAAAGCTCACAGTCTGGTGGAAGTCCTTTCTGTATGGCTTGCAGTCTTCACATGAATACAGGCTGGAGAGGTGACTGCTTTTCTGCTGAGGTTGGTTTCTGTGTCCCAGCTCACCAGTAAGGCTTCCTGCTCTGTTCTTCCCTCTGGTAGCAGGATTGACATTCAAGGACACTGTATTAAGCTGAGCCCACACCGGGGAGAAAAATCAGCCTGTGGGTGGCCCCAGACCTTCCATCTATGCATTTCCATTTCCAGACTCTGTGAATTAGTGAGTCTTGACTTCAGCTTCTTGCCATCCAGGAAGTAGCCCGTGAGGGAGGAGACAAGGCCATTTCCTTCTTCCTCAGTGACATCCTATATCTTTGTCCCACCCCATCTAATGTGCTCAGGGAAGGCTAGCTGGGATCATTTATCATATAGCTGTGCCCAAATGCCATTTTGGGAGGACATATTTTATTCAGATTGAGTAAAAGCTGGTAGAGAACAGGATGTCTGCAAAGAGAACCCCAGGGATTCGCTACTTGCAGCCCCTGGTCATGGGCAGGAGCATCATTTTACCCAGAAAACAAAGGAATTTTTTCTTCTCGAAAGACTTGGTAATTTTCTGGTCGATATTTCCTGGCGACTTTTTGCATTAAGTGCTGCTCTAAATCAAATATTGATGTTCTCACAAAGGTTTAGTGCAGATGAGTGCAACTCTTATCAGCTCTTAAGTGTTTCACTGGTGTCATGGGGAAAAGTTCAGTAAAACTTGTAAATGACTGGCCCTCCCTCCCTAGAATGCTCCTTATTTTCAGACTGGGGGAAGCTGTCTAAGGGCAGTGTTCAGCCTCTAGGACATGAGGCTGGCTGGTCCCCAGAGAAGGTGTGTGCTACCAGGTGCCTCCATACTTGGTTTCCTGAGACGGTGCAAGATTTACTTACTGTTGGCTGAGTCCAGCTTGCAAATGGGTTCTCTGTGGCCTGGGCTGCATTCTTTTAGATAAACTTTTTATTTTGGAATAATATTAGATTTACAGAGAAGTTGCAAAGATAATGCCGAGAATTCCCATATATCTCTCACCCAGTTTCAGTTCCTGTATTACCAAGGCACACTTGTCAAAACTAAGAAACCAACACTAACATTACTATTAACTATTCTTCAGACTATATTTGGATTTTATCAGTTTCTGCATCCATGATCTTTTCTGTCCCAGACCCAGCACAAGACAGAACATTGCACTTAATTGTCATGTCTCTTCAGTCTCCCCAGTCTTGTTTTTTTTACCCCACTTTTTTTGATTCTTTTCCCATATAGTCCATTACAGAGTATTGAGTAGAGTTCCCTGTGCTATACATTAGGTCCTTATTCGTTTTCTGTTTTATATATACTAGTGTGTATATGTCAATCCCAGTCTTCCAGTTTATCTCTCCCCTTTACCCCCTGGTAACCATAAGTTTGTTTTCTACATCTGTAACTCTTTCTGTTTCATAGATAAGTTCATTTGTACCTTTTTTTAGATTCCACATATAAGTGATATCATATGATATTTGTCTTTGTTTGACTTACTTTACTCAGTATGACAATCTCTAGGTCCATCCATGTTGCAGCAAATGGCATTATTTCATTCTTTTTTATGGCTGAGTAATATTCCATTGTATATATGTACCACATCTTCTTTATCCATTCCTCCGTCGATGGACATTTAGGTTGCTTCCATGTCCTGGCTATTGTAAATAGTACTGCAATGAACATTGGGGTGCATGTATCTTTTTGAATTATGGTTTTCTCCGGATATATGCCCAGGAGTGGGATTGCTGGATCATATGGTAGCTCTATTTTTAGTTTTTTAAGGACCCTCCATACTCTTCTCCATAGTGGCTGTACCAGTTTACGTTCCCACCAACAGTGCATGAGGGTTCCCTTTTCTCTACACCCTGTCCAGCTATTATTGTTTGTAGATTTCTTGATGATGGCCATTCTGACTGGTGTGAGGTGGTACCTCACTGTAGTTTTGATTTGCATTTCTCTAATGATTAGTGATGTTGAGCATCTTTTAAGGTGCTTTTTAGCCATCTGTATATCTTCTTTGGAGAAATGTCTATTTAGATCTTCCACCCATTTTTGAATTGGGTTGTTTCTTTTTTTGATGTTCAGCTGCATGAGCGGTTTGTATATTTTGGAGATTAATCCCATGTCGGTTGCTTCATTTGCAAATATTTTCTCCCATTCTGAGGGTTTCTCTGGTCTTGTTTTTTACCACTTTGATACTTTTGAGGAGTACTGGTCAGATATTTTGGAGAGCTCCTCTCAATTTGGGTTTGCCTGATGTCTTTCTCACGAGTAGACTGTGGTTATGGATCTATGGAAAGAATACCGTGGAGGTGCAGTGCCCTTCTTGTCACATATTTCAGGGACATATGACACCCACAGGACCTCCCTTGTGATGCTCACCTTGATCACCTGGCTAAGGTCATGTCCGCCAGGTTTCTCCACTGCAAAGTTACTGTTTCCCCTTTCCATACTCTAGTCTTTTAAAGAAAGTCACCAAGTCCAGCTGGGCTGCGTCTTTTCAATATCTGATTGCCGATATTTAAAAATCAGGGCTTCCATGGTGGCGCAGTGGTTGAGAGTCCGCCTGCCAATGCAGGGGACACGGGTTCGTGCCCTGGTCCGGGAAGACCCCACATGCCGCAGAGCGGCTGGGCCCGTGAGCCATGGCCTCTGAACCTGTGCATCCGGAGCCTGTGCTCCGCAACGGGAGAGGCCACAACAGTGAGAGGCCCGCGTACCACAATAAATAAATAAATAAATAAAAATCATAACATTTTTAAAAGATACATACTTGGTATTCCATGTGGCAGCAATTGGCTGGCGTAGGGTAGCCATGTCTCCTTTAGACAGCGACCTGTCTCTCCAGGTCACCACAGTCCCACTCAGCTCGCTTCACTCCTTTCAGCTACCTGCCTGACCCCTGTAGGCACTTGAGTTTGAGACCCCTGCTCTAGGACATCTTCCTGTAGCAGACTGCACCTGACCTGGTTAAATAGAACTTTCCATTGATACAAGGTCTTCAAATTCCAAAATAGTGTGCTTTAACTTTGATAATAATAAATTGACATTTAAAAATAATGTTTGTGCCCTTTTGGGGTAGCAGAAAGAGAAGTAGTTGAATACATTAAATTTGTTATTTATCATCATACAACTTTGGAGGGGTTGTATGAAAAACACTGTTTCAAGAGAAAATACCTCCTCATCTGTCTGCAGGGTCCTTTATAACCACGTGGTTCCACTGGAAATTTCAAAGTTCAGAGCTAAGACTCATATTAGCCATCCAGCCTCACCACTGAGATGGTTCTCCCTGAAAATGCATTTGCTTCTCAGCCCTGTTCTTTGAGATGAGAGAGATTTTTATGAGAAGCATGGAAACCTTCCCCCCACGAAAAGGGTTTTAGTTAGCACAGCTCTCAGGAGGGGAGATGCTTTGTGTTGCACTGTGAGCGCAGAGCTTAGGGGAGGGCATGTTTGGGTGTCAATTATCTGAGCCAAATCGACCAAAGGCCACGTCAACCTTTGCCCTCTGCCCTCCTGGCAGAGCAGGCGTGAAGCCAAGCCCATTCTGACCTGCTCATGAATGTGCCCACTCGTCACAACGGTAGATGTGAACTCAGCGAGAACCTGTGACTATCGTTTATGAATATAAATGACCGACTAATTGAGTCCTTCCTGTTTTCTAGGGGGGGCCGTCGGGGGTTTGTTAGGCGCGTGGATGACAAGTGGACAGTTTAAGCCAGTTCCTCAGATCATAATGGAGCTGCCACCTGCCGAGCAGCAGAAGCTCTTTAACGAAGCCACTGCCATCGTCAGGCACCTGCAATGGACGGACGCCGTGCAGCTGACCATGCTGGTCATGGGCAGTGAGGCCCTGCAGCAGCAGCTGCTGGCGATGCTGGCCAACTACGTCACCAAGGAGCTCCGGGCGGAAGTGCAGTACGACGACTAGGCCTCTGCTCCAGGAAGCGGGGTCCATTTAGATGATTCCCCCCGACTCATGGAAGGTGACTGGGGAGCTGCAGGAAGCCCCACATCATCAGAATATTACCCTAAACTGTAGCGAAATCTCCTGCTGGAGAGGCTGGGGCTGCGCCATATCATGTTCTGGAATTATTTGAGAAGATGCCGTGTTTTGTGGCTGTGTGCACCTGTGTGCCCTGACAACCCTTCAGCTGGGAAGCTGGTGAACAGTAAAGCCGTGACTGCTGCCACGTAGTGGCAGTTTTCTGAATCTACTCTCACTCACACAGGAGCTGGAAGAAGGTCTTCCCGTTCAGCCTTCTCATCTCATCATGTGAAGATGACGCCTGTCCAGGCAGCCGTTGCAGGACCAGCCCTCCCTTGGGACCTTGGGGCTGTCCCCTGCTGGAATCATGTTTACCTCTTGAATGCCCCTTCCCCACCCAGTGACTTGTGAGTGGTCTCAGGGAGGGGGCAGTCGGCCTGCTGAGTGAAGCCACAAACGTCAGTGGCACCCAGCCCCTCCCCCAGTAGCTGCCCGACTGGGCTCTCACCCTCCCAGGGGCTTGCTTTCCCTATCTGAAAAGTCATAGTAGTTCCTGAGTTCTGTTTTTTAAATTAAATATTTTCAGTAAATTATTGGTCTTTCTGAAGTGGTAGAATCATAAACTTTCTCTAAGAAATGAGTCCACCCTAAGTTTCCCCTAATATTGTTTTTGCTTTGCTTTCAGAACCACAGTTTGACAAGTGTCATCAAACTACAATAAATGTTTTCTGAACAGTCCTTTTCTCCACCCATTTGTGTAAAGTATCTCTGACATTTGAAGTTGTACACATGGAGCACAAGGGAAGGGAAGGTGTCAGATTTGTGACTTTAAAGAAGGAATGAAAGCCCCGGATTCCAGGGCCTGCGACCTGACTTTCCAGGCTGCTGTGGTGCCCTGTGCTGCCTGTGAGCACACACTGCCCCGAGCCTCCCTGGCAGCCACAGGATGTCCCTTGGGTCCCAGGGGCCTGGAAGGAAGCTGCACTGTCCTCCCTGCTGAGCAGAGTCAGTATCCCGCACCTCTGTGTGTGTAAAGAAAACTTCAGGGCAAATTAGAACCCAGGGTGATTAAGGAAGGATCAAACTTTTATCTCAGAAAAGTTGCTCTTTTTTTTTAAATAAATTTATTTATTTATTTTTGGCTGTGTTGGGTCTTCGTTGCTGCGCGCGGGCTTCTCACTGCGGTGGCTTCTCTTATTGCGGAACACAGGCTCTAAGCACGCAGGCTTCAGTAGTTGTGGCTCGCGGGCTCTAGAGCGCAGGCTCGGTAGCTGTGGTGCACGGGCTTAGTTGCTGCACGGCATGTGGGATCTTCCCGGACCAGGGATCAAACCCATGTCCTCTGCACTGGCAGGCGAGTTCTTAACCACTGGGCCACCAGGGAAGCCCAGAAAAGCTGCTCTTTATCTGGCCTTATCTAGCACACATCAGGTGCCCTTTACAGGCCACACTCCTGGGGTTGATGAAGCCACTTTGGACATTTGCACTGTTTGGGTTGATGGGGGGCAGGGTGGGGTCCTTTTAGATGATTATCCTGACTCATAGAAGGTGACTGGGTAGTTATGGGGGGCCCCACCAATTCAACTCGTGTGTTGGGTCCTACTCTGCCAGGCCCAGGGGACACAGGTGGTCCCAGCTCAGAGGTCCTGCACCAGTGTCCCCTGGAGTCCCTTCCCTGGCCTGCCTACCTTTACCCTTGGGAAAACCACTCTCGGGAGGAGATGGCCTGACTCCTGACCAATTTGGGGTCAGATGAAGCAGGCCTTACAGAATAAAGTCACTGGCCTAGCCAGGTCCTGGGTGACTTGCGGTAGACTTTGGGCCCAAGAGGAGTCCAGGCCTTGAGTCTCATCTCCCTCAGGAGCTGAAAGCACTTTCCTTGCTTTCCCCTCACACTCTACTCCCAGCAACTGTGGCTTTAGTATTTCTGCATCTTCTTTGAAATTTTTTCATTTATTTATTTTTGAATAAGTAATACAAGCCTGGTACAAAACTTAGAAGACATCAGAAGATACAAATGGAAAAGGAAGGCGTCCTCCTATACTGACCCCTGCTCCAGCCCCCTTTCCAGATACAGCCACTATACCAATTTCTTGTATATTCCTTTAACTCTGTTTTTAGATAGTCATTGAATGAATAGTATTCTTTTCTTTTATTTGTCAGTGTTCATTGCTGAAAACAGAAAAATTCAGAAAAGTATAATGAAATAAGAACCATTAAAAGTATCACCACCCATGGGACTTCCCTGGTGGTCCAGTGGTAAAGAATCCACCTTCCAATGCAGGAGATGAGGGTTTGATCCCTGGTCGGGGAACTAAGATCCCACATGCCTCCAGGCAACTAAACCCGTGTGCCACAACTACTGAGCCCGCGCATCTCAACTAGAGAGCCCACGCGCCCTGGAGTCTGCACGCCACAACTAGAAAGAGAGAAAACCCACACGCCACAACTAGAGAGAAGCCCGCCTGCCACAATGAAGAGCCCACGCACTGCAACGAAAGATCCCGCGTGGCACAACTAAGACCCAGCACAGCCAAAAAAAAAAAAAGTGTCACCACCTAGAAAGCCACTGTTAACAAATTTGGCATATTTTGTGCAAACCTTTTAATGCTATGTATGTGTATTTCTAACATATTTGCATCTTTACTGTTTAGACCTTTTTGAACACTCTTACCAATTAACATTAAATAACATTTGTGATGTATTTTGAAATCTCTTGTAAACATGTGTAATGGCTTTATAATATTCCACTGCACTAAACCATATATACATACCTGCTGTAGTGTCCTTTCTAGGTTTTTACTATTATAGTGCTGCATTTTTGTGAACATTTTTGTGTGCATATGTTATGCACACAGAATATGTTCATATTTTCGATTATGATAGTCTGTAAGATAGATTCCTCAACGTGAAATTGCTGGATTAAAAAGTATGTAATATTTTTTAAGGCTGTCGTTCTGTTCGGTCAAAATTCTTTCCAGAGGGGCAGTATCAATCATTTGCTCTCCCAGCAACAGGTTTTGGGGGTGCACATCTCATCACATCCTCACCAAGAAATAGAATGGGAGTGTCTTAAAGCTCTATTAATTTAATGGGTGATTACTGACATCTTGGTTCGAGTCATTTATCTTTGGATTATGAGTGGGGTTGACAAGGCCAGGGTGACCACCTGGCGGCCACCTACCCAGGCGGTGCTGAGAGCCCCTGGGCCCCCATGGCCCAGGCCTAGCAGAGAGTGAGGGGGCCCTGGCCTGAGCAGAGGGCTGGCGGGGCGGTGGCGGCTTGTGGCCAGGAAGCAGCAGGGGAATGCCAGCAGCGGGAGCCTAAGGAGGCAGCTGAGGAGGAAGCCTTGGTGGGGGACCCAGTAATTATACAAAGAAACCTTCTGCTCTGGGCCGGTTATTAACCTGCTTCGGTGTTGACGCGACAGTGCCGAGTGAGATTTTTCCAGGCAGATGGTGTATTTTTAGCTAGAACGAACTTTTCTATTTTTCTGGTTTTTGGAAGCAGACACCGGGGTGTGTTGCAATGCGGGAGGACTGGGGCTCAGGGTGTGGAGGAAGGGTCCTCTCCCCGTTACTTATTGAGAGGTGCCACCTAGTGGGGAAGCGGGTGCATCCTTTCTCTTCTTCCCTCTGGGCCGGGCCTGTCGAGCCTTCTCTGAGTCTCCAGCCAGGCCAGGATGTGGCTCCACAAGGATGATGTTTTGTGAGTTCCCCTTGGGAGGGGGCTGGGGCCTTCCTGAGACTTTTTTCTTTTTTTTTTTGCAGTACGCGGGCCTCTCACTGTTGTGGCCTCTCCCGTCGTGGAGCACAGGCTCTGGACGCACAGGCTCAGCGGCCATGGCTCACGGGCCCAGCCGCTCCGCGGCATGTGGGATATTCCCGGACCAGGGCATGAACCCGTGTCCCCTGCATTGGCAGGCGGACTCCCAACCACTGCGCCACCAGGGAAGCCCTTTCCTGAGGTTTTAATAAGCTATGAACAGAACATCAGCCATGTCTGCTGCAACCTTTTTGTATATAAACCAGAATGTCTCTCAGTCCTGAACAATCAACATATGGCAGTTAAGCAATGCCAGGATTCATCTAAACCACACAGGGAAGAAGGACTGTCTGATATATTTTCAGTTTGTTGGGAGGAGATAAATGGCTTTATTCGCTGGAGGTGGCATCTTGGACCATTATGATGACAGCGGGTCAGGAGGCAAAGCTTGGGCCTGGCCGGCTGCATCGCAGCCTCGGGGCTGCTAAGGTACCCCAAATGCTGGCAAATAGAGGAAGTTAAAAAATGTTTTTCTAAATTATTGAGCTGGAGGCTATTTAATTTTTGTGGGTTTTAAGGGGAGGACTTTACTCATTCTCATTTGCAGTTGAACAAATGAAAGGATAATATCTAGGAGTTATCTGTTATACATCAATTAATTAGTATTAATGAATACACATGATCAAACGCAAAGCTGGCAGGGCTGTGGGAAACCAATGTATACACATACAGACACTCCACTGGAGAAAATACATAGTGATACAGTCTTTTGGGAGAGTAATTTAAAGGAAAAAAGTCACAGGAACCATAAAATTGTATATACTTTCCAGCCAACCAATTTCACTTCAGGGAAAATATTACAATAAAATAATTCAAACAGAAAAAAGATAAAGATATTCATAGCACTGCTGTTTATGACGGCAGGAAAAAAAGGGAAACAATTCTGATGTTGAACAACAGGGAAATAGTTAAACTGTGTATGTGGGCAATGCAATGGAATACTAACAGCCAATTTTAATAAGTAGTAAATGGGGGTGGGTGGATGAAAGTCAGTGGAATTGCTCCATGCGCATGATTTGCCTTACAGCAACTTCATACTTATGTGCTTGGGGGGAATAAAGAAAAAGACAAGCTGTAACTAGTGCTGGTGACCCCAAGGGCTTCCAATGCCCCAAGGGTGTGGCTCAGGGGAAGCGGCACAGGTGGATGAGAATCTCAGAGTGTGGGCATCTTGTGCCTGAGGGGATTCTAGTGTTTTAAAATGTGAATTACTTACCTATCCGCAAACCAGGCAAGAACCAGCCTGGTCCCCAGCTCCCTGGAGCTGCTCCTCCCAGGAACTGTTCAAGGCCACGTCACGAGCAGCGTCCTCACAAGCCTGCCCCTACAGAGGCGAGGTCCCACTGCAGCGCAGGGTTCCAAAGCACAACTCTTAGGGGCGTTACATGTGCCGCCTGACCAAGGCAGGAGGGCCAGCCATGCTGGGAGCTGGATACAGGGTCTTCTCTCTAAGGTCTGTCCAACAGAAATATAATACAAGCCACAAACACAATTTTAGATTTTCTAGTAACCTCATTTTTTAAAAGTAAAAAATAAATTTAATAGTATACTTTAACCCAATATAGCCAACATATATTATCATTTCAACACGTAATCAATAGAAAAGAGTATTGAGATATTTTCCAAATTTTTATATTATCTCTTCGAAACTCAGTGTATATGTCACAATTACAGCACATCTCAAATCTGACTAGCCACGTGTTAAGCCATGTGTGGCCAGTGGCTACCACGTCAGGCATCACCACTCTGTAAGATACATAACAGAAAACATAAAGATGAAAGATTTTTCTTTTCCCCTAAGGTTGCCAGTGATATAGACATGTCCCTCTAAGGACCAGGGACCTCTTTCTGTCACTTCTCTGTTCTGAAGTTCAGCATCTGGGCTTGTTTGTGGTCCTTGTTAGAGGTCAAGATCAGGTTGGATGGTGCTATGGACTGAATTGTTTCTCCCCCAAATTCATATGCAGAAGCCCTAGCCCCCAATGTGACAGCATTTGGAGATGGAGCCTTTGGAAGGTAATTAGAGTTAGGTGAGGCCATGGTGTGGGGACCCCCATCCCCACAATGGGATTAGTGCCCTTGCGAGAAGAAACACCAGAGAGTTCCCTCTCTCTCTGTCTCTCTCTCTGCCATGTGAAGACAGGGAGGAGAAGGCCGTTTGCAAGCCAAGAGCCCTCACCAGAACCCAGCCATGCCAGCACCCTGATCTTGGACTTCCAGCCTCCACAACTGCGAGCGATACATGTCCATGGTTAGGCTGCCAGTCTGCAGCGCTTTGTTATGGCAGCCTGAGCAGACTGCGGCAGGTGGGAAGCTGGGAGGGGGAGGCTTACTGGGGACCTCCCAGATCCCTGTTCTCTAACCTGATTTAGGGGCAACAGCATTTTCTCCCTGCCTTAAGATGACAACTTGACCTGGTGCGTGGGTGAAGACCCTCCTGGATGAACATCCTCAGCACTAAGAACCAGCCTTGTCCTTCTGTCCCAGGCACAGGTGGCCCTCAGAGGCCTTGGAGGATGGCACCCCTTAATCTCTACCCCCTTTCTGCCTGCACCTGCCAAGCTGAGTGTGGCTAAAGAAAACACCTGTCCACGATGACTGGTCTCACTCAGCACCGCTGTGTTTTCCTAGTTCACTTCCTCTCCCACTGCCTCTCCTCTCCTCAGCTCCCAACCCTTCCTCCTCTGTCTTCCCTCAGGTCATGACCTTCGTTCCCTGAGAAAAGGAATTAACTGGAAGAGAATGTTCACTCCCTATATCTGTGCCCATCTTTCCTCCTGGTATTATGAACCGCCCTTGCTCTTGACTCAGGCCAGCCCCTCCACTGGACACCAGATCCCACCCCCTCCCTCCTGAGGACACTGCTCCAGTCATTTTCCTCCTTCCCCCTCATCGCCACGTCCCCCGCTGCACAGACCTGTCCCATCAGCGTGCACATGTGCATGATTTCTCCCATATTAAAAAAACAAAAATTTCAGCAAGGGTACCAGGAAAATTCAGTGGGGAAGAATTGTCCTTTCAACAAATGGTTCTGGAACAACACGTAAAAAAAATGAAGTTGGATGACCCCCTACCTTATAAGATATAAAACTTTTTAACTCAAAATGGATCATACACCTAAATGTAGGAGCTAAAACTATAAAACTCTAAGATGAAAACATAGGAATAACTCTTTATGACCTTGGATTAGGCAATGGATTCTTAGATAAGACACAAAATCATAAGTGACAAAAGAAAAAATAGATAAATAGGACTTCATTAAGATTAAAAACTTTCGTGCTTCAAAGGACACCATCAAGAAAGTGAAAAAACAAGCCACAGAATGGGAGAAAATAATTGCAAATCATGTATCTGATAAGGGACTACTATCTAGAATATATAAAGAACTCTCACAACTCAACAATAAAAAGACAAATAACCTAATTTAAAAATGGGTAAAGGATTTGAACAGATATTTCTCCAAAGAATATATTCATGGCCAATAAGCATGTGAGAAGATGCTCAACATCATTAGTCATCAAAACCCCAATGAGATACCACTTCTCCCCTATTCAGATGGCAAAAATAAAAAAGACAGTAACAAATGTTGATGAGATTGGGAAGAAACTGGCACATTTATATGTTGCTGTTGGGAATGTGAAATGGTGCAGTCACTTTGGAAAACAGTTCGACAGTTCCTCAAAATATTAAACAGAATTATCATATGATCCAGCAATTCCACTCCTAGGTATACACCCAAGAGAATTGAAAACATATGGCCACACAAGAACTTGTATACGAATGTTTATTAGCAGCATTTTTTACAATAGCCATAAAGTGTTAACAACCCAAATGTTCATCACTTGGTGAATGGATGAACAAAATGTGGCATATACATTGTATATAACATACAATGGAATATTATTCTGGAATAAAGAAGAATTATATTATTTGTATACTGATATATGCTACCACATGGATGAACTTTGAAAATATGCTAAGTGAAAGAGCCAGTCACAAAATACCACACATTCTATGATTCCATTTATATGAAATGTCCAGAATAGGCAAATCCTAGAGACGGAAAGTAGATCAGTGACTGCAGGGGCTTGGGGACAGGAGGAATGGCTGCTCATGGACATGGGGCTTCTCTTCGGGGTGACAAGAATGTTCTGACGCTAGATAACAGAGACGGTTGCACAATCTGGTGAATATACTAAAAACTACTGAACTGTATACTTTAAAGAGGGAGGGTGGATTTTATGCAATGTGAATTATATCTCAATAAAGCTGTTTAAAAAAACTCTCTTTGGCACTGCTGCCCCCTCTAGCCACCACCCCATTTCTCTCTTTCTCTTTGCAGTGGAATTCCTCACAGGAGTTTTCCACACTCACTGTCACCAGTTTGTCTCTTCCCCGTCTGGCAGGCATCTGCTCCTACTACCCCACTAAATGATCTCCTGTCAAGGTCACTGTCCTCCACGTTACTAAACCCAGTGGTCATTCTCAGTCCTCATGTTACCCGACCCGTGGGCAGCATTTGGCCCAGTTGACCACGCCTCTCCACTTGGCATCCCCGACCCTGTGCTCTCCTGGTTTCCTCTGGCCTCCCCGGCTGCTCTTTCTTGATCTTTGCTGCTTCCACCTCCAGTCCTGACTTGTAAACACTGAAATGTCCAAGGTTCGTTGCTTGACCCCTCCTCTCTCTCTCCCTCCCTCTCTCTTTTTATTGAGGTAAAATTGGTACATAACATTGTATAAGTTTCAGGTATACAACATTATAATTCAACATCTGTGTTCATTACAAAGTCTAGTTACCATCCATCACCTTACATTTGACCCCCTTCACCCATTTTGCCCATCCTCCCAACTCCCTTCCCCTCTGGTAATCACCAGTCTGTTCTCTGTGTCTATGAGTTTGTTTTGTTTTTTTGTTTGTTCATTTGTTTTGGGGGTCTTGTGGGGTTTTTTGGGTTTTGTTTTTAGATTCCATATACGAGTGAGATCATACCATATGATTTTTTTCTTTCACCTTCCAAATTTTTTCACTTATATTATCCTCATGGTCCATCTATGTTGTTGCAAATGGCAAGATTTCACTGTTTCTCGTGGCTGAGTAGTATTTCATTGTATATGTACACCACAGCTTTATCCATTCATCCATCGATGGACACTTACATTGCTGCCACGTCTGGGCTCACCCCTTCTCTTTTTTATTTTACTTTTTTATTTTTTTAATTTTTTTCAGTACGTGGGCCTCTCACTGTTGTGGCCTCTCCCGTTGCAGAGCAAGGCTCCGGACAAGCAGGCTCAGCGGCCATGGCTCACGGGCCCAGCCGCTCAGCGGCATGCGAGATCCTCCTGGACCGGGGCACGAATCCGTGTCCCCTGCATCGGCAGGCGGACTGTCAACCACTGCGCCACCAGGGAAGCCCCTGCGCCACCAGGGAAGCCCCCCTTCTCTCTTCTATCTACAGCACCCCCCTGGGGCTCTCATCCTGTGCACAGCCTGCTCACTCACTGAAGATTCCCAAGTGTGTTTGTCAGCTCAGACTTTCTTCCTGAACTCCAGTCCCTTAAATACAACTGCTTGCTCAATCTTCCCAACTTTACATTCCAAAACTGAGTTCCTGATACCATACTCCCCACTCCTCAAAAAACCCACAACAAACAAGCAACAACAGCAAAGCAGCTCCTCCTTCAGATTTCTGGATCTCAGAAACAAGGGGCTTTACGCCTCCAGTTGCTTTGACGTCTTTCTTTCTCTACATTCTATATCCATCCCATTAGCAAATTCTGTTGGTTCTTCCTTCAAGTATATCCGTAATTTAATCTCTTCTCAGCACATCCACTTGGGCCCTGGTCCATGCCACCATCATCTCTCCCTCCTCGGTGATCTCCCAGCTGCCCTCCTGGCCCTCTTAGTCAAGCTCATGGCAGCCTGTGATCCTGCTAAAAGATGAGTCAGCTTGTGCCACCTCTCAGCTGAAAGCCTTCCCATGACTCCCATTGTCTGACTCCAGAGAAAAACCAGAGCCCTTACAGTGCCTCCAGGCCCCTACTTCACCTCCCTCCCCATTACCCCTCATCTCCTTCATCTCTTCATCTCCAGCCACTGGCTCTGCCCCAGCCACACTGGCCTCCTCCATGCTCCTGGAGCAGGGCAGCGACCTTCCCACCCCAAGGCATTTGCACTTGTTTCTTCCCTCTCCCGAATATCTGCCTCGTTTCCTTCAGGTCTTAACTTAAATCCACCTTTTCAGTGAAGCCCTGCCTGGCCACTGGATCTGAAACTGTGGCTGCCCAGCCCTCACTGTCCCCTACCCTGCATTGTTATCGTCTACAGCACTCAATGCCTACACATTTACTCCATTATAGACTTTTTTTCCCAGATGATATACAGACCATCTATATCAAGAAGAGTGTTGAGATAATCTTTTCAGAAAACAAAAGTAAAAGCACATCAGCAGAGCTGAACTGACAGGGACAGGCATGAGCATTTCCAAATAGGGTGGCCCCTCTTGGTTGGAAATCACCCTAGTGCTGGAGAAGACACCAGAGATAGAGTATAACATACCTTAAAAAATTGTATTTGCCTGTCTCTCTTCACTATAGTGTGAGCTCCAGGAAGGGAGGGATTTTTGTCTGATTTGGTCACAGCTATATTCCCAGTGCTTGTAGGTACTCAATCAATACTTGTTGAATGAATAAACAAAAATTTAAAAGCTAGCAGGCAGGTTTTCTCCCATTTCATTTTGCATCCCATACGCAGGCTGACTGCTTCTCGCAGGCCAGGCCTAATTCCCACACCATCTCCATCTCACACATCCACTCCACCCAAGTGCGAGAGAAAAGGCAGCCTCCCATGTGCCTGGTGAGGCTGGCTCCAACATCAGCGCAGTGTCTGAGGCCTACGTGCCTCAGTAAACTTCCAGAATGACAGCAGTGGAAAGACAGACAACACCAACTGCTGGTGAGAATGTGGAATGACTGGAACCCTCATCTACTGCCGGTGGGGTGCCAATTGGTTTGCCTCCTGCCGAGAACTGCTGGGTAGCATCTGCTAAAGCCATGTATACATCTCTCCTATGGCCCAGCAACTTCACTCCTAGTTATGTGCCTAAGAGAAATGAGGGCTTACGTCCACCAACAGACATCTATAAGATTGGTCGTGAACCCTCATTCGTTGATAACCCCAACTGCAAACAACCCAAATGCCTGGCAACAGAATGAATAAACAATTGTGGAGGGTTCCCAGAGTAGAATACTCTACTATGATGAAAAACAACAACCACATCACCCACAATGACAGAGAGGAATCTCACAGACACAACGTTGAGCAAAGAAACCTGAACAAAAAGATACATACAGTGTGATTCTATTGATGTTGTCGAAGAAAAGTTAATCAGTCGATCTAAGAAAGAAATAGAAAATTTCATTCGAACCAGACTGAGGATTATAACCCAGGAAAAGCCTCTCAGAAAGCTCCAAGAACTGTTCCACTTGTTAGAGATCAAAGCACAGTTACATAAGTTTTTGAGACAAAGGGCTGTGTATTAAATGACATATTGTTGACAGTTTACACAATCCAGATCTCTGAGTACAAAGCGAGTAGTGGGTCATGGGTCATCATGGCCCCTTGCAAGATTAAGAAAGAAGGTTATCGCCTAAATAGTTGTGACCCTTGATGAGATTAAGGAGGAATGTTATCTCCTAAGGAGGTCTGGTTAATGCAGATGCACAGCACACACTAAAGGGAGGAGGTCCAAATGGGCAGAGAAAAATTTTACATTAAAATTTTTCTTGTCTTGCCATAAAGTATGAATTTCATTTCATCAATATGAAGTTTTAAAAAATAGGAAAAAATCTGTGGTGACAGAAAGCAGAACATCTGTTACCTTTGGAGACAGGTACTGCTTGGGAGGGACTGAGGGAGCCTTCTGGGTGCTGGAGATGCTCTATATCTTGATCTGGGTGGTGCTTATAGGTGTGTGTGAGAGTGTGCAAAGTCTCACTGAGCTTCACGCTTGAAGTTTGTGCACTTTTCTGAATGAAGGTTAGACCTTGATAGAAAGAAAGAAAGGAAGGAAGGAAGGAAGGAAGGAAGGAAGGAAGAAAGAAAGAAAGAAAGAAAGAAGGAAGGAAGGAAGAAAAAAAGAAAGAAATAGAGAAAGAAATAAGGAGAGAAGGAAAGGAAAGGAAAAGAAAGAAAGGAAGGAAGGAAGAAAGAAAGGAAGGAAGGAAGGAAGAAAAAGAAGGAAGGAAAGAAAGAAAGAGGAAGGAAGGGAGGAAGGAAGGGAATGAGGAAGGGAGGAAGGAAGGAAGAAAGAGAAAGAAGGAGAGAAAGAAAGAAAAAGGAAGGAAGGAAGGAAGGGAACGAGGAAGGGAGGAAGGAAGGAAGGAAGGAAGGAAGGAAGAGAAAGAAAGGAAGGAAGGAAGAAAGAAAACAAAAGTCCCAGAGTGGTAACCCAGACAGATGACTGCTCTGTCTTATATCCGACCCTGTGCTAATTTCATCCTTGTAATGCTCTGAAGACCTGTTGATTTTCCTACCTGCTCACTACTTGACCTTTGGAGAGGAGGTCGATGTGCCGAATTACCTAGGACCTAATCCTGGAGGACACGGGTTCTTTCACAAAGTATATCCTTGAAGAACTTGGTCTCTCCGCATCATTGCTCTCCTAACTTGAGGAGGGCTGGGCAGGCTTTGTTTCCCCCAATCAGATTTTCATCTGAATTATGTTTGTTCCTCCACTCATGTGATAATCAGCTTGTGAGACAGACTGCCTGAGTGAGATGTCGCATTGTTTTTGACTTGAATAAAGGAAACAATCACTGTGAATGTTCTGTTTACATATCTTGGAGCTGTTCATCATTGGGTGGATTTCTCCCTAACTGAATTGAAATCTGCACAGTGTCTTGGCAACAGCCTCATTCTGGGTGTGAATCTGGGCCCCAAGACCCTCACCTGCTCCCTTTCCCTAGACTCCTTGGTCCTTTGCCCTGAGAGCTGGTCTGAGACCCCCGTCACATGACTCAGGACCACTCCTCTCTCTGCGCAGGTGGAGGACCCTCGCAGCTCTCAGTAGGGCTCCTCACTTAGTCCCATGGTTGCACTGGTTGTCCAGACTCATGTCCTGTGCCCATTTCTAGAGCCAGGGTGTAGGTGAGTCAGCTGCAGCAAAACATGTGGCTAAAGGTAAGGAAGAGGGCTTCCCCAGGGGCGTGGGAAAAACACTCCGTGATCTCATTTTCTCTCATGTTAGTACCACACTCGCAGCACTTCTGACACCAGAAGTGCGGGGGTTCACCCCTCCCGCCCCTCCCTGCACCAAGCAATTCTCTGTGACACCGACTGGATGTCCTATAATTCAATTCCATTCTGGCACTAACTGGTGTTGAGGGCTTAGTCCCATAAGACTGCCCCCGGTTCAGATGCCAATCCCAAGTCCTAGGTTGTCACCTGTACTTCTGACAAACTGGCTATAAATCAGGGTTCCTGTGACCCCCCCTCCTTGGGTTTGATCATTTGCTAGAACAGCTCACAGAACTCAGGGAAATACTTGTTCACTTGTTTGTTATAAAGGATATAATAAGGAATGCAGATGAACAGCCAGATGAAGAGATGAGTGGGAAGGGGTGTGGAGCTTGGGTGCCCACTCCGGGTGCACCACCCTCCCAGCGCCTCCACGAGCTGAGCAGCCTAGAAGCTCTCCCAACGCTACGCTTGTGGGATTTTTACGGAGCTTCCATCATGATTGATCATTAACTCAATCTCTCCCCGTCTGCGTGGATGGTGGAGATGGGGGCGACTACAAGTTCCGAGCTTCTAATCGAGGCTCAGTCTTTCTACTGCCCACTAAGTGTTGCTTCATTAGAAAAAGAGACACTGCTGTCACCCAGGAAGTTCCAGGGGATTTAGGAGCTCTGTGTCAGAAATGCCCCTGTGCTCTTATCACTTGGGAAATTACAAAGGTTTTAGGAGCTCTGTGCCAGGAACTGGGGGCAGAGACGAATATATATTTTTTGTATTATTTCACACCAGGGAATACCAGAGTGCGACCCCCCGAGGGAGGAACATGCGCTCAGGTGAGCCACGGGTGCCCACCACCCCGTGAACTCGCTCCAGCAGCAGGGGGTAGGGAGCAGTAAGCAAACTGCTGTTTCCAGGTGAGGACACAGCATGAGTGCAGAACAGAAAGAGCACGGGGATCCTGGCCCTGTCCTGGGGTGATGATCTGCACACCAGCCCCACTCAGTGCTGGGCGCCCGTGAGCCCTGCCTCCGCTGTGGCCCCCCAGGCCCCCTCCCTCTCACTGATTGCCTTTGCTTCAACTCTGACTTCTACTCCAGCTCAGGTGTTGGGGAAAGAAATTGTCAGTTAGTGGCTGGTCTTAGACCAAGCCTTACGGGTTCTTCCACTTCCTGAGGGGGGGCGGTGGGGACCCCAGGAGCCTTGGTTGAGATACAGAGGAAGGCATTTTGGCATTTTAGAATGTTGGTAATTTACAAACTACTTAAAGTTTGTGTGTGTGTGTGTGCGCGCGCGCCAGAATCCTGGGACCCTGATTTCCTCAGCCCTGGGCATTGCTGTGGGCAGCCAGAGGACCCTCTGTACTGAGAAAGAATGGGTGGCAAGGATGGCTGGCCTCAGGCCCCCACTCCCACCCCTCCCTGCTTGGGAGGCACGGTGGGCAGGAACCGGTCTCTGGAAAGCCTGTTCTTTGGGGTCAGAATTTCTGGCAGGATCCCTAAGCTGACGTTCCAAGGACTGAAATTTCCTCTTGTTTTTGCCCAGAAACGTCTGGCTCAGCCTGCCCTCCCTCTGTCCCCCCCACCCCCGCCTGCCTGCCTGCCTTTCTGTCTTTAGTGTTGGAACATTCTGGTCAGAGCTGGGCTCTGTGGTGTGGAGAGCAGCCAGCAGGAGATGGGATCTGGCCACTGCTTCTCGTGCGGCACTGACCCTGACTCGCGTGTCGGGGACACGCCTGCCCTGGGGGCCTGTGAAGGGGGCGGGGAAGAGCCCCAAGAGCCTCCCGTGGGCTTCACTCTCCTCTCCTTCCTGCGTCCTCATTGTCTGTTCCTCCCTTCTAGACTCATCCAAAGCCAGTCTGAGGCTTTGAGATGGGGAGTCCAGGAGGGGAAAAGGAGGAGGCAGGTCGAGAGGGGCTGGAGGTGTCTGTGTTGGGGACGGGGGCGCCCTGCCTGGTCCACGTCCAGCTCCATGGATTTATGTGAACTGCTCCCTCCAAGGCCCTAAGGAAGCTCCTTCGGTGCTTCAGTGCACCACAGACTCCCTCAGTTCGGACCTGGGTGGCCTGGAAGGGCAAAAGGGTGGGGGACAGGCAAGGGAAGGGCCAGAAGACACCCCAGTGTCTGGCTAGAAGGCCTGAGTGCACGCGCCAATGCAGGCCAGACAAGCAGGTTAGGCCAAGCCGATGGGGGCAGTTGTGGCCGCAAGGGTTGTCCTTGTGAACCCAGCATCTTGCCAATGGCCCCCGGGAGCTAGGGGAAGTCACAAGGCTACCTCCCCCTAGAAGAGAAGCATCTGTGGAATGGCCAGGGGCACTGGGCCTGTGCTGGGAGCTGTGGGGGCCGCAGATGAATGACGACTGAGCTGCCCCCTGCCCTTGAGCGGCTCAGACTTGAGGGCCAGCTTTGATGGGCACAGGCCCACACAGGCACCTCTGGGAGGACAGGGTGGGGAAGCTGGAGCAGGGCTGCAGGTGCTCTGGGAGCATAAATGGGACAGCCATGCTGACCTGGGGCATCCTAGGAAGGCAGCAGAGTGGAGGTGGCAGCTGCACTGGGGTTCACAGGAGGGCTAAGTTCATGGGCAGAGGTGGAATGGCGAGCACAGAGATAGCAAGTAGCCCAGAGAAGCCCAGAGCCTGGGTCGGTTGGTCTTAGTGAGGCAGACCCCTCTCCCCTACCTCTGACCCCCACCCCACATTCTGCCCTCTGAGCACAGGTCCCACTGAGTCTGCTCAGGGCTGAAGCAGGGCGCCTAGGTGGAGGGCAGGATCCCTGTCACAGTTGCGGTCCTGGGCACAGAAAGGCAAAGGCCAGGTGGTGAGCACTGAGGAGGGAGGCTTCAGGCAGCCCAGAGCCTGCCAGCCAGGTGCGAAAAGCCCCAGACACAGAGGCGGCCCCTCCCCTGCCCACAGCCCTCAGGAAGGCCACTTCCTGCAGGCCCAGGGCAGAGGAAGCGGCTGCTTTGCTTTGCAAGCGTGGCCTGAGAGACCCTGGGTCCTGGCTGAGAACCGGGTCAGCCTTGCACCCACT
Source organism: Orcinus orca (assembly GCF_937001465.1). Lineage (NCBI taxonomy): Eukaryota > Metazoa > Chordata > Mammalia > Artiodactyla > Delphinidae > Orcinus > Orcinus orca. The sequence goes on along the minus strand of NC_064578.1, from coordinate 38,683,438 downwards.
CCCACCCTGCCCAGTGGCTGAGCCCGAGAGTGGCCCTGACCCGCCCTGCAGCCTCTTTGTGGCCGTGTCCCAGAGAACAGGCTGGAGCAGGAGAGAGGCCAGGCCACCAGAAATCCTCTGATGCCAACCTGGATGCCATCCCCAAGGGAGCCACTGTATCCCTGCAAACAGGTGTGATGACACCTTTCCAGAAAGCTCTGCCTGGGTGGGTGGGGGTGGATGGGCACTTCCTGCCCTGCCTGAGAAGGCAACAATCAGTGTCTTGGGGGAGGGGCTGGTCTCCAACCCTCCAGAAAGAGGCCAGGGTTCTCATCCAGTGCCTTGACTGGGGGCCCCAGGAATGAAGCCCAATTTCCATTTCCTTGTCATCCCCTCTGCCTCAGTGCCCCCAGCCTATTTCTTACTTGATTCATTTATTCAGTCAACAAATTAATGCCAGGGACAGGAGGGGATGGTTAACAAAAAGACCCAGACTCCCAGGCCTCATGGAGACTACCACCCTCTATGATAAAGTCCTGCCCTCCTCTGAGGCTCAACCAAACACCACCTCCTCCAGGAAGCCCTCCCTGATCAAACAGCTGTCCTGAGGGCCTTAGGATGGCCTGTGTGACCTGGGTCTGCCTCTCTGGGACCAGTGCACAGATGGGTCTCAGTAAGTGGCAGCCACAGACCCTATCAGCACCACTACCCACCATCATCATCATCCAGGAGGGATAAGATTCCCTGGGTCCTGTGAATCCTTTGCCTGCCTGTGGCAGAAAGCACCCAAATGTTATCAGCACACACGCAGTGGGCCCTATTTAAGAAAACTCAGCATCTAAAAATCCCAACAGACAAAACTGTTGGGAGAGGCCTGAGGAGGCCTTCCCTAATAGCTGAGTCCTGTAGGAACATAGCACCCCTGCCTAGCAGTTGGCTAAACTCTAAAGGGAGGCTTGCCTGTCAGTCAGTCCCCAAATGCCCTGAGGTCGCTGTTGTGAGTTGGCTTTCCACCTGGAGCAACTTCAGACTTCCGTCTGGGCTGATTCCAGCAAGGGTGCCTCAGGCAGTGCAAAGGTGGCAGGGGCTCCACAGTGCCCCTCAAACGCCGGGGCCTGATCCTCAGACCCTCGTCCATCTGCCGCTCTGAGAAGGAGGGGCAAGGCAGGCCCCTCCCAGCGTCCAAAGCCTGTTAGCAGGCTCAGCCTCTGGCAGGGACGCGGAGTCCATGCCCAACTGAGGGGAAAGATTCCTGGGTGATGAACAGGAGTACTTGGCTGGCAGGACAGTTGATTCTCGTGCCCTTACCAGGCCTTGCAAGTGAAGCCCCAGGAGGGACTGAGAGGACCTAGACGCAGGTCCAGCAGACTCAGCCCTTCTGCCAGACCTTAAGCATCGTCCTGGGGGAAAGGGAACATCCACAAACAGCCAGGCATTGATTCAGCCTGAGAACTCCTGACCTCCTCCACGTGTGGGGACAGCATGGTGGCCAAGGGCAAGGGCCAGCCACGTGGCCCTGAGGGCAACTCCAGAGTCTTGGACAACATGTGCCACTGGGTAGGTGGGGGAGGAAAGCGCAGACCCGTGTGGCCTGGCTGGGCAGCAGGCTACTGCTAGGAACAGCCGGTGGGGGGAGTGGGCAAGTAGGGTGGGGGGTTGTGCGTGAGCGGGGTGGAGCCAGGACCTGGCCTGACTCTCGGCCCAAGCCAGGCTGACTAGGTTGTCTCTGAAGGGAAACAGGCCCGTAAGGAGTCAGAGATGGGGTCTCCCGAGGCAGTGCCTTCCCTTCCTGGGCCCACATCTTCCCTTTCAGGAGGTCCTGACTCCTCCGACACATTCCCCTCTGTGCTTCAGGGTCAGGGGCCTGATCACTGCTCCACCTCACATGCTGGCCCAGGGCAACATTCCGCCCGGGGCGCTTCTGAGGGCACCATCTGCTGTCATCAGAGCGTCTTGCAGAACAGGGCAGGGGCCAGCCCTTTGGGATAAGCTGAGGGCAGCCAAGGCTTGCCTTCTGCCATCTACCGTGGCAGGCAGATGTGGCCTTAGTAAAGCCTAGGCCACCCCTTGGGGATCCCAGGGGGAGCAGGAGGCTTCACGGCCATCCTCCCGCCTCAGCCAGCTGCACACAGCCGCCGGGGCAAGCTCCTGAAAGCCTGCTAAAGGCTCCAGTGGCTCCCGGTGCATCCCACCTGCCCCCTCCACCTCTCTGGCCTCAGTCCAGCCAAGCTGCTCCAGAACATGGGCTCCTCCCCTCCTTGGGGCCTTTGCACTTGCTGTTCCCCCATCTGGAGTCTGGAACGCCATCTCCCCAACTGGCCTCACTCACTCATTCTCACTATTCAAGGAATGCTGCCCTCCTCCCGCACCCCGCAATGCCTGAGTCCATGTGCCCATCACAGCCCACGCCAGGCCCGATGCCACCCACTTCTGTGCCTCTTGTGCCAGGCTGTATATTCATTCGTTGAGAGCCGAGAACTTGGGCATCTCACTCAGGCTGTGTCCCCAGTCCATGATGCGGCATACAGCAATGAGTGAGTCTGCGTGAATAAAAGCCCTCCAAAGGTTGTTGGCCACTTGAGCCCTTGCGTCCTTACAGGCCCTTAACGCCTCAGGGCTCAGGGAAGCTGCCGCCCTGTCCCAGCCCTGGTGGCTAGGGTTGTGAAGGAAGCAGGTCTGAGGGTCGAAGGCTGAGGGCCGAGCCGGCACCTGTCCAGCCCGAGTGTGGAGGGCATGGCCTCACCTGCCTGGGGTTCTGTGCCGTGTGCCCCTTCGGCAGGTAGCTGTGGAGGCTGCCGGTGCCTGGAATCAGGTACGGAAATGCTGTCTTCTGTCCAAAGGAACACTGTCCTGGTGCTTCTACTCCCCGTTTACCAGGCAAGGGAGGTTCTAGGGGAGTGGGGCAGTGACCAAGAGGCCAGTGGCTGGAGCTGGGCACTCCGTGCCTGGGCACCAACCCTGGGTGAAGGGATAGGACTGGCTGGCCCGGGCTTTCACGCCGATCTGGCCTCAGTAAGTTGCCCTGCACCCTGTAACCTGCCTGCCCTGAACCCTCTGCCCAGGCAGAACTGCCTGAACCAGTTTGTGTGGTTCAGGGAGGCCAAGGACTCGTCAGTTCTTGGAAGCACCTCTGACCCTCCCCACCCAGTCCCTCTGCCCTGAGGGTTAGGCCACAGGCAGGCCCTGGGCGCCTCACACTTTGCCCCTCCCACCCTCCCTCACACAGGTGGCTCCTGTCAAGAGTAGGCTGGAGTGTTGCCACCCCTTGGAGCCCACCTGGCCTGCTGAATCAGAGTTAGCATTCAAAGGAGATTCTCAGGGTTCTGTCTGCAAGTGAACGTTTGAGAACTGGGCCGGGAGGACAACTGTTCACCCAGGGACTGGAGCTGATGGTGGGCTTTCAGGCACTGTGCAGTGTGGGCTGGGGGCAGCTTTCCTGGCCCCAAAGTCACCACTTCTGACGGTGATCCCCTCTCTGCCCAGTGGGCTCTGGCCAAGGCCAGCCAGGTGACGGGGGGGAAGACTGGTACAGGAGACTGTCCTGAAGGACCACAACTCTGTGGCCGGGTGTGGGCCAGGCATCAGGTGGCTGCCATTCAAGCTCCAGCCCCAACGCACACTAGCTGAGCATGGCAGGTTGCTGCACTTGGGACCTCCCCACTCAACCGCACCATCCTCGGGGGGGCGGGGGGGGCAGAGCAGGAGGCCACGTGGGAGAACTTTAAACCTGGAAGGCTCATGGAGAGCTGGACAAGCAGCTCCTTGTTTCCTTTACTTGCTGTCTGGCTGTTTAGATAACTCACACCAAGTGAACAGGGCTGCAGGTGCTGGGCTACAGCCACAGCGCCTGGATGGACGGGGCTCTGTCCCTGGGAATCAACCACGGTGTGGTGCAAACATCTGACCCCACTGCCAGCATTCTCAGGAATGCCCAGAGTGGTGGACAGTTGTTGACATTTGCCACCTAGCATGGTTTCAGTCCTCAATCACAGAGGTGCGTCTGAAGCAAGAACACTCCTGGACTTTGCAAACACATGAGTCAATAAACTTTCTTTTTATTATTAAGTCAGTCTGGGTAGGGTTTCTGTCACTTGCAGTTAAGAGTCCTAACACAAAACACTGCTTTCTCCAGCACAGGGAGGGATGAGGACAGGACTGCGAGGCATCAGACACCTGGAGGGAGGTGAGACTGGGCCAGAGGGCTTAGCAGGCCACTCTGGACCACGGGGAGCTCAGGCTGCAGTTCCTGGGCCTGGCGGGCACCCACAGCATGGCAGTCTCTTGCCTGACTCTGGGTGAGCCCACATGCCTGCCTTGACAAGGCCCAGCCAGCCAGGCAGGTGGGCATCAGCAAGGCAGGTGGGCAGGCACTGGTTTCCTGGAGGCCTCTCAGGACCCACAGTCTTTCCTGCAGGGGGGCGGGGCCAGGTCTGGGGATTCAAGGCCTCAGAGCGGAGGGGACCTCACTCCAGTGCAACCTTCTCTCTGGCCCCTAAAGCTTCCTGAGTTCGTCTAATTCAAGGGATCATCTGGATCAACAGCTCAAAGGGCTGAGAAACGACATTTGTTCCCAAGAGGCCTAAGTATTTTGGGTTTGCTAAATGAAAAGGTAATTACCTGAAGTGGAACTAGAAGGATGCCAGTATCCAAAAAGAGGCACTGGGGCTTCAGAGAAAAAGAGCCACTTCCACTGTGCCCACCACCCCGTGGGGCAGGGTCCCATGGCGAAGGGCCCTGCAGGGTGCCGGGCAGCTTGGGGAACTCTGCCCTCTCAGGGGCCCGGTCAATGGCATCCGCTTGGATGCCGAAGTGACTAGGGAAGCCCTCCCGCATGTCTGCAGACCCGGGGTCAGCTGTGGAAGGACGACCAGGAGACTCCCGAGGCGTAGAACTCCACGCGGCTGGGCCAGTCACCATCCCCACTGCCTTCCCTGTCCTCGTCTGAGTCATCGTCGTCTCCACTGGACGCTCCGCAGACGGCCCCGGCCAGGTAGGCCGGCTGCCCGGCGGCCCCGGTGCCCAGCTCCTCCGCCTCCTCCTGCCGCTTCTGGGCGGCCAGCTCGCGGAAGCAGAGGCTGCAGACGCGCAGGGGCTTGGGCGAGAGGCGCGGCAGGAGGAAGCGCTCGCGGGAGCACTCGGCACAGACCACAAAGCCGCATTTGCGGCAGTGGTGGCGTCGGGTGAGCGCCGAGAAGCGCGTCTGCGTGCAGCGCATGCAGATGTCCGTGGCTTTGTCGGGGATCCAGGGCGCCGCGTGCTCCGTGCTGGGCTGGAGACCCGTGGCCAGCAGCTGCCGCCGCACACACTCCTCGATATGGCTGATCCACTCCTGGCGCTCGGTGGCGGAGGCGGCTGACACCACGAAGGACTTCTTGGCCGTCTTGATCATCCAGCGGTTCTTGGCCTGCAGGGTCTCGGGCAGCAGCTCCAGCGTCACCTCCTCCAGCGGAATGATATGCTGGCTGCGGTACTTGCGCTTGTTGAGCACGATGCTGCCGTACACCAGAATGTCGTTGAAGAGGAAGAAGATGCGCGGTTTGGCCTTCTTGCGGCACTCCTTGGTCAGGACGCCCTCACCCAACAGCACTCGGCCCGGCAGGGCCAGTGGCTGCCCCGATGCCCCGAAGCAGCTCTCAACAGCCGCGATGCGCTGGCTGTTGATCTCCGTGTTCGCCAGGTAGTCCACCATCTTCGGCCACTCGGCTGTGGGAGGAGCAGCAGAGGACGCGTCAGCTTGCTCAGACATGGGGGGGGGGCGGGGGTGGTCAAGACCACCCCCTAACCCCCAGCTCACCAACCCATCCGTCAGACAACGCACTAATTACCCCACTGCAGGCCCAGACGGCCACTCAACCAAGGAAACTCGCTGCCCCAGAAAACGACCCTTAGACAAGGAGTTACTGGGAGGTGAACGGGGAACCCCCCGCCCCAGTGAGGGGCGTGTGGAAGCCAGCCCGGGATAGGAAGGCAGCAGTAAAGATGTGTGACTGAGAAGTGGGGGCTCGAGCCCCTGGGGAGCCTTGGAAAACAGGGTAGAACAGGCCTCAACACCATCCACCCAAGGGGCAAGGATACTGAGCCCCAACTCCCTTCAGAGGCTTCCAGGAGCACTGACTACCTGGCACTTTGGGCCTGCCCCAGGTGGAAGGGTGCAGGTGCATGCACGAGGATGGGGAGTGCCAGGCAACGGGGTGTCTGCAACCCCAACCTGTCAGTGACCCCCCCCACCCCACCCCCCATCTACCAAGACAAAGCATCGTAGACCCTGCAACCCACTCACTCAGCCCATGAGCCCAGTGGTCACCACCATCATCATCACAGGTACCACTGCTGAGTGCTTCTTCCATGTCAAGCATGACTATCTCATTTAGTCCTCACACCAACCATAGCAGGTAGGTCCCCCCTTGACAGGAGGAAACTGAGGCTCTGTTAGTAACTAGGCAGCCTGGAGCTTGCACCCCTGGAGACGGTGCTGCTCAGAGCCTTCCCCCATGGGGCAGGAGGCCTCTATCCTCCTCTGCCAAGCGCTCCATGTGGTAGCCCCAGATCTCACCTGGGCCCCCTCTGCTCTGTCCATACCCATTCCCTTTGACCCACCAGACTCACAGCTTTGAGGACACCCAAACACTGCCAACCCCAGGGCAAGCCTGCAGTCCCAGCTCTCCCCTGAGCTGCCCCCGTGACCTCCCACCAGCTCCTCTTCTTTTCCAGAAACAAACCACCATTCACCTAGTTGTTGAAGCCCCAAATCTAGGACTCTGCCTTGAATCTCCTCTTTCCTGTACCCCCATTCAACCCATGAGCAAGCTCTATCATTTTTCTGTCTCACGCTTGGCCCCAGTCTGCTCACTTCTCACCACACAACTCCACCAGTGAATTGACAGCAAGGCTACCTCCCTTTCAGAAAGCATCTCCCTGACAACCCCAGCTCAGGCAGCTTCTCCCCCTACCCAGGACAGGGTCAGCAAACCATGGCCTGAGGGTCAAATCTGGGTTCATGTATAAGGTTTTATTGGAACACAGCCACATCATTCATTTACAATTGTCTGTGCTGCTCTCCTGCTGCAATAACAGAGCTGAGAGCGGTGACAGAGACCACATGGTTACAGAACCTAAAATTTACTCTTTACAGAAAAAGTTTGCTAACCTTTTCTGTAGGATGTTACCCTATTTTGCTTTTTCTTCACAGGACTTACCAGGACCTGATATTTTCTTGTCTATCCATCATTTGCTTGCGTGTTTTCTATTTCCCTCACCCACTTCTAAGCTCCATCACAGCAGGAGCCTTTTCTTGTTCACTGCTGTATCCCCAATGCCTGGAACAGTGCCAAGCACATAGTAGGTGCTTCGTGAGTGGCTAGTGAATGAACCAAAGCTCCCTAGGGCCCACCACAGGAGGAAGGAGCCAGCACCTCCTATCTCTGAAGAGGAAGCAGATGAGAGCTGACCCCACAGCCGCTGCTGCTGCCACCACCATGTGCGCACAAGTGTACAGGCACACACAGCACACCCCTGGCCAAACTGATCACACACACAGAGTTTCTGGGTCACCACACTGCAGTTCCGTAAGTCAGGCTACCTGTGGGAAGCTGAAGTGTGGCCAGCGCAGGGGCTGGATGCATTACACAACAGGGGTGCTCGGCCCCGACTCACGCACCCCTTGCCCCTTTCAGACCACAAGCCATCCTGAGAAGTGCTGTCCACACCACCTTATGTAAGAACCACTATTTTTAGGCTGCTGATCTCGGCTGCATGTTGCAAACCTAGCTGATTATGGGTGACAGCCCTGGGCTATCCTGCTAGGACCAGTCACTGCATCCCTGCTGTGGACAGTCTGGTAACATTCCAGAGGCCACCCCCAGGACGCCTGGGCTGGGTGCTGGGCCCCGGGATGGGCTGAATGAGGGCTCCACTGGAGGAGCTCAGAGTGTAGCAAAGGAGGGAGAGGCACCAAGAGCAGTGACTTTGGGACCTACAGCAGCGACAATGGAGATGCCTGGCAGAGTGGAAAGAGCAGAACAAAGGGTGAGCTGGGTGCACTCACACAATGGGCTACTGTTGGCGTTTACAGTGACTCCACCCGATTCACGTGGGTCATCGTAGAGTGACAACAGACACCAAATGCTGAGTGGAAAAAGCAACCTGCAGAATGGTCTGTATGACACCATGTATGCAGAAATTACGCAACATTTAAAAAGTGTTCAAGAACTATATCTGCGAATAAAAATGGATAGGATGGAACCTCGCACCCATGAGGATAGCTGCTATCAAAAAAACAGGAAATAAGTGTTGGTAGGGAAATGGAAAAGTTGGAACCCTCCTGCACTGTTAGTGGGAATGTAAACTGGTGCAGCCACTATGGAAAACAGTATGGAGGTCCCTCTAAACATTAAAAATAGAACTGCCATATGATTCAGCAATCCACTTCTGCTTATTTATGCAGGAGAATTGAAAGCAGGATCTCCAAGTGGTATTTGCACACCCATGTTCATAGCAGCATTATTCACAACAGCCAAGAAATGGAAGCATCCCAAGTGTCCATTGATGGATGAGTGGATAAACAAAAGGTGGTATAGACATACAATGGAATATTATTCAGCCTTAAAAAGAAATCCTGTCACTTGCTACAACACGGATGGACACTGAAGACATTATGCCAACTGAAATAAGCAAGTCCCCAAAAGACAAATACTGCATGATTCCACTAATATGATGTATCTATAGTAGTCAAATTCATAGAAACAGAAAGTAGCAAGGTGGTTACCAGGGCTGGGGGTGGAGGAGGAGGAAGAACGGGGTCCGGGCGGGGGCTGTGGTGGTGGAGGAGAGCTGTTATTTAATGGGTACAGAGTTTTGGTTTTGTAAGATGAAGAGAATTCTGGAGATATTTCAAAACAATAGGAATATACTTAACACTACTGAACTGTAAGCTTAAAAACAGTAAAGATGGTTTTCAAAAAAGATAGATACAAACCAAAATCAGAAGAAAATTTTATTTCTTTCATTTAAAAGAAGGCAGCAGCAAATGTGATAAAATCCCAATACCAGTCAGTTCTGGGAAGTGGAAACATGAGCTTTTTCTTTCTCTTTCTAAATTTAAGGTCCTCAAAAAGAAAAGAATTACAGTACAATGTCTGGGTCAAGAGCTCTGGGCTCTACTGGCCTCGTAGCGGGTCACCAGGCTGGGCCTCCCCTGACCTCACAGCAGCAGGGCCCAGGCTGCAGGACATGCCAGGATGAACATCTGAGGACGGAATGCCACTTGCTCCCTCCAATACACCTGGCAGCCACCTGGCAGAACTGGGTGAAAACCCAATCTTGCAGCCACACGCCGAGGACTAACACATTCAGCACTGAGCAGACAGACTTTATGTGGAGAGAAGAGCAGATGCCCCCCACAGTGGGTGAGCTCTGGAGGCAGACTTGCCCAGGTCCACCTCTGACTAGATGCTACCCAGGTGGGCACCATGGAGGAAGTGAGGAACAGCGCCCAGAAAGGGGAGAGCTTTGGGCAGGGGAGGGCCTACAACGCTGTCTCCCCATCCCTTGTAGGAGGCCCCAGGATGCCCCACACTGCTCTGTCCCTAGTCAGTGGTTTACAGACCCCCTCCAGGCCCTGTTGGCGGCAAAACATGGCGCAGGAAGGGTGGGGAGTACCTGATGACAATGAAAGGGGTCTGGGCTCTGAGCTGACTCCACACACTGACTGGGGTAGTGGGAAGCCTCTTGTGCCCCCTCCTCTGTGGGCCTGCAGCGAGTACCAGCTGGGGTGAGGGGCCGGGCAGACAGCATCCTCCTGGGGGGCTCCCCCACATCTGCCTACCAGATCTGCCACGACCAGAACTTCACACCTGCTATAACATGGCCTGGAGATTTTCTTTTTCTTTTTTTTTGACCGCCCCCCTCACTTCTTTCCCTCACCAGGGATCGAACCCGCACCCCGTGCAGTGGAAGCGCGCAGTTTTAACCACTGGACCGCCAGGGAAGTCCCTTGGAGATTTTCTTGGTAGATGAGGCAGCATCCCCACCTCCCCATCCCCCACCCCTCCCAGCAGATGGGGAATCCTGTTCTTATTGTTCTCACTAGAGAAGTGAACCATCCTCCCTTAGAACAGGGGAGGAGAGAGCTGAGCCTGTGCCCACTCCTTTTGGGGCCGCCTGCCCCAGGACAGCCTGTGCTGAGCCCCATGTGGTACCCCAGATGCTGACAGAAGGTGGACACTCTCGAAGGGCCAGTGTCTGGGAACAGGGAAGTAAACAGACCTGCTCTTTCTTGCAGGTTTTGGAAGGAGGGCAGGCTCCTGGGCTGGCCTTCCTGAACACAAGGGATCCCACCACCTGAGCTGGGCCAAAGGTGCTCTCAGTGAGTGAGCCATGCCCTAAGTGTCACTGGGTGGCCAGGGTTCTGTGCTTGACAGTCGAGGTGTCACACATGATCTACACCAAGAGTGGCAAATCTATATCAAGTCTGAACAACTGCCAGTTTTTCTAAATACAATTTATTGGAAAACAGCCGCATGCGATGGGGACTGGCTTGCAAAGCCTAAAATATTTACTATTTGGCGCTTCACATAAAAAGTTTGCAGACCCCTGATCTATACCACCACATGCTCTCAAATGCATAATTCAGGGACTTCCCTGGTGGCGCAATGGTTAAGAATCCGCCTGCTGGCTTCCCTGGTGGTGCAGTGGTTGAGAGTCTGCCTGCCGATGCAGGGGACACGGGTTCGTGCCCCGGTCCGGAAAGATCCCACATGCCGCGGAGCGGCTGGTCCCGTGAGCCACGGCCGCTGAGCCTGCGCGTCCGGAGCCTGTGCTCCGCAACGGGAGAGGCCACAACAGTGAGAAGCCCGCGTACCGCAAAAAAAAAAAAGAATCCGCCTGCCGATGCAAGGGATACGGGTTCGAGCCCTGGTCTGGGAAGATTCCACATGCTGCGGAGCAACTAAGCCCGTGCGCCACAACTACTGAAGCCTGCACTCTAGAGCCAGCGAGCCACAACTACCGAAGCCTGCGCGCCTAGAGCCCGTGCTCTGCAACAACAGAAGCCACCACAATGAGAAGCCAGCTTGCCACAACTACAGAAAGCCCGCGTGCAGCAATGAAGACCCAATGCAAACATAAATAAATAAATAAATAAAATTTATAAAAAACAAACAAAACAGTTTCAGTGTGACTCAAAGCGTCCATTTTCCCACCTGCAAAAGGGGCTGATGACAACTCTCCCCCTGCACAGCTCTTCAGGTGTTCAGGGAGAGAGAAAGGGAAGGAGATTCCAGGTGACTGCAGGCTGGGAAGGAACTGCCACCTCTCTCTGGGCCTGCCTCAGTTACTTCCTCTGTGAAATGGGAGATTAAGCCCGGCCCTGTTTCCTTTGACAGCTCCCACCAAAAGTCACAAACTCACACGCTTCAGGGGCCAGGCGGTTCCTAAATGAGAGAGGCCAGCGAGCACCTAGGTCACGGGGAAGGCGCTTCCACCCTCCCTCTCTTCCCTCCTTCGCTGGGGCAACTATCTCAGCCCACTTCTCCACACCCCGCAGACTGGGACCGACGACGGCGTGAGTCAGGAAACCCTGAACCATCTCCGAACAGCGGGAGCGCTGAGATCCCTCTGCCCCAGGGCTCAACGCCCACGGGCGCCTCCTGACTTTTTCCGCTCTCACGTCGCGCACACCCCGGGGGCCCTGCCTCGACCCCGGAGACCCCTAACCTGTTTTCACCCCGGAGACCCCTTACCTGTTGTCACCCCGCTATCCCTGGAGCCCCTGCAGACCCCGCCCCGCCTCCAGCCCGACCAGCCAGTAATAAGCGCCCTGCTCCGCGCCTCTGCTCGAGGCCAGAGTCCGAGACGGTCCTGGCTGTGCGCCCGCCCCGCCCCAGCTCCGGGGCCATATAGTCGAGGCGTCCCGGGGAATTTGGAGGCGGCCGGCCGGCCGGAAGCCCGCCTGCTCTGCTCGTCGCAGCCAGGCCGGGGATCCTTACCTCCTCGGCCTGGGCCCCGCGCGCCCCGCCCAGCAGCCTGCGTGTCAGACCGCACTCGGCCGCGCCGCTCCTCTCGCCCTCTGGGGATAACCCCAACCGCCCAAGCCGACGCGTTCCAACTCTCCCCGACACGCCCCTCGCGGCAGCTCCGCCAATTGGAGCCCTGGCGCGCGGCGGGGGCGGAGCCTGGACTGCAACTCCAGAACCAGAAGTTCCCGGGAAAAGTGCGCAAGCGGAGCGGCTAGAGTTGGAGTGCGTTGTGGTGCGGCCCTGCTGCGAGCCAGGGCTGGGCGGGGCTCGTTTGTAGCTCTCTCCCGGGGTTGGGTACCCCGTCTCAAGCCCCCCGGTTTCCCTTTCCGACGACGCGCTCTGCCCGCTGGCTGTTCTCGCCAGGCAGCAGACTTTGAACTCGCCGGACTAGGGCCTGTGAGCCAGGAAAGGGGGAGGGGGGCTTTGGCGTTATTGTGCCTTCTGCTGCCTCTGGCGGGATTCCCTGCTGCTGGCTGGCATAGTCCTCTCTCAGAAATAGATTGATAATCATAATATGAAAAATCAGTGTTTTATCTGTTTTATGTTTTAAACTTTTTTTAGTGAAAACTTTCAAACATACATTGAAAGAAAGAGACTAATTTAATGGACTCCATGTACCCATTACCCAGCTCCAACATTACCAGCAGGTTTTGTCCCCCTTCTCCCTGCGCCCAACATACCACCCCCCACTGCCGCTCCCTGGCCAGCAACACTGAAATGAAATGAAAGTCCAAGCCTCACCATCACCACTCCTTGAGGGCTGTCTCAACCTCCCTCTGGCCTCCTCTCAACACTTCATTTCATACTAGCTTCTTCCTGTTCCTCAAAACCCCAAGGTTGTTCTCACCTCTGGGCCTTTGCACTTCCTTTTTGCCTCCAGATCTTCCCATGGCTGCATTTTTGGCATTTAGATCCAACTCAAACTGTCCCCTCCTCAGAGGCTTCCTGCACCCCATCACCCTCATCTACCTCACTCCGTTTTACTATTTTGCAAAGCACTTCTCTCAACCTGAAGTCATCTGATTAGGTCGCTTGTTTACATGTTCATGGACTATCTTCCCCACCTAGGTAGGCTGTGAGCCCCGTGGGCTGGACAGTATGCAGCTTGTTCATTCCTCTCTCTCTCCAGTGCTGAGAACTGAGTTCAGCGTTTAGTAAATGTCTGTAGCAGGGATGAGTTTGTCTTGCCAAATAGGGGAGACCTGGGCACTGTGAAGAGGGGCTGGCTCAGTCCAGGGCAGTGCCTGCTGGGCCAGGACCAAGGCAAGAGACAACAGCGGGAGAAAGAGCTGACCCAGCTCCAGGTGCCTGGGTCCAGACCTCTGACTCTGCCCAGGGCTGGGGCCTGAAGGGCTGGTGCTGGGAGGCATGAGCTGAACAGGGGTGACCCGCTTTCCTGGGTGGTGTGGGCAGAGGCTGTGAGGTGGGGCCCGGTAGTGGGGATCTGCCTATCTCAGCCCGAGTGGAGGGGGGCTGGGACATGGGCGCATTGCCACAGGGCAAGGGGCTGGGGCAAGGGAGGAGAGAGCAGGGAGAGGCTAAGAGAAACAGGAGGGGTGGATAGGCAAGTGAGAGGGCCACCAGCTGTGACCTTGGAGAGTCCACATCCCCCCACCATGGCATCCCCACCTCCACCACCTTCATGGTTATTACCCTCACCCAACATAAGCCACAGCCTCACAAATGTATTTAAACGTTTATAAAATGCATTGCCAATATTTCGTCTTGAGAGATTACAAAAAAATTTCAGGATTTTCAGCTTCTCTTAAATCAGGGGATTTGAAAGATCTGGTCCCCCATCTCCGCACAGAGCTGTCCCCTTTAGATGGGGCACGTGTTCTCCCACTAACCACAGTCCCCACCATTCTCCGTGGTTTCCCTCTCACCCCCCGTTTACGCATTTATGTACCTGCAGTTGAATAAGCATTTGAGCTTATGAGTTCTGATGGTATACACCAGACAGAGGGTGGGGGAGACAAGACCCCAAGATCCCAGAGGCTGAGTTATAACCAAGGAGGTCAGTTGGGACACTGAGACACTGGGAAATGCCATCCCAAGTGTACACATGCTTGTTGCCTGGGGTGGGGGAGATGGAGAGGGACTTTGAGCTTAGCCTTGTAGCCCATGTTTTGTGACTGCCTCAGTGCCAGATCCCCTACCTCCCTAGCAAGAGGGGCCTTCTCCAAGAAGGCAGGCCCTGCCTGGGGTGAGGTGGCTGTAGGAAGGGAGCTGGAAAGCCCTGTAAACAGCTCTCTGGCATCTGACTCTGTGCTTGGCACAGAGCAGGTGTCCAGGAAAAGGAGGCCTTTTCATGATTCTGGAAAACCAGAGAGAAGATACACAGCTGTTGGTCCTGGAGTCAGGAGACCCCCAACTAGCCTTTTCTCACTGCTGGTCCAGGGCCCACTGGGGCCTCAGTCTCCTCATCTGTCCTTCCTTCCAGTGCTGATATTCTATGGAAGTGGGTGGAGCTCCAGGAAACCCCCTGGAGGCAGCACAAGCTCTGATCCTCTAGCTGTCCACCCCTTCCCACCAGAGACCAGCCGTGGGTGGAGGGCTGAGCTCCTCCAAATAAGAGGAAAAACTCGTGACTCAGGGAAAGGCAGAGGTTGAGTCAGCCAAGCCACAAGCTGTGGAAAAAATGAAATGTCCCTGAGGCTTTTTCAGCTCCTCGGGTAAGGAGCCCTTTCTGAGGGAAAGCTGGCTTCTAGACTTTGGGAACCAGGCTTTCAGGAAAGCACCAGTCTCAGGGTTTTCAGGTTAGGGGTCCCGGCAATCACCTCTGTGGAAAATGCTAGGAATTTTTATTGGATCAGTTTTTTTTTTTTAATTTATTTTTGTCTGCATTGGGTCTTCGTTGCTGTGCGCATGCTTTCTCTAGTTGCTGCGAGCGGGGGCTACTCTTTGTTGCGGTGCGCAGGCTTCTCATTGCGGTGGCTTCTTTTGTTGTGGAGCACAGGCTCTAGGCGTGTGGACTTCAGTAGTTGTGGCACGTGGGCTCAGTAGCTGTGGCACACAGGCTCTAGAGCGCAGGCTCAGTAGTTGTGGCACACAGGCTTAGTTGCTCTGCACCATGTGGGATCTTCCCGGACCAGGGTTCAAACTATGTCACCTGCATTGGCAGGTGGATTCTTAACCACCGTGCCACCAGGGAAGTCCTGGATCAGTTCTTAAGTTCGTCTAAGTGCCAAGCAGTGTGTGCTACACACTTCACCTCATCTTATCTTTCCCCAGGCTAGACCTGTGATTCCCAGCTTTGGGCTAGAGAAAGTGAGACAGATGCCAAAGCATCTAAGGGTGAAGTATTGAGACTAATGCAATACTTTCTCTCACTCTTGTCTCAGCAAGAGTGAGAGAAAACAGAGTGGGCAAAATAGTATCAGTTGATGACCTTAGGTCAGGGGTCAGAGAAGGATCACATGGTACATATTCTGGGCTTTGGGAGCCAGGATCCCTGTGGCAACTACTCAACTCAGCCATTGTTGTGCAAACAGGGCATAGATAGTGTGCAAGCACGCGGCAAACGTCACTGAGGGACACGCGTCTGACTGTCCTGTCATTTTCATGTGTTGTGACAGCTTCTTCTGAATTTTTTACAACCACTTAAAAATATAAAATCCCTTCTTAGTTCACGGGTTGTACCAAAACAAGCTGCAGGCTGGAGTTTGCTGAGCCCTGACTTACAGCTGTTCATCATACTTTTCCTGCAACTCTTCTGTCTGTTTGAAGATATTCAAAACAGAAAGTAGGGAAAACAAATAAGTAAAAAAGGAAACAGAGGCCACCCTGCTTATAACAGGCAGATTTTGAACTAGTCAAGTTTCCAGGATTCTCCATGCTGCCTTCTTTATCAATTACACACCTGAGGCTGAGTCTCAAAGCCATGGAAACGTGGGACATTGGGGAAAGATTTCTGTTCAAACGGTTACAAAGATTTGTTTTAAAGGAGGACACCTGGAATGTTCAGAAACTATGATTTCAAAAGAATATCTCTCAAAATTTTTGGATTTGGGATTGCTGAAGTATTGGATTTGAAACCACTACCACATCTACCCTCTGCTAAATCATGGAACTGGAACTGCAGTGGCTTCCCGTCGCTCCCTCTGCAGTGTCAATATTTATGCTGTTCTTTGTCTAAGTTTACCCTGTGTTTGTCATTCCAAGTCTGCACATCCTTTTCGTGTTTGTGGACATTATTGTGCCTGTTTCTCATCATGGGTGTCTCCATGAGGCTCTGACTAGGCCAAAGGGGGAAAACAAGAAAGACGAAAAGAAACGCTGCCCTTTGAGAAATGCTTCAGGTGGAGGAAATAAATGCTTTCATCTCAATATAGTCTTCACAGTGATTTAGACACACCTACCTTCTCAAATAGAGCAAAGCTAAGAGGCCTCTGACAACACTGGTTTGACAAGGTTCCATCTGCGTCATTCATTCATTCAACAAACAGTTCCTAGACGCTCGTTTTGCCACCTCGAGCAGCGGATGCCGTGATGAATGAGGCACTGTTTCTGCCCCTGAGGAGCTCACAGTCAAGCAGGAGGCAGACCTGCAAACACAGGCTTACCCCTGAGGAGCGAGAACTGCTTACCCAGAGCAGAGAGCAGAGGTCATCTCTGGTGAGAACCATCTTGTTGGAGCACCATTTTGGCATTAAAAAGTCAGCGTTTGGGGCCTGGCTGGCAAAGAACTCTTCACCAGCTGCATGTAAGTCAAGAACAAGAATTTTAGGGGCCAGGAGCAAGCAAGCTGGAGAGAGAAAAATGCCTAGCTCATGGTGTGGGAGAGGGCCAGGGGAAACTCTCTGGCTGAGGAGTGTGACTGGGAAAAGTTTCAAAAGGCAAAGATGGGTGATATTCCATTTTTAATTACTTGCTGAGCTACCCAAGATGCCCCACATTTTTGGCCATTACCCCTCAATGCTTCATAAAATCCACACCCTCGCTGGTGGGAAAGTCAATTGTTCTATCCAACCTCCATGATGGGCAATGCAGCAACATCTGCCACAGTGAAAGATGCCCAGACCCTCTGTTCAGCTAGTCCACTTCTAGACATTTATTCTAGTGCAAAAGGGTATATGCTCACATTTATCCATTGCAGCTTTGCTTTCAGTAGGGAAACAGTGAGGACAACCCAGACAACCATCAATAGGGGACTGGTTAAATAAATTATGCATGCAGTGAAATGTTTCATCACACTTAAAGGGAAGAAGGCAGGTCTTTATGTCCTGATGTGGAAGGATTTCCAAGATATATTGAGTGAAAAAAGTAAGGCGCAAAAGTAAGTGTGGGGCTTCCCTGGTGGCGCAGTCGTTGAGAGTCCGCCTGCCGATGCAGGGGACGTGGGTTCGTGCCCCGGTCTGGGAGGATCCCACATGCCACGGAGCGGCTGGGCCCGTGAGCCATGGCCGCTGAGCCTGCGCGCCCAGAGCCCGTGCTCCACAACAGGAGAGGCCACAACAGTGAGAGACCTGTGCAAAAAAAAAAAAAAAAAGTAAGTGTGATTTCCTGTGTAAGTGTATGAAAAACATTGCTGGCAGAATTCACAAGAAACTGGTGACAGTGGTTGCCTGTTGAAGAGAAAATGAGTGGCCTGAACACATGGGAGGGAGACTCACATTTTATACCCTTGTGGTATTCACACCCTTATCTAGTTCCCTCCCACATTGGATAGAATGAACCTGTGTAACCAATAGGATATCGTGGGAATGACAGTGAGTGACTTTCCAAAGTATGTCATAAAAGACACTGTGGCTTCTGCCATGCTCTCTTGGATCACTGGCTCTGGGGGAAGGCAGCTGCTTAGTCGTGAGGATGGTTGAGCAGCCCTGTGGAGAGGCTCATGTGGTGAGAAACTGAGGCCTCCTGCCGACAGCTTGCCAGTGTGTGAAGGAGCCAGCCTGGAAGGAGATCGTCCAGCTGCAGAGAAGCCCTGAGGTGGCTGCAGCCCAGGCCCTCATCTTAACTGCAACCTCCTGGGAGATCTTGAGGCAAGACCATCCAGCTAAGCCACGCCCCAGTTCCTGACCCACAGAAATCATGTGGTTTAATAAATGCTTATTGTTTCAAGCCAATGAATTTTGAGATAATTTGTTAGGTAGTACCGGATAACTAATGGGTCTTTTTAACTTTGTACCTTTTGCATTTGTGCATGTCCAAATAATGGTGGTGATGATGATAATAATCATAATTATAGTAATAAGCTAATATACACTGTGGACTTCGTGTGCAATAATTCAGGGATATTACCATTGGGTAGATACGGGGTGGAGAGATGGGAACCACTGCATGGACAGTGAACCCGGGACTAAGAAGGGACTCTACTGGACTGCTCAGAGAACCTGGCTTCCAGGTGTGTGTGTAAGGGGTGGGGGCACTTGTGCAGGCAGTGGAAAGCCCTTAGGTGCAGAGGTTTCATACTAGCTGCCTGCAGGCCCACAGACCCTTTTTGCTTGGCTAGCACTTTGGATTTTAAAATCTGAACTTGACACCCACCAGAATTGCTAAAATTATAAATATTGACAATATGAATAGGTGATGATATAGAGCAACTGTACTCTCATGTTGCTGAGGGGAATATAAATTGGTACAACTACTTTGGAAAACCATTTGATAGTGTCTACTAAAGCTCAACATATGCCATCCTACAGCCCAGAAATTCTACCTCTAAGTACATATCCAGGAGGATTGAGGGCACATGTTCACCAAAATAAATGTTCAGGAATGTTATAAGAACGTTATTCATAGTAGCTCCATAATGAATACAACCCAAATGTCCACCAACAGTCAATGGGTAATAGACAATGTTGTATTCATATAATTGGGTACTCCTCAGCAATAAGAAGAATACCGCTACACAAATGAAGATGTATCTCATAGCAATGAATCTCCCAGACCCAACATTGAGTGAGGGAAGCCAGACAGAGAAGGCTACATACTGTATTATTTGAATTTCAAAAAAGGCAAAACTAATCTACAGTGGTAGAAATCAGGGTAGTGGCGATCTAGGAAAGGGCTGGTATTGATTGGGAAAGGGTAGGAAGGAGCCCTGTAGGGCTGTTTTATAGAATTTTATTTATCTTGATCTTAGTGATGATTCCAAATGTGTATATGTATATAAACAGTTCACTTAAGTGTGAACATAAATCTTAAGATTTATGCTCTGTATTGTATGTATGTTACACCTCAATAAAATAAAATAGAAGTAACTTTAAAGAAATCTGCGCTGAGTGCTATTAGAGGGCATGCACATCCTGGTTCCCCACAGGCTCTCTCCTTCCCAGCATCTGGACTCTGAAGGCTGAGGGCAGTTCCTGCAAGACGTGCCCTCTACTGGTGCCTCTCCCGGAGGAGTAGCACTGGAGTCTGGGTGGGGCGGGCAGCTAGGGACAGAGGAGAGCAATCTTACTGGGATTTTCTTCCCTACACTGTGCCCAGTCCCCTTACAGTGGAGGCTGCGTGACCACCTAGAGGGGTGGGATAGGGAGGGTGGGAGGGAGGGAGACGCAAGAGGGAAGACATATGGGAACATATGTATATGTATAACTGATTCACCTTGTTATAAAGCAGAAACTAACACACCATTGTAAAGCAATTATACTCCAATAAAGATGTAAAAAAAAGAAAATGCACGTGATATTGTGATTTATAATAAATATATATTTGGTCGGACCCCTGTTTCTGGCACAGGGCTCCTAAAACACTGGGCATTTCCTGTGTTGGGAGCTATAAAGGTGTCTCTTGTTATGTTAATGAGGTGACCTTTGGGACGCACCTAAGTGTGCGGGCAGGTTGCCAAGAGAACAAACCGCTGGCAATAGAGGGTTGGAACTTTCAGTGCCCTGCCACCCGCCCACCATCCCATACCAGGAGAGAAGAGGGACTGGAGATTAAATGTCTCCAGCAGCCAATGATTTAATCAAGCATGCCTGTGTAATGAAGCCTCCATAAAAACTCAAAAGGACTGAAATGGGAGCACTTCCAAGTTGTTGAACACGTAGAGATTTGGGGAGAGTGGTGCCCCTGGAGAGGGCATGGAAGGTCCCTGCCCTTTCCCTATACCTTGCCCTGTGCATCTCTTCCATCTGTCTGCTCCTGAGATATATCTTTTATAATAAACCAGTAATCTAGTAAGTAAAACATTTCTCTGAGTTCTGTGAGCTGCTCTAGTAAATTAATTGAACCCAAGGAAGAGGTGTTGGGAAGCTCCCATCTACAGCCAGTCAGTTGGAAGCACAGGTGACAACCTGGACCGGCGTCTGAACTGGGGCGGGTGGGTGGTTGGCAGTCCTGTGGGACTGAGCCTTTAACCTGTGGGGCCTGAGGCTATCTCCAGGTAGACAGTGTCTGGATTGGATGCAGAGTATTAAAGCACTGCTCAGCCTCCAGCTGCCTGGTTAACTGATAGCCCCAGAAGCTGCTTTTCTGGTTTCACTCCTTTCATGCCAAGGCCCTACTTCCTCTAGAGACTGCTCCCAGCCACCGTCTGAGCATGCAGGGCTGAAATATTGGTCCGTTCCTGTGAGATGTGGGATCTTGGGCAATGTCTTAGTCAGTTTGGGCTGCTATAACAAATTATCATAGACTGAGCTTAAACAATAAAAATTTAGTCCTGACAGTTCTAGAGGCTGAAAGTCTGAGATCAGGGTGCCAGCAGGATTGGGTTCTGGTGAGAACCCTCTTCTGAGTTGCTGATGCTGTCTTTTCCTTGTATCTTCATATGGAGAAAGGAGAGAGCTAGCTAGCTCTCCTGCCTCTTCGTGTAATCTCATTCATGACCTATGTGCCTCCTAAAGGGGGCCCATAAGAATTAGGTTTCAATGCATGAATTTTATAGGGCACATGCTCAGTCCATGACAGGCCGCCCTGGATCAAGGATTCCCTGTTGGCGGGGTACATTTTCTTGGAACTGCACTGAAGTTTGAGACTCTATGCAATTCTGCCTTCTAACCAGGTGGTAGACTGGCATGGTAGTCTGCAGGCTCTCCCCACCTTTTCTGGCTACCTCTTCTTCTTCCTTCACAGGTCTTCCTTCTAGTACATCTCCTGCATGTCTGTTCCTGTCTTAGTGTCTGCTTCTTGGAAGACCCCAACTAAGACACAGATTACCAGTGGTCTCTTTTCCCACTACTCAAGACCCAATCTCCAGACACTTTTAAACTATCTAGACATCCTGCCTCTTCCCTCCCTCTATTTCCTGTCTCCCAAACCCTCATCTTTCTCTTCCGCTCCAGCTGAGGTGATGGTAGAGCTTTAATTCATTCTCTCTTTACATCTTAGGGAAGTTTTCTTTTTCTATTTATTTATTTAAATTTATTTTTAGATATATATATTTTTTGATGTGGACCGTTTTTAAAGGCTTTATTGAATTTGTTACAACATTGCTTCTGTTTTATGTTTTGGTTTTTTTGGCCCTGAGGCATGTGGGATCCTAGCTTCCCACCAGGGATTGAACCCTCACCCCCTGCATTGGAAGGTGAAGTCTTAACCACTGGGCCACCGGGGAAGTCCCTCTTTTTTTAATTAAAAAATATTTAATTTAATTTTAATTGAGATATAATTGATGTATAACATCAGTGTCAGGTGCACAACACAATGATATAATACTTGCATCGAATTGTGATATGATCACCAAAATAAGTCTAGTTAACATCCATTACCACACATTATTACAGAATTGTTTTTCTTGTGATGAGAACTTCTAAGATCCACTCTCTAGCAACCTTCAAATATACAATACAGTATTGTTAACTATGGTCACCATGCTGTGCATTACATCCCCAGGACTTTATAAATGAGTTTGTACCTTTTGACCCCCTTCACTCATGCCTCTGACAACCACCAATTTGCTGTACTCTGTATCTATGAATTTGTTTGTTTGTTTTGATTCCACATGTAAGTGAGATCATAACAGTATTTGTCTTTCTCTGACTTATTTCACTTAGTTTAATGCCCTCTAGGTCCATCCATATCATCACAAATAGCAAGATTTTTTCCTTTTTTTGTGGGTGAATAATATTCAATTGTATATGTACATACCACATCTTTACTCACTCATCCATTGATAGACACTTAGGTTGCTTCCACATCTTGTCTATTATAAATAATATTGCAATGAACATGGGGTGCATATATCTTTCTGAGTTAGTGTTTCCATTTCCTTTGGATAAATACCTAGAAGTAGAATTGCTTGACCACACGGTAATTCTATTTTTAATTATTTGAGGAACCTCCATACTGTTTGCTCTGATTTACATTCTTACCAACAGTGCAAAAGGATTTCCTTTCTCCACATCATTACCAACACTTCTTATTTCTTGTGTTTTTGATGATAGCCATTTTAATGAATGTGAGGTGATAAATCATTGTGGCTTTGATTTGCATTTCCCTGATGATTAGTGGTGTTGAACATCTTTTCTATCCATTGGCCATCTGTATGTCTTCTCTGGAAAAACATCTATTCAGATTCTCTGCCCATTTTTTAATCAAATTGTGTTTGTTTGCTATTGAGTTGCATGAGTCCTTTATATTTTTGGATATTAACTCCTCGGCAGATATATGATTTGCAAATATTTTTTCCTGTTCGGCCTTTTCATTTTGTTGATGGTTTCCTTTGCTGTGCAGAAGCTTTTTAGTTTGATGTAGTCCCACTTGTTTATTGTTGCTTTTGTTGCCTTTGCTTTTGATGTCAAATAAAAAAAGTCATCACCAAGATCTATGTCAAGGAGCTTACTACCTATGTTTTCTTCTAGGAGTTTTATGGTTTCAGGTCTTACATTCAAGTCTTTAATCCATTTTGAGTTAATTTTTGTGTATGGTATGAGAAAGTAGTCTAATTTGATGCTTTTGTATGTGGCTGTCCACTTTTCCCAACATCATTTATTTATTTATTTATTTTGCGGTACGCGGGCCTCTCACTGTTGTGGCCTCTCCTGTCGTGGAGCACAGGCTCCAGACGCGCAGGCTCAGCGGCCATGGCTCAGGGGCCCAGCTGCTCTGCGGCATGTGGGATCCTCCCGGACCGGGGCACGAACCCGTGTCTCCTGCATCGGCAGGCAGACTCTCAATCACTGCACCACCAGGGAAGCCCCAACATCATTTATTGGAGAGACTGTCCTTTCCCCATTGTATATTCTTGACTCCTTTGTCATAAATTAATTGACTATTTATTCATGGGTTTATTTCTGCACTCTCAATTCTGATCCATTGATTTATGTGTCTGTTTTTATGCAAATGCATGTCATAGTGGATTTTTTTTGTTTGTTTATTATTTGGTCACGCTGCTTGCAGGATCTTAGTTCCTGGACCAGGGATTGAAGCTGGGCCCTCGGCAGTGAAAACTTGGAGTCCCAACCAATGGACAGCCAGGGAATTCCCATAGTGTTCTGATTACTATAGCTTTGTAATATAGTTTGAAATCAGGAAGTATGATGCCTTCAGCTTTGTTTTTCTTTCTCAAGATCGCTTTGGCTATCAGGAAGTTTTCTTTAGACAGAAAAATCATCTCTTTTAAGATGCATTCTATTCCTGTTTCTTAAGAAAAACTACAGCAGCATCTTCATAAATGCCCCATGAAACCTCCCTGCTTAGACTCCTGAAAGAGGAGGAGGAGAAAGGACAATGTTTTCAACAAATGATGCTGGAATAACTAGACATCTATATGCAAAAAATGAACCTTGACCTACATTTTATACAAATATTAACTCATAATGGATTGTTGACCTAAATGTAAAATGTCAAACTATAAAACTTTTAGGAGAAAACAGAGAAAATCTTTGTGAGTTTGGGCTAAGCAAAGGGTTCTTAGATAGATACCAAAATCATGCTCCATAAAGGAAAAAATGATGAATTGGACTTCATCAAAATTAATCTTTTGCTCTGTGAAAGACAATTTTAAAATAAAAAGAAAAGCCACAGACAAGGGGTAAATACTTGCAAAATCACATACCTGACAAAGGGATATAGATCAAAAATATATAAAGAACTCTCAAAACTCAACAAAAAGGAAATAAATAGAACAATTAAAAAATGGTCAAAATATTCCAGTAGATGCTTTACCAAAGAATATATATTGATTGCAAATACACACATGAAAAATACTCAACATCATTAGACATTAGGGAAATGCAAATTAAAACCACAATGGGATACCACTACATAACTATCTGAATGGCTCTAAAAACCAAACCAGAACAAAAAAATAATAATACATAATAATTCTGGATGCTAGTGAGAAGGTAGATCAACTGGAACTTTCATACACTGCTACTAGGAATGCAAAATAATACAAAAACTTGAGAAATAGTTTGACAATGTCTATAGAAGTTGAACATACCCTCACATGTGACCCAGCAACCTAACTCATAGATATTTACTCAAGAGAAATAAAGACTTTTTTTTTTTAAATGGAAGGCATTCAAGTTTTTTTGTTTTTTGTTTTTGCAGTACGCGGGCCTGTCACTGACGTGGCCTCTCCCGTTGCGGAGCACAGGCTCCAGACGCACAGGCTCAGCGGCCATGGCTCATGGGCCCAGCCGCTCCGCGGCATGTGGGATCTTCCCAGACTGGGGCACGAACCCGTGTCCCCCGCATCTGCAGGCGGACTCCCAACCACTGCGCCACCAGGGATGCCCCTTTTTTTTTTTTAATTTATTTTATTTTTGGCTGCTTCGGGTCTTAGTTGAGGCACATGGGATCTTCGTTGTGGCATGTGGGATCTTTCTTTGTGGCACGCGGGCTTCTCTCTAGTTGTGGCATGTGGGTTTTCTCTCTGGTTGTGGTGCTCGGGCTCCAGAGCGTGTGGGCTCTGTAGTTTGCGGCACGTGGGCTTAGTTGCCCCTCGGCATGTGGGATCTTAGTTCCCCGACCAGGGATCAAACGTGCGTCCCCCACATTGGAAGGCGGATTCTTTACCACTGGACCACCAGGGAAGTCCCAAGAGAAATAAAGACTTGTTCACACAAAATATGTTAACAGCTTGTAACAGATTTATTCATAGAAACCAAAAACTGGAAATGGTCTAAATGTCCTTTATGTGGCGGATGGATGAACAAAGTATGTATATCCATACAATTAAATGAAAAAGAACTTAGTCATAATAGAGAATAAACTATTGTAGACCCAGCAACAAGGATAAATCTCTCAAATGCACCATGCTAAAAAAAAAAATCCCAGACTAAAAGGCTACATACTGTATGCTTCCATTTATATGACATTCTGGAAAGGTAAAACTGTAAGGATGAAGAAGAGATCAGTATTGCTTCTGGTTAGGGGTGGGGTGACTACAAAGGAGCAGTATGAGGGGAACTTTTGGGATGAGGGAAGTGCTTTTGTGTTCTGATTATACACTATGTACTTTGCCAAAACATGTAGAATTGTACACTAAAAGAGTGACATTGATTGTAAACTAAAAAATAAAAACAAATATTAGTAAAATGCATAATTATGTAATTTATAATTTTAAATCTCATTGCACGTACAGCATTTTCTACATTTGTTCTTTACATGGTTGTCAATTAATTGGAATTTGTGTGTGTGTGTGTGTGTGTGTGTGTGTGTGTGTGTGTGTGCACGTTTCAAAAGTTTAACGTGTTGGATTTTCAAAAGAAATGGCAAAGTCTGGAGGGGGGTCTGGTGGCCATCCAGACATTAAAGAAAATCATGTGGGAAAACTTCCAGGTTACCTATTGTTAGTAGAGGAGAAAAAAAAGCAAGCACAATTTTTCATTGTCAAGAACTCTTTCCCAGTATGCTTTAGGTAAAGGTCCTTCTTCCATTCACCTAGGGATTCTTCAGCTATTTCCTGACTAGGAGGCCAGGGGTCAGAACTTCCTTCCCTTTTCCAAAGTCACAGGAGGGAATTTCCCAGGTAAGAAGTCAGAATTTCCCTCCCCTGAATCTTAACAAGCAGAACACAGAATAAGTAAAACCTCCCATACTAAACGAAATAAAATGCAACTAGACAAAACAAACAAAAAACAATCTAGGCATAGAAATGGTCTTACAAAGGCCAGAGCAGAATATCCCGCCAAAAATGTTTCTAAAGGAGCAACCAGAGTTAAGAGAAACAAGATTTCAGAAATGAACCTAGTTCTTATCTCTACCCTAGCCCCTCACCTCCAAACCCCAGAGCTGTAAGGGAGAAGAAAGAGAGGAAAAAATCCTAGTGGCACAATGAGTACTACCTTCCAATAGAGAAAACTAGACCGAGTTTATCAGCAGGCCGTGACTTTGGGAAGAGTTGCAGAAATTATGACTGTCTTCCACACTCCCACCATCCCCTGCGTCTCACTAGAGGCTGGATAAACCACCTGGCTGCCCTCCTTGTTTTGATTTTTCCTGGCTGGGCGGCACAGTTAGAGATGGAAGACAGAACAATCATGTCACCGTTGCTCTGATTTTCTCCAGCCACAAATTCCATAGGGATTCAGAAAATAGATGACTGCTGTTGGGTCTGAAGAAATGTAGGACTGTCTCCCCACCTAGAGCTGCACTGCACTTTGATTTCTTTTGATTGCAATGAAATAAAAATTATAGATCACAGGGCAAAAACTGCTCCTATTTCCTATTAAGTCAGTACCAAGTTTGCACAAGACCCATGTGCCCTTCTTTTGCCCGCCTTTTGGTGGCAGGCCACTCATTTCAACTTCTTTGGCATCCAGAGTGGTTATTGCCTATTTGGTGACTGGGGAGCAGACCTCAGAGCTTTGCCTAGAGTCTGTGGTCTGGCCCCTGTAGGAACTATGGGGCAACGGGTCAACCTAACTACCTAATGGAGAGACACTGACCTGACCCCTCCCTTCATTCCCCCTCCCAGGCTGGAATTGCTCACTGGGCTGTCCTGAAAGTCTGGCATGAATAGAAGAAATTACACAGAGAACTTGACATGGCCAGTGTCAAGACTGGCCTTTGCATTGCCTAAGGGCCCTTTAAAGTGTGTGTGTGTGTGTGCGTGTGTGTGTGTGTGTGTGTGTGTCTTGCTGAAACTGAAAATACTTACTGTAAAACAACAGACAAAAAGAAAAACCAACCAAACAAAAAACAAAACAAAACAAAAAAAAACAAGAGCAACGCAAAATCCAAATGTTTTACCAAATTAAATTGCAAAGTTTAATAAAGTAAACAACACAGTACCCAAAGGTTTATCTTGACGTCCCTCCCTCACGTCTCCTACCCTCCCCTGAGTCAGCCACTTTGATATCTCTTAGCTGCTTTGTCTCAGCCATCTAGGCTTTTTAAAAGCCTTATAGTCAGTCTCAGATGGGACTGAAGGCATCTGAGACCTGCTGAGCACCTCAAGGCAGGGGACTGAGCATGAAGTTAAGGACTGAACTTTCTGCTTCTTCAAGGTAGAGATCAGCCAAGCTCAGAGTGGGTGAGTTAATGCACCGGAAGTGTCTACAGCAGGGCAGGCACACAGCAGGCCGTGTGCAAGGATGAGCTATTTTTATGACTGCTTTCTGCATTGTGACCGGGGTGTGATTTTGGAATATCTATTTCCTGTTTAAGAATGTGGGTCCCTTCTGCTTTTCCTTCTCTGGTATTAAGACAACCCTGAACCTCCTATTCCCTTCCTCCCTGCCAACATGAGCATCAGAGTCACATGAGGCCTCTGGCTACAGTCAGTGTCAAGATAGGGTTTCACCTGTCCAAAGGCTATTTGAGTATCTGGAGTCTAAACCTCCTTATTCAATTTACATTTTTCCTGAATTCATCATGTAAAACATAAACAGACTTTCCCAATGGGCAATATGGCATCTAACAAAAATCCAGAATGCATTTATTTTCCATTTTCCTTTGGTTTTGAACATTCCCCAGTTCTGAGCCCAGATGGGAGCTTTCTTTTCATGGTAATTGCATACAGCTGGGCAGGTTGTTCACTGCACAAAGATGCTCAGCAGAGATGAGAGGGGGCTGAAATCCAACCTTCACTCCACTTGCCATGCTGTGTAGGCTGCACCAGTCCAGAGGGGGCACCTTTTCTTAAGTTGTCAGTCTAGGAGGGAAGTTGGAAGGTTGTTTTTTTTTTGTTTTGTTTTTGTTTTTTTGCAGTACACAGGCCTCTCACTGCCGTGGCCTCTCCCGCTGTGGAGCACAGGCTCCAGACGCGCAGGTTCAGTGGCTCACGGGTCCAGCCGCTCCGCGGCATGTGGGATCTTCCTGGACTGGGGCACAAACCCGCATCCCCTGCATCGGCAGGCGGACTCTCAACCACTGCACCACCAGGGAAGCCCTGTTTGTTTTTTAATCTACTGCCCACAACACAACCCCTTTTGAATTCTATAGGACCTCTTATTGAGTAAACCAACCCTAGAAGATTGTATGAGCAGGTCAGACACCTGGGTCTCTTGACCAGCCTGGAGCTGTTCCTTTTAAGATTCATGTTTAAAACCAATGGCTTTCAAATGTGAATGATTTTCCTCCCCAGGGGACATTGGACAATATCTGTGAACATTTTTCATTGTCACAACTGAGAGGGTGGTACTCCTGGTCTGTAGATAGTAGAGGCCAGGGATGATGCTAAACACCCTACAGTGCACAGGGCAGCCCCATAACAAATAATTATCTGGCCCCAAATGTCGGCAGTGCTGCTGTAGAGAAACTCTATCCAAAGTGAATGGGACAAAGCTATCAAATAAAGTGGGTTGTACTTTCCTGTTGTAGTTCTGAGTGCCCAGCTCATCGCCAGCTCCAGATGGACTGTAGCAACGGCCATGATGACTGCTTTCTTTGTTTATTTCCCTTTTGCTCCTGCCTAGCTTTGAGGAAGTTCTCACCACAGTGTCAGAGCCTTGGCCTGTGTTTGTTCGCAGGTCAGAGTGTAGTGGGTGACCAGGGTCCTTCCTGACTCTGGACCTTTGCACAGAGGGACGGCAAGGAGGCGGCGAGGACCCTCAGGGGAAGGGGAGTCCTGGGCAAGGGCTGCAAGACCCAGCTGCCTCCACCATGCTGGGCTCCTCTCTGGGTAGCCGCCTTGGACATCCAGGTCTGGACAGTCAGGGAAAGCTGTGGTTCCCACACATACCTGCAGCCCTTTAAGGCTGCTCCTTCCTCAGCCCTCAGAGGCTTGGACTACCAAAGGTCTGACACTGGATTTGGGTGGTTCTTCTTCATTAGAGTCAACACCCAAGGCATCGTTCTTCCCCAGTGCATAGGCTGTCAGCGTCCCGGCTAGATGTGCTCAGCCTTCCTCTCACACCTTTGAATCGCCGCTGCTTCCTCTTCTGAAACATCCTTCTCTCTGAGGTTCACCTGGGAAATCTAGCCTTCAGGTCTCAGATGTTCCATCCCTCCCACTGCAGAGGCTCCCCTGACTCCTGCCCTTCTCCCTCTCTCCCACGGCATCCTGCTGAGCCCTCTCACTGATGTGTTGCTCAACATCACGGTCTTCTGTGATTCTGCCTCCCCAGAGACTAACACCCAGAGGACAAGTGACTTGGGCTCAGTCCCCACGTGCACACCCATGATATGCATGGCAGTACCTGTTGTGGTTGATCTGAGTCTCCATTAGGAGCACAGTCTAGAGTTAGGGAATGTACTAGAAAATGTTCTGGTGCCAACATGTTGAGCTCTGCCTGAAGTTTCAGCCACATTCGTTACATTCATAAGCTGTCTTTTTAAAGAGGGATGTCTCTTGACTGTTGGCCTCACAATTGTATTTGAAAGTGCTTGCATGTGTCTGCTACTTATGAGGTCTCTTTCCCTTAGGAATTTTCTGATGGAGCATGAAATTTAACCTTAGAACACATCTGTACCTCTGTTTATTACACATGCAGGGGGTCCTCGTTATCTGAGGACAGCCACTATCAGAGAAAAGCCCCTTAAAGTGAGTCATCTCACGACGGGGACAAAATAAGAGAGAAAATTTAAAAAGAAGAAAGTACCTTGATCTTCAAAAATGAAATAAAATTATGAAAATGTTTATCTTCCATTTAACAAAATGTAGGTTATGCTTGCAACTACCCAAACATTCTTAGAGTGAACAAAGGTTGAGTCATGTTGGTCTGGAGGTGATGCTTGCAACTGTAAAATGTAGGTTATGCTTGCAACTGCCCAAACAGTCTTAGAATGAATAAAGGTTGAGTCACGTTGGTTTGGAGGAGGCAGATATATTCAGACAAAATGTAATCACTTGATATGACATCCTCCGCTTCTGACTCTTTCTTCTTGGTCATAAGAGTCAGTTTTGCAAAAACATTTAATTATTTTATCAATTTTCTTAACCCATTGAAATTCAAATCATTCTCTTTTGAAGCAACTGTCCTGCCATTAATCTAGTAATTTTCTCCAACTGTTAACTGCTCTATTATATATATTTTTTGATGAATTATTTATTTTGTCAAAATGAAACATCTTTTTAAAAGCATTTACCGAGAGAGACAGAGTGAGAGCGAGAGTGAGAGAGAGAGAGATGTTTGAAAATTCACAGACATTAACACTTTTAATCTCTGTAGCACTGGTGAGGTGCACTGAGCTGCCTTGGGAGTGAGAATGGCTTGTTGCTCCTGGCAGGAGAGGAGAAGGTATCTCAAAGTGAGATTTCCTTGTACCTACCCTCCATCCCCCCGGCCCACTGGCCTGTTGACACATCCTATTCCCTGTGTTCAGGGACCCATTTATTTTGAAAGATGTTAGCATCCAGCCAGCTTAGTGGGTTTCACCATTTGAGCAGGTGTGGTGAAGGAGGGGAAGCAGGGCAGGCAGCTCAGGCCCTGATGTCGCCCTGACAGCTAGAATCGGCGTTTTCATCTTCTCCAAGCAGCAAAGCCATCCTCCCTCCTCCTGCCTGCAGACTTTTTATAATAGCAATAAGACAACTCTGGGGAAGATCATCTTGTATTAACTCCGGGGAGTAATCATCTAATCACATTCCGGGCTGATTTGAGGCACTCATCTGGACCAAATGCCTCCCCACACCCCGGGAGCAGCTTTATGAGGCGGCAGCCAGGCCCCATCGAGCCTTATTGCTTAATTAAAAACAAATTCCCGAGTAATTTATTTTTTTTTGTTTTTTATTATTTTTTTATTTTTTGTCTTCCCATAAGAACTCCAGCCGCAAAAAGTGTGAGGGAGAGCCCAGCAGTTGGGAGAAGAAGCGGAGATTTACAGCTTTGGCTGCTGTGCCGGCGGCTGGCTCGCTCGGGGTCCACGTGAAATGGGAACATCCTGTGGGGCCGCCTGCGGGCTGTGGAGGGTGGCACGTGGGCGGGACGCGTGTATTATTAGGCAATAGCAACCCTCAGCCCCTGACCCGGCGTTAGTATGACAGCCCTGCGCTGTGACAGACCCTCCAAAATGCTACCACCCTAACCGGGGCCTTAATTTATCTGCTCGGGCTGCAAAGGTACACTCTGTGCCCAGAGGAATCGGCCGGGGGTGGGCGGGGCTTGCAGCTCCCAGGGTGCCTCTGGGCCGCTTGCTTTTTCTCTCTGGACCTCATTTTCCCCAGCTGAACAGGAGGACAGGTCCCACCTGCCTTACGAGGTGATCAGAGTGGACGGTGGTGTTGGAGAGGCGGGGCCTGCCCTCTCACGTGTAGGGGGTGAGGAAGACGATGTGAGTGTGGGCTGGGCTTTAAACCAGGAGAGGAGGGTCCCAGCCTCCCAGATGAGGCTGCGAGTGCAGAGCCTTCTCTCCCTCTTCTGTGCCAGGACTCACCAAGGAGTGGGAGAGAGCCTGTGGAAAGGAGCGTGTGTGTGCTCGTGTGTGCGGGAGGGCTGGAGGCATGTGTATGAGTGTGTGGTGGGTGTGAGTGTGTCTGCAGAGGCCCAAGTGTCTCCCTGGGCCCGTGCATCTGTCTGTGAATGGACAATAGCATTAAAGGGCACATGCTCTGGGGCCAGGCTGCTAGGATTCAAATCCCAGCTCTGCTTTGGGCTAGTGACTTAACTTCTCTGAAACTCAGTTTTCTTATCTGCAAAATGGGAATAATGATAGCATTGACGTCATTGGGTTGTTGTGAAGCTAAAATTAGTTAATATACGCAAAGTGCTCAGAACACTGCCTGGCAAGTGCTTCGTAAGTGTTCTGACATCTATGAGCATGTATATGTGACTTCTAAAAATTACATGTAATATAAATTTCTCCAGCTCAAGTCACATTTCCCCATAGATTTTAATTTTAAAAATTAGGGATGAGACTTCTAGAAATACTTTTGTTCCTATGATTAAAATCACCAAAAAAGTGGCAAATCTTTACAAGTCATGATTTATACAGGTAGTGTGCCTTATATTGGAGTATAAACCAGGGAGAAATTGTGCACAAAACTGAAAAGAAAATAGTTCTGTTCTCTACCTTACAATTCTGATTGCCTAAAAAATTGCCTCCTGAGACTGCAGTTTCTGTAGGAGAGCTGAGCGCCAAACACTTGTCTTCTGCTCACTTTCCTCTCCTCCCACCCCCATCATCACTTCAGAAGTAAGAGCCAAGTGGCCAAAATCAGCTCTGGGAAGATTGCAATCAAGAGCGGAGATCTTCAGCCACTTCAAAAAGAGGTAGCCTTTCCTGGGAAATTTAAGGGTCATTCATTAGCATCTGCAGAAAAACATTCCTGAAAAGACACTCTGGGAAGAGCAGCTGTCACAGAAGGGGAGGCCTTGACTGTGATCACAGTGGGCACCCAGGGAGCCCAGAACAGGGCCCAGAAAGTGACTATTGGTAAAGACAGGCCCTTGAGGCTCTCTGAAGTGGCTGCTTGGTTTTCCTTCTCTGAGAAGTTGGCAGAGACTGGCAGTGGGCTAGAATAGCCCTGCTGAATTTGTGGGGTGTGTGGGGACAGCAGTAGCTTCAGAGCCAGGCATCCAGGATTCAAATCTGTGCCCTCCCATCTCCCCAGCTGAGGGCCACTTCCTGAGGCTTTTCAGGATGCTGGAAGTTGCCTCACTGGGCTGTTGCTAGGATTTGAAGTGGTTACTTGTAGAGCAGACAATACTGGCCTAATTAATGTTAGTTCTGTAGCAGATATTTGGTGTCTTGCCCGTATCCTGTAAGTTGAAGGCCAACAGCCAGTCTCTGGATCTATTTACCGGTGAGTTCTCTCCAAAGCTCCAGAACACACCTGTGTTCACCTGCATGGTGGTACAGACATGCCAGGAATCAACCTGCTGTGACAGCCCTCACCACTTGGCCTTGGTGGATAAATAACCCAGCTCCCTCACCCTTCAGGTGGGATAACTCCGAGGTGGGGTCTCCTGCAGTTGCCCACAGCTCCAGCCTGCCTGAAAACACACCCTTTGTTGGCTGCCTTCCCTTTCCTGCCTCACTTCCTCTCTCCCCTGCCAGTGTTTGTCTTTACCTCCCAAATAAACTACTTGCATTAAAAGCCTTGTCTCTGGCTTTTTCCTGGTGAACACCAACTAAGACAGCTCCTCCCCCCAGTCTTATCCCTTCCCTCCTTGCTGTTGGACTGGCAAAGACTTGACATAACAGTCATATCCCCTGCCCCTAACCCAGCCCAACCTCTTCATTAAAACCAAGTACACCAGGCCTACACAGATGTCTTTATCCACTGTTTTCTCCTTTGTGGCATCCTTTCTCTGGCAGAAATACTTGCTTTTTGGGGGGAACTGAGCCTTTATCTCCCTTCATTCCTTTCATTCAGAGAGGACTGACCCCAGTCTTAGCCCTGGAGGTAGGTGTGGGATATGAATCTGCTGGACTAGAGCACCGTGTTCTCCAGCTGCAGTTGGTTCAGGATGTGTGCACGATCAGAGCTAGGCTAGGATCCAACTCAGGCCCTTCACTGTGCTCCTGGGAAAGGTGTCCCAACACTGGGAAGTTTAGGTTGATCAGATGAGAACCAACACCCCCCAGGATCAATTGACCTGAGTGAGAGTAAAGCCGACCTGGAAAAAAAACATGGTTAAGAGATGGAGAAAGGCAGATTCCTGACAGCATCTTTGAGCCCTGAATTCAGCCACGTCTGAAGTTACAAGTGCCCCATCCTTTTCAGTTACATGAACCAATTTTTTCTGCTCTCCCTGCTGTTTCTACATAAGCCAATTTTGAGTTTGGTTTCTGTACTTCCGGCTGCCTAATACATAGTTTCATCCTGCTTAGCCTTCTGATCAGGAGGAGAGGATACGTGGCTTTGAAACTTTGCTCCTTTCTGGGTGTAGGTTATTCACGGGTGAAGTTGGTTTAAAACTACTCCCTCCACAGCTTACCTGAGGAAGAAGTGTGTCTACACCAATTATCTGCTGGGGTGTTTTCAGCTGCAAGTAGCAGAAACTCCAACTCAAATTGGCTTAACAAGAAGGAATTTTATTTCCTCTCATAACAGGAAGTCGAGCAGCAAGAGAATTTGCGGGCTTGGGCGACTCAGTGGTTTGGCCACGTCCTTAAGGATCACTGTTTCTCTCAGTTCCTCTGCCCTGTGGCCTTCAGGGTGGTGGTTCCCTCGGACTGGCTTCTGGTGTCAGGATGGAGGCTGAGCTCCAGGCTTCTCATCCCTACATAGCACCATCTAGAGGAACAAAAGGGGGTTATTGGTTCTCTTTCTATATGCACCTCATTCTCAGAAGAGAAGAAGCTGTCCTGGAACCCCCAGTAGAATTTTGTAACAGCCAGGAAAAATTGGGTTACACAGCAGTAACAAAAAATCTCACAATCTCGGCGACTTAAAACGACAAAGGTTTATTTCCACGTATGCTACGTGCCAGAGCAGGTCCATAGAGGGCCGCCTCGCTGGCGTCACTCAGACACCCGGCTGAGGGAGCAGCCGCCGTCTTGACTGTTGGTGGCAGCAGTGCCAAAGGGCTCCCACCAGCAGTTAACGGCTCTGCCCCAGAAGTGACACACAGGCCTCCCTCTCATGACTCATTGGCCAAGTTTAGTTTTATGGCCCCGCTTGACCACAAGGAGACCAGGAAATAAATGTTCCCCAGAAGTGAGGAGAAATGGAAGTACTAGCAAACAGTGCTAACAATTGCCACAATGGCTCTCATTGGCCAGAATAGGGCCACTTATAAACCAATCCCTGGCAAGGAGAGCAGGATGACTATGATTGGCTTAGAGCAACTGTTGGCTAGTCAACTGCAAAGACCTCTACATCCTGTGACCACATCTTTAGATAGTGAGATACACCTAGTGAGGGCATTTTCATTGGGATAAGCCAGGGGAGGGAGGTGGCAGCGGCTGTGGGGAAGATGTTCTTCGCCCAGATGATCCTGTGTCCTGATGGAGTGACTCTAGTCCAGGTTTTCTACCTGGGCCAAAGCTTCTTCCAAAACGGACTTGGGTGCCTGACTGAAGTGGACCCACTGATGGTGCCGGGGGTGACTCGGGAGTCCTCATAGGCCGGGGGCAGAAGGCTGCTCCTGGCATCGGTCCTGTGTATCATTCCTGAGCTCATCAGGATGATTTCAGAGCCGGTAGCTCAGGAGCTGTTGTGTCAGGGGTCCATCAGACAAGCAGAACCTCTGTGAGATTATATATCATAAAGGATTTATTTTTAGGGACTTGACCTCATCCTATTGTGGGAGTTGGTTAGACAGACTACATGAAGCCATTACTTCTGTGTGTGATCCTGGGACCTGGAGCCTGCAGGGCAGGTGACTGGGAAGGGATGATGCATGTAACGGGGAGGGCGCAAGGATGGAATGGACCTGGGAGGCTGGCACTGCATCAGCCTCTCACCGTCTCCCTGCCTCCAATTTCACCATGAGGGAGTCCTGCAGGAGGAGCTGGCATCCTTCTTCATGGCCCGGGACCAGAGGAGCTGAAGGAGGACCCGGCAGGAGCTGGAGGCCCCATGGGCCTGGCTGGCAGCCCCAGCCAGCCCTGAGAGCCAGCAGATCCTGCCAATGTGAGTGGCAGTGGCGCCTTGTGCCCGGCACCGACCTCAGAGCTCCGAGGAGATGGCTGCCACTGTGCTTCCGCCTCCCAACTTTCAGGCAGAAGGTGGCTTGTGGCCCCTCACACTGGGAACTGTGCATGAAACGGAATGCTGGGAGATGGAATTCCAGCTCAGCTGAATTACCGCTACCGATCCATCCCAGGGCCCCTCGCTGTGCTGCACCTGTTTCCTTCTTCAAGAGCTCAGTGGAGTGGACATCTATTACTATTATCATTGCCACCAGCATCCATCCTCCCTTCTTTTAAAATAGCTCCTTGATGCATTTGCAGGAACAGCCCCTTTCCCATAATCCATCCAGGTGTTTCCAGGGCAGAAGCATGTGACCCAGGCCTGGCCAATTAGCGCCTTGGATGCCCCAGCCACAGAACAGAACAGGGATGGAGACCTGGTCCAAATGGTCAAATCCTGGGACTGGAGGAAGGGCAACCAGAAAGAAACATTCCTTTTCTTTCTAGCTAGACCTCAGCTAGACTGAGGCAATGTGAGGCTTGCTGCTGTGAAGGGAGAAGCTGTCTGAGCAAGGAGGCAACACAGAGCAAAGATATGGCAAGAGAGGGTCCTGAAGACATTGTTTCATCTGGATCAAACCATTCCTGAAGGTAGTGCTACTCTGACCTTTCAATTATGGGGTACAATAAATTCCCTTTTTGTTTCACCAGTTTGGGTTGGGTTTCCTGTTACTTGCAACCAAAATAGCCCCAACTGATGCACTCAGTGGCCACAGGCCAAAGTCTATGATTCCTGGAATTGCAACTCAGACACCTGTCTGCATAGGGCCACAGTGGAGAAGACTCACCCACCTCAGTTCTCCTGAGCCAGAGGAGACCCTGGGCTTCCGCAGAGGTGTGGATGAATTAGGGCCCGGGTAATGGAGTAAGAAACTTGGGCTGGAGTCCAGCTCCACCCCGGATAATTCGTGACACATTGGGCTTGCTCCCTCACGCCTCTGAACACCATTTCCTTGTTATATGCCTTCACTGTCCCTCATACCAGGTGTTGGTGCAGAGCTCCCTAACACAGACCCAAATCAGCACTCCTTGTGTCTGTAGACCTCCATTTTCACATATAACTGAACAAAATGTGAGGAAATAAAGTGTCCTGACTTTATTATTATAAAATGTGCAATTTACTTTGGTATTTTATTCCACAGTTTATTCTGTTTTTTCAAAAAAGAAAAAAAAATAAAACAACAGAACGATGATCACCACCTGCTATATTGACTACATTAAAGTTTCTGGAATAGACTTTTTGAAAACATTAGTCCAAAGTGCCCTCTGCAAGGCATGCTGGGACATGTGCTGGCCTGCAGGTGGGTCACTGGATGGGGCGGTCAAGAGAAGCCTCTCGGAAGCACAGTCCTGTCACAGAGAGGGCCCTGAAATGACCCACGAGCACCTGGCTATGCCAGCTGTGGGCGCATTCGCTGGCTCCCGCCCTCATTCACCCCCCCAGCACCTGCGCGGAGCCTGCTTTGTGCTGAGCCCTGGGACTCAGCATGGGTTTCTCAGAGCTCACAGTCAAGGAGGCAGGTGCGTGTTTATAACAGAGTGTGGAAGGGTCGTGACAAATCCAGGCCCCTGGTATCTGGGCCAAGGGGCACCTGGCCCAGCGTACCGGGCCTGTGTGTAGCCGTGGTCACCCTGGAGACCGGGGCTACATGTCTGGGGTGGTGAGACACAGCTATTTCCAAAGCCCCAGTGCTCAGACTGGTTCCTGATGCTCATGAACTATCCATTCAGCAACAGAAAGAGCCAGGACAGAGCAAATATTAATGAGACTTATTGTGCCTGTCCCTTTTCACTTCTTACAACACGGGGGAGACTTTCCTATTGTACAAAGAGGAAGCCCCGACTCCCAGAGGCCAAGTGACTTGCCCAAGGCCATGCAGCTTGGGAGTGTCTGAGTTGGGATCTAAACCCAGACTTTTCTACCACTGATTAAAAACATGCAGATGTCAGGGCCCCGCCCCAAAGAATTCTGGCTTAATTTGGGGGAGGTGAGGTCTTGCCTTTGGAATTCTTCAGGAAGCTCCCTAGATGTTTGAAATATGCAGCCAGGATGAGCAGCTCTGAGCTGGACACAGGTTCTCCCTAAGAAAGGCCAGCCCCACACCGTCCTGTGTTGCACCCATGACTGGGGCAGGGAAGTGTGGGCAGCCACTGCAAGGCCCAGCACTCTCTACAGGGTGGGGACAGACCTGCAGGCATGGAAAGACAGCTTTGTGCCCCAGCACTGGGGGGAGGCTGATCACTAAGACAGGGTGGTCTGGGAAGGCCCTCCTGAGATAGTGGCATCTAGTGTGCCCCCCTTCCCCCCTGGAGCTAAAAGAAGCCAGACAGTGAACAGGAAAGACCATTCTGGCAGGTTTGCTTGGGACTGCACAGTGGTCCCGGGCAAACCTGGACAGGTTGGTGCCCTGTAGCTGGGGCTGAGGTGAGGCTGGAGGGAGGCAGGGATTTTAGGGTTTTATTCTCCGTGCAGGGGCTGGGAGAAACACTCCTTGGTCTCTGTGCAGGAAGGCCTAGGAAATGTTGCCACTTGGGTTTCAGAAAACCGTTGAGTCTCTGGGGCTGAGAGGAAAGAAACTTGGAGGGAGTGCCTCTCTCATCACATTCGGGAACTGTGCTTCCCCACTTCTTGGGGCCCGTTAGCCCTCTGTCCTCATTATTTAAGGCCACGACTTACCTGTTACTCAACAAAGCCAGAATGGGGCTGCCACCATAAATGCCCCTGGAATGGGGCCCAGGCGGCTGGCAGGGCCTCCTCTGAGAAACATCAGCCTCTGTGAGCAGACATTAACTACCATTTACATTAATTAGGCAGCCGGATAATAGGGTGTTCAATAGTTATTGCAGTCTAAATTCTGCAGCAAACGCCACCAGGAGCCAGGAGCTGGCTTCGCAAAAATCAGTCCTGTTCTCACCCTGGCAGGCAATGACGGGGCTTTAAATTCCGGGGGAAAGGGAGTCTTTATCAAATTCCAGAAGAATAGCTGATGTGGGGGAGAGAGGCCTAACCACGTGTTCCAGCCGCCACTGTGTGATCCTGGGTGGATTAATCTCAGTGTCCTCTGCCAGCAAACGGGTGACCAGTGCAAAGCCTCCACCAAGAGTGTGGCCACGGAGGGGACAGCTTTGACAACTGACAGGCTCCTGCATGTTTGAAAGATGAGACCATACATTGTGGGAACTCTCTGAGGTGATACGCATAGTAAATCTTACTCATTGTGCTTTACTTGTGATGCTTATTTTATAGATGGTGACACTGAGGTACTGCAAAGTGGTGGCTTGCCTAAGCGACAGAGCCACGCCAGGTAGGGACATCTCGGAGGTGTGCCCACACCACTCCCTCTTCCTGGCCCAGCTTTCCCATCTTCCTCCTCATTTCCTGCTGTCCAAGGGCTCCTCCTTCCTCTCCCACCTGCCCACTGGCTCATTCGTTCCTCTCTTCCCTGAGAGAGCTCAGCTGCAGCCTCTGCCCTCCTCCTTGGCCCTGCCGGTTGTGCTCCAGCCCCTCCGCTCACTGCCTGGCTGGCTGAGGCCACCCTCTGCTTATTCAGCCGGGCTCCGCC
Organism: Orcinus orca; assembly: GCF_937001465.1. Taxonomy (NCBI): domain Eukaryota; kingdom Metazoa; phylum Chordata; class Mammalia; order Artiodactyla; family Delphinidae; genus Orcinus; species Orcinus orca. The sequence goes on along the minus strand of NC_064578.1, from coordinate 38,644,023 downwards.
TTGCAGCCACTTGGCTGTGAATGGAGGCTCAGGTGGGGGCTCCTGGGAGGAGGCTTGAGAACGTAAGGCCTTGTCCGTGGGGAGTTGTGTGCACACTTCAAACCTATTTCTTGGGTATCGCTGAGGCCTGTGCTCTGGTCTAGGCCATGGACACTCCCTCACAGGCACAGCCTCGTTGCTGGTCTCCCAGGCCTGGCCGCGGCCTGCTCTAGCTCACTCCTTGTCTCTCCTCCTCCCCCAACCCTGGCTTCCCGCTGCCCTGCCCAGTGTCCAAAGCCTCTAGCTGCAGTCAGCACTCTCCTCTCCAGGCCCCTCCTCCCACCTCCAGCTCCTCTGCAGGAGGTCTCTTTGCCTGCCTGGCTCCAGCTCAGCCCTCTGGCCTCATCTTAAGATCAGGTCCCAGGGGAAGCCTGTTCCACCTCCAGACCTGCCAGGTGCCCCTGACACGGGCCCCGTTTCCCTCCCCACCCCACTCTGCAGCCCCCACAGGCCCCGTTCCCACCACTCACTGTCTGTCACACCTACTAGAGCGTCTCATGGGCGGGGAAGAGGACATCTGTGGCCATCACCCTAGTAACAGCATTGCTGACCTATTGGTCCCTGGAGGTCCAGGGCAGAGAGAGAGAGGAGAGAGAGAGGAGAGAGAGAGAGAGAGCACCAGTATTTTGAGAGGGAGGTGTTAAAACTGTAAATGTGACACACCACATTTCTTAGGACTTTGGGTTTCCTTACTTTCAATCCATGATCCTTGAGCAAGAGCCATTAGGGTAACCCAGCGCTGCCATCAAGAAACAAGATTTCAGGGGGACGCTTAACTTTCAGAAATGTATGAAGCACCCACGTGATAGACGCACACGCAGAAAGAGCACAGATCTTTCATTTCCAGTCCTGTAAGCTATCAGCCAGCAAATGCACTCATGTTTCCAGTCCCCGGCCCACAGTGTCCCATCTTCTGTGGGCTGGGTGCCAAACAACCCCTCAGGCTCAAATCGTGTCGTCAACTCTCCTGCAGGGGGACCCTGCAGAGACAGACCCTCCTCTCTCAGGGGGTCCTGCTCACAGGGCTGGAACTTTTCACGGCCTCTCCTGCACACAGAGGCGCTGACCGGTGCTGCGGGCAGCATGCTGGTAAATGGTGAACCAGCCTGATTGGTAGCGTGGTCTAGAGATTCCCGCCATGGTTGGCCTCGAGTTGCCGACATGAGTGGTGCAGTGAAGCCGGAAGAGCGGCACACGTCAGCTCTCCTGGGTGAGGGAGCCCCTCCAGCACACCACAGGCTTAGGATTTGTGTTACTGTGAACAGCATTACAGTCACACACGTTTTGGGGAGACAGAGGGCAACTAAGGATGCTTTCCATCTCACACCACTGCAAGGCAAGTTTCCACCTAACGGAAGGGCAGGGCCATAGGCAGCTCCATCTGCAATGTTATTTCTCTCCTGCCCTTTCTTCTGGCAGAGGGTACAGTTTAATTTGTGTAGATTAAATGAAACTACCATCAACACGCTTTTTTCATGTCCTTTGTGGTTGAACCTGAAGGTCAAGAGTAAGCTGGACCTTGAGCTCGAGTTTCCTTGACTGAATGCCGGGCTCCTTGGGCTCAGCCCCTCTCAGGCCGGGTCACTCACACCAGCCACCCGTGGCCCCCGCCCACACCCTGGGTCGAGTGGGCGAAGCTGGAAAGGGCAGAGGAGCGCTGGCCACACACACTGCATGTCCCACAACACACAGCTGAAGTGTAAGTGCAGCTGCCTGAGTAGCCGGGAAGGGCGGGGCCTGATGACCCAGGGAACTGCTGCTGCCTGGGGTGCCTGACAGCGTGGAAGGCGGGGAGCCTGTGGGTCCCAGGACACAGCCCTGCTCTGCTCTGGACAAGTGGTGATGGGGACGGTGCTGTCTGGGCCGGAGCGGGTCATGGCCAGCATCTCGGCTGCTGGGTCCCAACACGTATAGGTCATTAGGTCATACCCTTGGCTCCTTGTTTTTTTGTTTTTGGTCAGACAACAACTATTTAAACAAACACTTATTATGTGCAAGGCAGTGTTCTAGATTGCACTGAGGTCACGATGGCTATAATGGCCAATAAGACAGGCAAAGTCCCAGTGTTCAAGGAGCTTACATTCTAGTGGAAGAAAATGACAGTAAACAACAGATAAGATTACGTCAGATATTAAGAACTGCTACAGAAGGTGTAAGATGGGGGTCATACAAGAGAGGGACTGGTGTGGGAGGCTGCTCAGAGGAGGCCCCTCTGAGAGGGAGGCCAGTTGTGGAGAGCTGAATGCAGAGGAGAGGCTGCCTTGTGGTTGAAGTTCCAGGGTAAGAGAGTCCCAGGCAGAGGGAGTGACAGGTGCCAACAGTGAGTTGAACAGAGGTATGTGGAGAAGGCACGGGGGTGGGACACCGGGGAGGTGGGCTGGGCCAGGGTTGGAGATGCTGGCTGGGGTCAGGTGTGGGAGGCCCCTGATGACCCTGGGCAGGAGCTGGCTTTCATTCTAAGTGCACCGGGAAGTCACTGTGGGTTTTGAGCAGAAGAGCAATATGATGTGAGTCGTGCTTCACAAAGGTCATGTTGGCTGTCGTGGGGCTGTGTGTGGAGGCTGGGGTCCAGGGAGGGGCTGTGACTGTTGGTTGAGATGACAGCGGGTAGGACAGGGAGACGGCAAGGAGGGCTGGAAGGAGGCCACCAGCACTTAATGAAAGATTCGTTGGGGGGCATGAATGCAAGAGAGGATGACGCCTGGGTTTCTGGCTTAAGTAACGGGAGAGACATGAGGCCGTTCGCTGAGGTGGGAGCAGAGGAAAGTCAGTAGTTCTGCGTGCAGCCGTATCAGGCTGGGAAGCCATTAGATCTGCAGGTGGAGCTGTCACTGGGCACTTGTTTTCATTCCCTCTTGGAGCACCTGTTAGGGGTCAGACAGTGCTTCTAGATCACTAGGGGGACAGCAGAGATCAAAACAGAGTCGCTGGCCTTCAGGAGTTCACATTGGAATTGGGGGGAGGCAGGCAATAAAGTTACAGATTCGGGTCTGGGGTTAGGAGGAAGGTAGGCTGCTTCCTCCTAACTGATTTTCAGAGTCAAGTGTATTTGAAGTTGTGGATGAGACCACCTACGGAGCAAATGCAGCAGAGCCCAAAGATGGCGTTCAGGACTCAACCAACATTTAGAAGTTGGGAAAAGGAGGGTCCATGAAAGAACACTGGGAAGGTGTGGCCAGGGAGGCAGGAGGAAAGTCAGGGAGCGTGGGCCCACACAGCTGTTTCAGGGGGCAGGGCTTGGTCAGTCATGGCAAATGCTGATGAGAGACCAAATAAGATAAGAGAACTGACTACTGCCTTTGGAAAGATGTGCAGTGGAGAGCTGTGCAGTGGAGTGGGAGGGCCAAAAGCAATAGAATGTTTCCCTTTCATTCCATCTCATCCCATTCCCCCTGCCCATTCCAGCCAATCCTGCCCTGTCCTAGCCTGTGCCACCTTTCCTGATCCACGCATCTATGGTATTTAGTGAGAATCTCTGGGTGAGTCCTCCTTCCTGCATCTCCCTCCCACATCCAGGAGCTCAGTCCGAACGACCAGGTCAGCAAACGTTTTCTGTGAAAGGTGTATGAAGGGGCAGAGCAGGGCTGTGCTCCTGAGAACTGCTTCTTACGACTGGACAGAAGCGCCTTCTTTGGGCAAAGCTAAGCAGGACACAGAGTGGTTAAACCCTGCTTGGGGCCTTGTCCATTGTGGACCCCGCTGGGGATACCAGCTCCAACACTCCTCTGTGCAGCCCATCTCTGTATCTGTCTACTTAGCAATGCTTGCCCTTCACAGCTCAGGAAAGATTACCAAGAATGTTATTGACTCTAATTTTAATTTGTCTAGCACTCTTGTTAATGATGTCTATTTAAGGCATCCATTAAAGGCCCATGAGGTTAATTAAATGGACAATTCCAATACAGTTCTATTAGAACCCCCTCTATTAAATTAATATTATAGACATTTAACAGATGTCTTAATTCGGCATTATAGCTAAGAAATGCAAACTAAATTAGAACTAAAGCCATTGTCCAGAAAGAACGCTTTTTAGCATAATTTATGGCTTTTGGGGGGAATGTTCCTGTTTACTCTTCAGAACCTGAGAGATCTGTCATTTGACAATCTTTTCCAGCATCGAGAAAGCACCATCCCGAGAGGCCCAAAGCTTAAATCACAGTCCAGATGTCAGAGCTGGAAGAGACTTTAGACACCATCTGGAGCCCATGATCCTCAAACATCAACGACTGGAGGAACCAGCTGGGGTCTTAGAGAAACACAAAGCTATCTGGGCTCCACCCCTGGAGACTGATTGCAGCCCAGGATCTGGCTGCTTTTAACACGCATCCTGATTCTCGTACAGGAAGTGCTAGAATACAACTTCGGGAAACCCTGATCTAGTCTCATGGCCACACTTGACAGATGGTGACGCTCTCAAGTGTCAAAAGACTTCAGAACTGGGTGACTGGATCAGCAGAATTCCACATTCTGCCCCATGGATTAGAACTTAGCTAGCAGCTCCCACCATCTCTCCCCTCCCACTGATAAGCTAGGCGTCTCCTGAGTTTGGCAGCCGTAGTCCCACAGCCCTTCTTGCCTCTCCTCCTGTTGGCCCTGGGCCCTGTGGGCAGATTTCCTGGGTCCTCCACCTTGGCCCTGCCGGCCCCTGCCCTGAGCCTGTGTGACCACACTCGTCACATCCCACAACTGCCTGGATCCAGAGCTGCCTCCTCCAGGGAGCCTCCCTTGCCCACCCTGCCTACCTGTGGGTGCATTTCCTCCCCAACCAGACTGTGCCTGGCCCCAACAAGAGGGTGAGGGAAGAGGATTTCAGCTGTTGCAGAAACATAAGGGAACCTAGCCCCCTCAGGGCTCCTGGTACTGGAGGGAGCAGCTGAACTGAAGTTCTATGAGCAGGTCCTAGAGTCCTGCGGTGATGGGAACTCAGGGTCCCACGGCTGGGCTGGATGAGCTAACGGTCCAAGCACTCCATATGGGGGGTGGGAAGGCCAGGCCAGTGTCCGAGGATGGGGGCCAGGGTGGGGGCACAACTAGTCTGTCCCAGCTGGGACAGCTCCACGGCTATTACAGACTGAATTATGTTCCCTCCAAATTCCTGTGCTGAAGCCCTGGGCCTTTAAGGAGGTAATTAAAATTAAATGAGGTTATAAAGGTGGGACTTTAATTCCCTAGGACTGGGGTCCTTATAAGAAAGGAAGAGACACCAGAGATTCCCCCCCACCCCCGAGTGCACACAGAAGGCCATTTGAGGACACAATGAGGTGGCCAAGGGGAAAGCTCTTACCAGACTGCAATCCTGACAGCGCCTTCATCTTGGACTTTCAGCCTCCAGAACAGTGAGAAAAGAAATGTCTGTTGATTAAGTCGCCACCTGCAGTATTTTGTTACAGCAGGCTGGGCTAATACAATAGCCGTGGCCCGTCATGTCCCTCTTACCCTCCAGGTGCTTCACCCTTTTCCTGCCCTAGAGGCTCTGACCTGTCCTCTGCAGGCCCTACAGTGTGGCTGTGTCCTCCACAGAGCTGGCTCTGGGGGATATAAAGGGCCTGGGGCCCACTCGCTCTTTGGGGAACAGTGGGTCACTGGACTGATGTCTCCTGACCCCGTAGCCTCCTCCATCCTGTCCTGAGGTGTTAACCGCTCTGCTGCTCCATGGGCCTCTCTGGGTCAGAGTTCTCCCAGGCATGAAGGTTTACACACAAGGCGAATTTAGCTGTGTCTCACAGGTATCCTACATGTCAAAGGCCCCAGCTCCGCTGGGGTCCTGCTCCCTGGGCAGTGGAGAAGGGAGAGACTGGACTGCAAAGTACCACACCACTCTCCATGACAAGCCCTGTGTCACAGCCATGGGGACACGGCCAGCCCTGTGTGCCTCCCCATGCAGCAATTAGTGCAGCTTCATTGGGAACGCTCACTCAGAGCCAGTGCCCAGCCTGGCCTGTGCCCTCCTCACCCCCTACTCTGACTGGGAGGATGGCATGGTCCTTGGAGCACAGGACCCAGTGCTAAGTGGGCCTCGGGACAAGAGGGCGTCCCAGAAACAGACATGCATAGCAGCAGCAGCTTCATAGAAGGTGAGCGTTCTCACCGAGCCTCCCTGGGGAGGGGGAGAGACGTCTACAAATTAAACAGCCACTCACATGGAAACTTGAGTCTGCGCCAAATGAAAAACAGATTTCACATGGCAATTGGTTCCAACAACTTTTCTGGAAAGCAACTGTATATTTACACAACATTGGCTGCCTTTTACATTGTAGAGGGGTGGGCAAGAGCAGTGGGGTTTAGGGGATTATAGCACCTATGCTGTTACCAGTGTGGCACTTTCAGATAGCCAGAACAGAAGCCACATTACACGGAAGACCAGAGATTCCCTCAGTGGGAACCCAGGTGATAAAGGGACCACATCATGCACTTTGGAGTATCTTCTCATCCTTGCAGCCACCCGTGGCTCTGGAGCTAGACTATGTGGTTCAAATCCCAGCTCTACCTGTCTCAGGCTGTGAGGCCTCAGGCAAATGAGTGCTCTGAGTACTAGTGACCTCATGGTCACACCCGAGGGCTGTCACTGGGTCAGGCTGCCCTGTCTGAGGTGGTGCTGGGACTTGAGCTCCCAACCACAGGCAGTGATGGCTAGACTGGGGAGAGCACCCAAGGAGACTCAGACCCTCCTGGTAAGTGAGGGACACCATGCACCGACGGAAGCGGGGTCAAGCCGCCGGGCACGTCTGTGGGAGACCCTGGGCGTGCTCAGCCTTCAGGAGGTGCAGAGGCACCGCTAGGTCTTCTTGCTCTCCTCCAATAATGTGAAGTCAGTGTTTATGCTCTCCCCTCCACTGTGGTGTCTCTCGTCCATCCAGTGTGGAGTCTGAGCGCAAAATGCTGACACAGTGAAGCCTCTGGCATTGCTGCTTCTCTTGGTGCAGAAGAAAAAGCACATGAATTTGCTGCCAGTTTGTCGCCAGGAAGGCTTCTGCCCTCACCCTGTTGGTCAGCAAACACTTGCTTCTCAAAAGAAAGGGGCGATAGGGCCTTCTGAGCCATGTGGCTTTCCTGGTAGCAGACCCTGGAAGTCTGGTCCCCACCCCGTCCTCATTCGGCCAGTCTGTACTCAGGCCCTGCACAGAAGGGCCCATCTACTGGCCCACAGGCACACTGCCCAGAGGGCTAGGGTCAGACTGCAGAGCCTGCAGAGCCACAGCTTCCAGCAGCAAAAATGGGACTAACGTCAACTAAGGTGCCACTGCTGGGGACTCAGGCTTTCCTAGTAGATTAGGCCTTGGGAAGAGCTCCAGTCTTATTTTCCCTTCAGCCCACCTTCCTTTGGAGTCTAACAGATTCAGGAATTGAGAACACTCTTGTAGGCTTAAGCTCTCCATACTGGAACAAGCTTCAATAAGCACACCTAGGCCCGGCATTCTGCCTTTGTGGTCCACCTCAGTTCGAACTCCCGAATGGGCCCTAAGTCACTTAGCAACTTCACCACTCATTCCTCTTCATCTTTCTTGAAACAGCAAAGTAAACCTCAGGTCAAAGAGTTCGACAGCAGGCATGATTTAAAGTGATGTATCAAAGAAGCAGGGCACCACTGAACTAGTGAGACACGGTGCCTGATGACAGAGCAAAAGACATGGCAGCTTCCACAGAGCAAAAGTAAAGGCACGAGCCATGCACAGCTCAAGCCTCCCCTTCCCTTCCATCCTAGCGGTGCTGCAGGAATCACTCCTGTAGTCTGTTCATGCCCACATGCATATTTTATTATCACATAAACAACTCATTCATCATAGAACGTTCTGAAAACACTGAAAAGTATGAAAAAGAAAAAAACAAATAAACTCACTATTCAAGTCAACCTGTGTTAATTCTGGTGTTTTCTGCCAATCTTTTCTGTCCATGGGAGTAATACAAAAACAAGAGCATCTATAAAGACACATCCCTGTGGTCCCTGACTTCTGTGCTCAGTACAGTGTGCTTCTTCCCAGATGATTAAACGTCCTTAACTCTGATTTAGACTGGCTGGAGGTGGTCTATAGCCAGAACTGGCCCGACCATCTCTTCCCTGAAAGGTGGGTAATTCAGGTTGTTTCCAGTTTTTCGCTGTCATAAACGATTCCCTTAGGCAGGAAGAGCTCACAAGTCAATTGTTCCCTTTGCTTTGAACTTCTTCGCAGACCGCTCACTTGACCGCAGCTGGAATTTGCTCCCATAAATGTAGGAAATAAAGCCATCGATCTCCACAGTGAACACACAGTTTAGCTTGGGGATAACTAAAAAAAAGCAGGAGAAAAAGGATGAGGGAAAAAGTCCTGGCAGTAAGTTCACTTTTGTGGAGACTATTATTCCCAAGATGTTTGTATTAGAAAATACAACAAGCTAATAGGAAAAGATAATAAGAAATGGTGGAACCCACAAAGGTAACAGCACCAGGATTAAAGGGGATTATTCTGCCAAAAGGCCAATTTATTCACATTTTAAATATAACTCAACACCTAGTTTTCTGGGTCAAAGGCTATGAACCAAACTCCCAAAACCAGAAACCCCCAGAAAAACTGCCAGAAACAGGTCTTGCCGCATAACTTTCAGATGGACTCATGGCTTTATGCTTACTGGGGAAACTTGTACACCACTTTCTGAGGTCTAAAATGAAAGCAGAAGAATATAGAGGGGAATGGAACAAAGCAACAAGAAAACCAAGCTTCAAAAAATTAAAGGAACAAAAACCTCCCACTGTGGTTTTGAAATCTCTGGATTCATGGGCAAGGAGGGGGTGTGGAAATCCTGACAGACTGGCCGCTCGTCTCTGCCAGAGCAGTGAGCTCTAGCACACCAGGCGGATAAGCTTGCACTTGCTTCCCTGGAACCCAGAGAATCACCACCAAGGGCGCTGGCTCTGGGAACTCCAGGGGCAGGTGCTTCGTCCCTGCTATCTGTCTAGCTACAACCCTCTGGGAGGCATTAGCCTTTGGGCAGGTGGAGGGTCCCAGTCCTGGAAATAGACCCAGGTGTCTGGAGGCACAGCCAAGCAGCCCTTCCTTCCCTTGATCACATCTGGCCAAAGCTGCTGGCTGGGCTCATGAGTACCTCAGGGAGAGCCCTGGGTGCTGGGATGGTCTCTGCAGGCTTGGAATGTAAGGTCAGCAGGTACCTACAATCTGTGCTGACTTGAAAGGCCAAACTGAGCTTTAGAGTCATGAGGAAAGGGCCGACAAATCGGCTGGGGAGGCCACAGCCCACGGCGATCCAGTTACGTACCTTTCAGGCGGTCTTCTTTAGTGATAATTTTGAAAATGTGCTTTGTTTCCTGTAGAAGGATTCCTGTAATGCCCACGTAGGAGGGGCATTTGGATTTTGTAACTGCAAAGGAAAAGGGGGGTTCAGGGCTCAGGCCTCTGTGGTGTTAGGGGAGCCACAGGCAGCCATGCCTGCAGGGGCTGTGGGTTCTGGTCCCAACCTTGAGCCAGCAGAGGAAGAAAGACCACCCACAGGGGCAGGGTGAGGTGGAGGCTCCTTGGCTGGGGAGGGACCAAGTGGGATGAGAACCTAGGCTTCCCAATCCCTGGCGGTGGCTTAATAGCCTCTGTGCTCTGATGAGGTGTCCTCTGGAAGGCCTGCTGCCACAGGGGTCCCGGGCAGGATTCTGGAGCCAAGAGGTCACACGTGGATCTAGCACCACCAAGGCCCACAGTCGGGCTGTTCTGGCAGGGCCAAGTCTCACTTACAGGACCTGAATGAACGCCTGTTCATCATGGTCTTCCCAGAACCTCCTGAACTCTGGACAGAATGGGAGCCCACTATAGGCCACCCAGCAGTGAGCTGCCACCACAGGCAGTAGGCCTCTCACCTCCCCCAACCTATCCCCCAAGGTAGTCAATACAAATTCAATGAACGCGTACTATGTGTCTGGCAGTGTCCTAGGTAGGTGCTGGGCACAGTAGTAAGTGCTGCTCTCACAAAGCTGCTGTTCTAATAGGGGGAGGGGTAATGTGTACCAAACCAGACAACTGTATTTTCTGATAGTGATGAGTGCTATGAAAAAACAAGGGCAGGGTAATGGGGTGGGGGGTCATCTTTAGTTATGGTAGACCCCTGGGAAGTGACATCTGAGTAGGGACCTGAATAATGAGAAAGAATCAGTCCCTGAGCACACAGAACTCTCTGGGTAGAGGGAAGAAGCAAATGCTAAGACCCTGTGGCAGGGCCAGGCCTGGTGAGAAGCAGAAAGCAGGCCAGTATGGTTAGACCTGGTGCCCAAGGAGGTTGGACAGGCTGTTTAGAATACAGTAAGGAGGCAGAAGGGACACAACCTGATTTCTGTTGTAGAATCTTCTCTCTGGCTGCCTGGTCAGGGGAGGAGCAGTGTGTCAGCAGGGAGAGGGTTAAGCAGCTTTGCAGTAATCCAGGGGAGACGGTGGTGGCTTAGATTTGGGTGTTAGGACGTGCTAATGGATTGGAGGTAGGCAATTAGGAAAGAAGAAATGTGGATACCTCCTAGGTTTTTGGCTTGAACAACCAGGGTAAATAGTGGTACTATATTAGTGGCACTCAGTAGTACTCAGTGGTATCACTAAAGGTGATTCTCAGTGGCAACTTAGATGATGAAGGCCAGGGGAGGGGCTGATCTGAGAGGCCCAGAGTTCTGTTTTGGATAAGTAAAGTTTACAATGTCTACTGCACGTCTGGGTGGCTATGTCCAGTAGACAGTTGAATTCAAGGAGTTCAAGGGTAAGGTCTGTGCTGGAGATGACAACTTGGGAACTGTTGGTCCACAGCCGACATTTAAAACCATGGGGCTGTTCAAGATACCAGGCTGTGGCTGAGTGCCAGCAGCTGCTGTGTCCTTTGGGATACCAGCAGGGGTCTTCTGTGTGGAGAAGGTACACAGAGGCCATTCAGAGTATCCAACAAGTGGCCAGAATTGGCTAAGACAGCTATAGTCATCGTCTACCCTAAGTGCTGGTGATGTAGGGTTATCCACATAGCAAGGAATTGTCACTGAATGATGGCTTGGGCAGCCAGATGATGTGCTCTTAGGCAAATTACCTGAAACAATAGCGCCATGAAGATCTGCCTTTAAAAGCTTGGCCTGAATCATCTGTGGCTGCCTACGAGGTAAACAAAAGCCCATAATGTATACCATTATAATGAATTCTGAAAGAAGTCAACAGGTCTACAAACTTCTGCAGCCAGGCAATGCTGATAGCAGGCTCCGAAAGCTGCATTTACAATGAGCCTAAGACTTGGGCTCTGCCTCAAAGGGCAAGGCTTCAGAATTGTAACTCACATGTCTGGTTTGAGACCATTGCACAGATCCCGGATGTACTGTTTCCAGAGTTCATGCAGAGGGAGAAAAAGACTGTATCTGTGGCAAAGTCAGATAGAGGTAAAACGTTAGGCAATGTGAGCTTGGGATTATAACATCCAAAGAGCACAGAGCTTGGCTTGATGCCAAGGACCATGACCTGGATCACTGGGGCCTGTTCTACTCCCGATAACCACACTAAAATCCAGTACTTTCACCTCTCAAACCTTAGTTTCCTCACTGGTAGAACCCTCTCAAAGCTAAGTTTTTGCTAATGAGAAGAGGAAGGTGTTGCCTTCCTTTGCCCCTTCATCCTTCCTGCTGGTTAGATGCAGGCATGACAGCTGGAGCTCAAGCAGACATCTTAGACCATGAAGTAACACCTACAATGGTGAAGCAGCAAGGATGCACCCAGGGCTACAATCCTGGTTGTCTGATGGCCGTGGAACTGCCTACCACACCAGTCCAGGATGGTGTTCATCTAGACTTCTTTTCACAAGAGAAATAAACTTCCATCTTATTTAAGCTACTGCTATTTTGAGGTTTTCTGTTACAGGAACCTGAACCCAGTAAGCCCTCAGTAAACAGGAGTTGCTGGTTGTCATAAGTCCCTGTGCAAGGTGACAGGGTCTGTCTGGAGGATGAGTGAGAAGTGGCGAGGTGAAGGAGAGGGAACAGGTGAGACGACCCCAAACGGGTCTTCCTAGCACTTCACGGGGAGTCCATTTAACGAAGCTACTGGTTAGAGAAATGAGAACCTCAGGCTCAAATCCAAAGTGGACTCTATTGATGGGGACATGGGTGAGGCACACCAGGGGCAGGCAGCAGTCCCTTCCTCCTCCCAAAGCCCAGCTGATTTTGTGAGAGGGGACATGAACAAAGTGACAGACTCTATCTTATGGGATGTGGGAGGCTATCTGGTTACAGACCTTGGAGCAAAAGCATACGAACAGTCCTAAGACATGCAAATGCAGAACCGTGGCCAAGGAGGGATGAAGTGTCAGCTGGAGGGAGGAACATGTTCTCCCACAGAGAGTGATGTGTCTCTTTCAGAAACTTCTGAAACATATGGGCAGCACCTTCTTTGGCAATAAGACCCCAATGGGTGATTCTGTCTAGTGCTATTAGAAGCTACAAAGAGATATATGTTAAGAAATATCAGTTTCTCTTTTTCTAAGAAAACTGAAAGACAAATAGTCTGTTGCCCATGGCTTATGGCACTGGTCTTATTAGTTAAGGATAGGACAGAAGTCAAGCAGAAAAGCCAAACCCAAACAGTCCGAATTGGTAAAGGAAGCCTGCCTCCTTGTGGCAGAAGTGGGAGAGGCTCTCTTAGCTTAAGCAGAGCGGGGCTACCTAGCTTCCCAAGTCCATACTCAACACAAGGAAGATTAAGTCTCTGGGGTGGAAAGGCAGGAAAGGCTTGCCATACCTCTGTTGCTCTGGATTAATGTCAAAGAGCCGCAGCTCCCTCCTCTGCTTGGCAGAGAGGCCTTTAGATTTCTTTTTCTTTTCCTTCTGCTTCCGGTGAGTGAAGTACTCCAGAACAACGGCCTTGCGTTGCAGGTGGTCCTCCTGGGCTTGTCGGCTCATGCGGGGCATGCTCCGCTTCAGGAAGGCCCTCACAAAGGCCTCGGCCCGCTGGGTTCCTGGGTGCTGCATGAGGACAAGATGGTGTGGTGCTCACAACTCTAGTTGGGGCTACCCAGACCCCCAGGCCCTCCCACACACTGCTGTAACAGCAGATGGGCCGCCTTCACTGACCCACCTATCTACCCACTGAGGCTCACACAGCCTCTCATCTGCTGCATGTTCGCTACCCCCAGCTGGGCAGATGTGAAAGTCACATTCAAATGCCAATTCGTAACTGCCACACAAAACAGCCACGTCAAACTCCAACCTCCTACCCTGCTCTCTGAGGTTATTCTGAGGATAAAAACAAAACAAAACAAAACACAACAATAAAAAAATTAAAGCAAAACAAACAAAAAAAACATTACCTTTGGAAAAAAAGACTTCTCTCATCCTTGAGAAATGTATGACAATGTGTTTAAACTGTCATGATCAGATGAAGGCAAGCTCAGAGTAGAGCCAGGCTACGGCCTTGAAGGAAATGACCCCAACACTAGGAAAAACGGCATAACCAAGCACTCCAGGGTGGGCCCAGCCACAGCAGGTAGGGATTTTGACATTGCGGCCATATCGTAATACTCTTTACTTGAGTTTCCAGCCTGTGGATGCAGCATGGTTATTTTCCTGGTCTGCTCTGGCATCACTTGAGGAAATAAACTGTCAGCGTATCTTATCTTAGCCCCATGTGTTCAATCTTTTCCACATAGAACAGAGCATCACATGACTGTGACTGAGCACCTGCACTTAGAGAGGACTTCTGGGCAAAGTAACTATCATAAATTGTGTGTAATTCTTGAAAGAACAAGCATCACTGTCTCTCAAGTTGGAGTTCCACCAGTCTATTCCTCATTCTGATGCTTTGCCCTCATGTTTGCCACAGCCCTGGGGAGCACGGTCTACTGAGGTCCTCCCTCTTGACGGGGCCATTTCCTGGACCTTTGCTGCACTAACTGGGCTGCAAACACCTTGCGGCTAATGTGTCAATAGTAATCAAGCTCTCATTTCATGGGCAGAAGCAGGCACGTGGATGCGTGGGAGGTGGGGATAAAGATGTGATACACACGCTCTTCATGGGAGCCCATGGTAAGGAGGGAAGTCAGCTTCAGCTTTGTATTATTATCAGTATTATTACTGTAAGAGGACATGTGAGTCTTTAAATACCTAAGTGGCCCATCTTTCATAGAGAAGCCAAATTAAGGTGTATCACTCTTTCAAAATCTTGATTTTAAAAGCAACTCCCTCATTATGAGTCACCAGTGAAGCTTCTGCCAAACTGACAAAGAATCTTTGTAGCACCCAGATATGATCCATCAATTACACTCATGAAATGTGATCTGACTGCCCTCTTCAGGAGTGAAAGGGGCACAGTAACAAGGTCAAATGACAGTGCTTGCCACGGCAGGTGTCAGGTGAGCATAGCCTAGTGTCCCCTACACAGTGGGAGATGACACAGATCAAGAAATCCCAGTTAACCAAACTTGACTCTGGTATAATGGGAAAGGAGGCCAGCAGAACAACAAACCTTGATTAAGCCTAACATGTCTGCTGGAAACGTGGGGAGTGAAATGTGGGAAAGGACATCTAAAACAGCACTAACGGTTAAGAAGCCACTGAGCCATCTTTGGCATCACCTCTGTTGCTCCCAGACCTCCTGCCAAGCACTGTACCTGAATGTCGAACTCTTTTGCATCTTTCTGAGAAAGGGCATGGTAGATCACACCTGGGGGATTTAAAGAAAACAAACACGAAATGATCAACTCTGTTGGCTATGGCTATAAGACCTAAGACTTTTATAACTATGAAAATAACTATGCTTATTCAGAGACAGAAGATGGGGGTAGTACAATGAGCACAGCTTCAAAGCTTTCTTGGATGCCTCTTGCCCTACCCTCTAGCCACATCCGTGCTAGAAGTTCCAATGGTGTGCCTTAAAATAGTGCTTCTCAAACATGAACTTATTAAAATGTAGATTCTTGGGCCCCACTCTCAGATCCTGCATTCCTAACAAGTTCTCAGATGCTACTGAAGCTCAGCAGACAATACTTAGAGTTGCCCTGGTTTAAAATACCACAAGTTAGGAGCCTGAGCAGTTGCTCTAGAAGTCTAATGATGTAAATCATTTAAAAGTTATGTGACAGGGCTTTCCAGGATGAAGACAGTTGGAACTATTACATTTTGTTTACTGTTAGATGTTTAAAAAAGACTCTTCACATTTTAATATCTATGAAACTGAGATGTATTATACAACTGATGGTGTCCTAAACTGATAAAATACAGTAGCTCTTTCTTCAAGCTCAAAATACACATTGCTCAATGTGGTTTTAACCTTTAAAAACTCACACTCCCGTTTCTTAATTTGTCTGAAAAAGAAAACCATGGCATTGGGGACAGAATATGGGTGTGAATGGGATAAGAATGAGACAAAGGCCTGGTTTAAGGGCCAAAAGACTAGAAAATTTGGTTCATGCTCTATAAATTCCATCCCAGCTCTACTGTGCTTCCCTGAGTTCATTTGAACCAGCAAACCAAAGTGGTTACAAGTTTTATATAGAGTCTGGTTCTCTCTCAGATGGAAGATAGGGATTAAAACCTGTCTGTAGAGAGCAACTTGCAGGGCCTGGACCCCAGGAATGACTCTGTACCTGTCACAGGTGCCTTGCATTAGACCCAGAAGTCTTTTTTTCCCTATAACAATAGACATCTAACAGTTATTGAGTCCTCATTGTTTGCCATGCCCCTGATTAAAAGCTACATATATTTTATCTCATTATACTTTCTGAAAAATCCTTTAAAGGAGTTATTATTCCTATTATGCACTGAGAAAACTGAAGTTAAAATATGCTGAGACACTTAACTTGATCACATAGGTAGGCAGTGGCAGAGGTGGAACTTAAAATCCAGCTTTAACGGTGTCATGCCCCTGCCTCTAAATGCCCTGGGTGCTTGCTCCCCTCCTTGGCACACCTCTGCTCAACTCTCAAAGCTTTGGGCTAGTGGTATCAATCCTCAGCACGCTCCCTGCGCTTTACACCAGACAAGGGTGATTCACAGAATAGCAGGCTGGGCAGGCATCATTATCAGTACCTTACAAAAGGGGAAACCGGGCTGCAGAGAGGAACAGGGCCTTGACCACGCCAAGAGAGAGATACTGGCCAAGTCGCACCAAGGCCTTGGGCCGACCTCTAGCACCACTCACTCACTACTGAGCAGCCCCCGGAGAGAACCTGCCTCCAGCTCTGACATAGTTCAGAGACTAGGCAGGCCAACCGGGACCCCGGGCCACAGTTACACTTAGGTAAGGCGGGACAATTTCCACAGCAGATCCGTTCGGACTCCGCCGCGACCCTTTTCACCCACCAGTATCTACACCTAGTCTCCGACTCTTTAACATCCCACCCGTCTCCAATTTCGTGACCCTCAACACGGCTTACTGTTCATTCTCGGACCGCTTCCGGTGCGCTCTGTTGACGTCTTCTTCAGGCGTCGCTCACTCTTTACCTCTCTCTACTTTCTTCAGCAGCCCTCGACCACCACAGCCTCTCTCGTCAAAGTCTGTGCTGGAGAGGTTCCTTCTGCCTGAAGTCGCGCGGTAAGCTAAGCTGAGAGACTGACACGCTCCTACGGGGATCAGGAGCCACAAGCTCCAAACTCGAGGATGGCGCCGTCCGTGACGTCACCGACGAGCGCCGACTTAGGGTGGCGCATGCGCCTCGGAGGGGACTCCGCAGCGCGGAGAATTACTGCGGGCTGTGAAACTGTCTCTCCTTGGTGGGGCTCTCTCAGTGTGTGTTTTGTAGGCGAGGGAAGGCCAGAAGCAGTAGGGTTGGAGTTGGGGAGTGTGGAATGCATGTGAAGGCCCGGAATAGAGTGAGGCGAGTCGACTTGGAGAGGACAGAGGGAGGTTGGGGACCAGGGGAGGGTGGACATGGGATGGGAAGGGTGGTGGGAATGAGGTCTGTGCGATCCCTAATCGTGCTCTCTACACGTCAGCCGAGGCACTGAAGTTGGTATAGGAGGCTTACGTCCTTGTTTTGTCTCTGCTACTAGCTAGCAGTGTCATCTCACTTAATGCACGTCGCATCTCTGGGCCTCACTTTTCCTGTGTACTGTGTGAGTGGGGTTGGACTTGATAGTCTCTGAAAGTTTTCTTGAGACCCAGCATATTAGTTTTTGTCAGTAAGCTAAAAGGCGAGGAATTGATTCTCGCCCTGGGGAAGGGTTCAAGAAGTGTGGCTTCAAGGCCTGGTGGAGACCTCTTAGGTGAGACCCGATGCTACACAGAACTGTGCAGTCTTAACTTTTACTGAGTGCTGGGCATGGGCAGGGTACTGCTTGGAAAAGAAAAACAATATGGTTTGTATTCTAAGCTAGTGGTTCTCAACTTTCAGTATGGTATAAACTCCTTTTAAAGAAAAAAAATTTCTCAGGGAACCCTGGGAGTATGTCCACGCATCCTAGTTTGAGAAACATTGACTTAAGTTTCTTAAGTGGTGGTGACCTTGTGCCATTTTGATCTTAAACATAAGACTGCAGGCCCTGAAATTGAGTGACTTGTCTAGCATTTACCTTATATGTATATTACCATCACAATTGAAACACAACATTTAAACCAAAACGTATTGCACTTGCAGATGCCTGAGAATACTTAGGAGTCTATGGAACTAAGTTTGAGAAACTGCTCTTGGGGATCCATACTATGTGAACTACCATATCTGTTTTTTAAAATAGCAGCAGGGCTTCCCTGGTGGCGCAGTGGTTGAGAGTCCGCCTGCTGATGCAGGAGACACGGGTTCGTGCCCCGGTCCGGGAAGAACCCACATGCTGCGGAGCGGCTGGTCCCGTGAGCCATAGCCGCTGGACCTGTGCGTCTAGAGCCTGTGCTCCGCAGCGGGAGAGGCCACAACAGTGAGAGGCCCGCGTACCGCAAAAAAGAAAAAAATTAATTTATTTATTTAATTAAATTAAATAGCAGCAGAAGACAGCAAGAGCCAATTTCAGTGTTATACTCAAGGAGGCCCTTTTGAGCAGGACCTTTGTGATTATGGAGATAAGGGAGAAGGCAGACCTCTGTCTCTGAGAGTTTTTCTAGGGTTGTTAGGACTCTTAACTCCCAATTGACCCCTTCTCGAGTAGTCAAGGCAGCCCTGGATGACTGCTAGTCTTCCCTAGAATTCCCTGATTGTGGTGGGGTAAGCACTCCCAGAGCTGCAGTTACTCTATAGTTCCCTGATCACTTAAGTCTTTTTTAAAAAACGAACAAACCACTTTATTGTCCTCAGGAAATAATTGTATATGTATGCAGAGAGATATCTGTCCTTACAGGTATTGTTATCATTGTGATTGTCATTTAAGCGGCAGTTTGAAAACTACTTGATGTTTGAAAATAGTGGATTAAACACATGAAGTATGTAGGTTAATTAAATTCATTATAATCGCAGGGTAAGCTTCAAAAATTCATATTCCTTGCCATCCCTGGAGATTCTTATTTAGTAGGTGGGTCCCAAAGAATGTTCCCAGGTGACTCTGTTGAGTAATTAAGTTTGGGAACTACAGTATGTTATGTTTATATAACATATAATGGAATACCATACAGCCATTTAACAAATTACATACAAGTTTTGAAAAGGTTGCAAACTATTTTTTTAATTTAATTAATTTATTTTTTTAAATTTTATTTTTATTTTTTTCTGGCTGTGTTTGGATCTTCGTTTCTGTATGAGGGCTTTCTCCAGTTGCGGTGAGCGGGGGCCACTCTTCATCGCGGTGCGCGGGCCTCTCACTGTCGCGGCCTCTGGAGCACAGGCTCCAGACGCGCAGGCTCAGTAGTTGTGGCTCACGGACCCAGTTGCTCCGCGGCATGTGGGATCCTCCCAGACGAGGGCTCGAACCCGTGTCCCCTGCATTGGCAGGCAGATTCTCAACCACTGCGCCACCAGGGAAGCCCGGTTGCAAAATATTAACGTATAAAACCAAATAGTATATACACAAAAAGGATTGGAAAGAGCATAACAATATACTGAAAGTTTCTGTAGCTGTGTAAGTGAACTTATCAGAGATTCTTTTTTTGGTCTGTTTTCTGAATTTCATTCAGTGAAAATAAGACTTTCTTAAATTTCGTTTTCTTTTTTATAGCTATCAGTGATAAACTTTCAAACATGGATACACATGTTTTCCCACTAGCGACCTTGTGAAAGTTCCATGGGAAGTCAAGATTTGTTAGTATCATTGCAGGTGACTTCCCTCTATCTCTGAACAACTTATTGTCCAAAACTTCAAATATACAGAAAAATGGAAAGAGTTCTATAGTGAACACCCTTATGTCCTTAGATTATACAATTAACATTTTGCTTTAATTGTACAGGTTTCTTTTGAATGCTGCTTTAAGACATTCAGGCTGTTAGGTTGAGTACTCAAGAAAAGTTTTATATGTAAAGTGAAAAAGATTAAGCCTCAACTATTAAATAAGTGCATATCTATGGAAATTAGGACCTCCATATAAATAAACACAACTAAATCCATAGAAATCATTTATCTAATGCCTCTGACAATACAGTGGAAAAATATTTTTTCTGCACTCCCTTTCCTCCACTTTTGGATGAAAGAAAAACATTATTTCTAGTAGATTTTCTGCCATTCCTTTAAGTGTAAGAAAAGATAATGATCCTGAAGAAATACCAGCACACCTGCAATGAGAACATGTAAAGCTTTGTTTTCAATGAAAATTGTAATCCTCCAAGTTAAAGTCAGCATTTTATTGTATATATTATATATATATGTATATATATACACATATATACGTATATATACATAAATATATACACATATATATGTAAATTTTTCTTCTGTGTTTAAGTGATTAAAGAGGGATAAGGGCTGTCTGTGCCGCTTTTCTACAACAGTAAGGCCTTGTCTGTAATGGGTTGACAGCAGTACCTGCTTCTTAGGGTGCCTTTGAGCATCCAGTGCAATGATGCCCATGTTCAAATGGCCTGGCATAGACAGCACGGTTTGAGAGATGATAGCCATCATTATCTTAATCCTTACAAAGCTGGAACAGTCCCTCAGGCTCAAAATTATGAACTTCCCTGGCCCTGCTTTACCTTTGGTCTATACCCTGGTCCAGAGGTGGTATACTGACAATGGGAGCTGGGAATGGTGGTGGTGGTGGTGGGGACCTGGACACACTGGCACTAGCAGTCATTCCTCAGGCTTAATAGTGCCCTCTGTCCACTCTGACAGAATGAAGAGACTAGGCAGTAAGGTACGAGTGCTGACATTGGACATTTCTGCCAGGCAAACCCTCTCCCACTGGGTAGTTGGGTGCTCTGGCTACAAGAAGCAAAGGACTGATGTTTACGGGAGGATGCCATATCAAAGAGGCGGCACTGCGCTCTAAGTCAGTTTAAGACCGACCATTTAGGATTCTGAATAGTAAGGACTGTTGCTATTGGCAACACACTTGGCATGTGTGGTCAGATAGCAGTATCTGAAAGCCAGATTTCTCAGTCAACAACCAGAAGTCACACTTCAAGGCTGCCTTGATCCCCAAGGTCTAAAATACATCTCTAATAGATTTGCCCAGTTCCCTAAAGAAGTTTCACTCTGAGCTGATCCCACTGAGAAACACTTGGTTTTGGTTTCCATGGTGGAGTATCTGAATGCACAGGAGGCTCTTTGGGGTCCTAAGAGGTCTCCTTCGCTGCATTTATGGGGTAATTCTTGGGGCACTTGAAGGATTTACAGGGAAATCACTGCAAGCTTCATGGGGCATGTGTGCATGCAGCTCCTATTTCTCCTTGCCTGTCTGCCCTGGGCTCAACTTTGGGGAAGCAGTCGTTGGCTTCTGGCCAAAGAGCTGTGTGTTTATATATATGTGTGAGTCCATTCTGGTCCAAAATATGGGAAAGTGGGAGGGAGAAGGAGCTGATATAAAATCACCCCAAACTGGAACTGGGATGGGCTGAAAAGTGAAGAGACCTGGTTTTGTATTTGAGTCAAAGCCCTGTGGGAGGTAGGGGACAGATAGTCTTCTCTCTTCTGTTCTTTAATACACACCATACAGCTTAAGATGTGAAAAAAAAACCAACCCAGTATATATGACATGCAAAGAAGCAGGAACTGTGACCATAATCAAGAGAAAAGAATGGTCACTACCACAGAACTGTAGATGACCCAGCTGTTTGAACTGAAAGACAAGGCCTTTAAAATACCATTATACAATAAATAATCAAAGAGCTTAGAGAAAAAGAGGGACAAAATGAGTGTAAAGATGGAGAATTTCAGCTGAGACATGGAAATTCTGAGCTGACAAAGACTTTCATTGTTCCCTGTGATGGCAACTGTGATTGCCTGCATGTTCACACTTAACATTTTCATAACTACTGAGAATACGTTCCCAGACCACACACCCCCTTCTTTTTAAATCATCTGATAAATATTTATCTCCCATAAGCCCTGAGCCCTCTCTAGGCCCTTGTGTCTTGCTTGAGGGAACCCTGGGGACTCTTACCAGCCTCCCTGCAGCTCTTGTATGACCCGGTGCTAGAGGGGTCAGGTCCCGGAAAGGTTCTCTGTGTGCTCTGGGTCCTGAGGGCCGCTTTACTTGGCCAGAAGCTCTCCGAGCAGCCTCAGGCATCAGAAAAGTTGGGACGCAGAGCTTGCCAACGGGAGAGTGGCTCCACATTTAGGCTGGACTCTCAATTGTTTTCCATCTTCTCGGTACCCACATGCATGAGGCTCCATCTCTGCCTGTCAGTGCAGTATTGGTGACCAGGCCCCACTTTATCCATGGTGCTGGTCTTCAGAGCAGTCAGGACTTGGGGGTAGGGGGACTGCAGCCCTCTTTGTGAGCGTGGAGTGGCTCCTTTGTCTCAGGTCTTGGGATTCAGTGGGGACCCCCAGGAGCTAAATGTAGTGATGGTGGATACATCTCCAACACACACATGAAAGCCTGCTGACCTTGGCTTTTGGAGCATTGATGGCTGTGAGGGAGTCCCCCACACTTTGCCCATAGGAGCCAAGAGAAGGGCCTCAGTCCATCTGACACTGTTGGGAGAACCTGAGGGAGGGGGTGGCTGGAGGTGCCAATGATAGGGCATACTTCAGATTTTTGACAACGATTGAGTCTGCTTTGAAATCTCTTTTCCTATATAATGATGTTTCTTGACGTTTGAAGAAGAATGGCTTGAAAATTAATCTGGCCATTTGGACTATGACAGGTTGTATTGGCATTTATTATTTATAGGTTTACTCCCCCCTCCCCCAACTTAGGATGTTGGAGGTAAAAGCTGCCCACGGTCCGCAGCAGATATCCCCATCTGTCACTAGATGGCAGCCTAACACAAGGATTGAATCAGTGGCCTGGTGCTTCTTCCTCAAGTCTTGGGAGTTATTTCCCTCCAAGCCCCTTAAAAATCCGGTTTACCGGCCACTTCAAAGAACTGCAGCCTGTGGTACTACAAAGCACCGACATCCAGAAGCTAGGATTATTTCTCTGTAAACAGTTGATTTTGATCAACACCCTCTGTGCCAGAACGGACAGTTACAGAGTCAAGTGGTTTAAAAAGATAGAAGTTTAAAGGAGAGAGAAGTTTGAGACCCTGTGGAAGCGGTGTGATTGTCAATGACATTCTGAAATTGATGGCTCATTAACGAGGTGTAAGGAGAGGAGGTGAGGAGCGGTTCTGCTGGCAGGATTTGCGGTAGACTGTGGCCTGTTCCCGACTGGGCTGCCTAGAGGAAGGTGAGGGATGGAGTACCACTCCTGTCGGGTTTGTTTTTGGAGGTGTCCCTTTTTCCTTTTACTATGAAATGATTATCTTCCCAGTGACCTTGTTATTACCATGGAAAGAGATACTCATACCTGAGGAGCAAATAATATGACACCGGGCAGTGATGTATAGACATAAGCTCATGAGTTTCATGTGAAAAGTGTCCTTTTCTGTGTTTATAGCGGTAGGAATTGAGACAAAGGGAGCCGAAGTTACTTAGCAAAATTGCTACCAATTTATTTTTTACGTTAGAAACTATCTGGTGACATTTATTCATGACATCTGGGTTAGGAACCACTTGACTGCAACTTTCCCTCCTTCTTATCAAGGGACAGCCGGCGCTTGTGGAGGAGAGGCCGACAGGCACGTCAGGATCTCGTGCAGCCACAGTGCTTGGATGCGGCCCTTGAGAGCATTTGTGGAAGGAGGCACGAATGACTGAATGTCTGAAATCAACTGAAGGGCACAGAGAGGGGCCACCTCATGCTTAGGCCGAAGAGGTGGCTTCCTAAGCAGTGCGATTCCAGGGGCACCATAAAATACCACCCTTTCACCCCGAACAGTGTGGTAACAAACAAGCTCCTGCCCCCAGGGAACCAGAGTGCCTGGAATTCCAACCATGGAGAGTCATTCTTTTAGGCAGAGCATTGCTTTCTCAAGAGCTTTATTTTGAAATGCAAATATCCCTATTGAGGCTAACCCTGCCAGGTGACTAGGTGAACTCTAGGGGTAGCTGAGCCATTACTGAGGAGTCAGGATGGGGTGGGAGACGAGGGCATAGAGAAGAGCTAAAAAGTGGGGAGACTTGGGACTGACCACACACTCGATTGATTTGCCCATTTATCTTCACAGTGAAAACCTGGACCTAGAATATCATCTGATGTGGAGCGTTTTGAGAGCTTGACTTATCTCACTTGGATGTAACTGGGGAGAAGTCAATTGTTTTCCTTCTTCATGAATCCCTGGGCTTCTCTCCATGGAGGTTCTGGTTACTGGTATGCAAAGACTACTAAGGGGCAGGTGTGGGGGCCAGCAGCGCCTGCCTCTTCTGTACAGTGGGCCACTCTGCTTTACCCAGCAGTAGCAGGCATGAAGTTCTGTTTGCCCCGAGGCTGGTTGCTTCAGGAGGTGCTGACTTCTTCTCCCTCCTGGAGACACACATGATTTCCTTGGAAACACACAGCACAAATTTCTCATTGGGCTTGAAAAGTCATCTGTTATTAAGGTGGAATCCTGAGCAGAGAACAGTCCTGAGGTATATAAGTGCTGCATGGGAGGCACATAAATTCACTCTGATGCCAAGGAAGCCCTTCCTCTTTACCCCCTTTTATTAGGTCATTGATCAGCAGCATTGATCAGAAGAAATTATGCCTTGTTGACCATATTCTTGGTTGAAGATCAGTGATGTTAATTTTCAGTACATCAATACCCTCATCAGGGGCTAACTGGAAGGGATAAACCTGTTTAGTGTATCAGCAGGTGGGACCTGGAAACCGCACCCTTGAAGGGTGTCCAGATTTGATTTTACCAACCTATTCATCAGATAATAAAATGGTAGGTGGACTCTGAAGACAAGTTGAAAGGCCATTCCAATCCTCTGGTGCTGAGAAGGACAAATGACACAGCAGAGCTTAGGAAAGCCTTTGTTGCTTCTACCCCAGATATGAGCCTCTTCTTTCTTCCCCTCCAGCACGTTTTATTTTCTAAGCCCCATATCTTGTAACCGTTGTGAGAAAACTTTACTGTGAAAGATGACAACTGTGTCAAAGCTTCTAGGGTTTTAGTTTGAGTGTTGACCTATCGCTTTTTTTAATGTCATTTTTTTGTGTTTTGGTCTTGAATATGGGCCCGAGTTATTTTCACCTTCGTGAGAAATGCTTGTTATCGTGTGAGTGAAGGTGCAACGTTTCTAGACAGCTGGCCAGGAAGTGGATCAGGAGGCATTGTCTCCCCGGGGTTCTGGGAATCTCAAGTGTCAAAGCCCCTGCTATGGAGTGACTACGCTACCCTGTGACGGAGGGGGAACTGCCATAGACGACGGGCCCAGTTGACTCGAAGACTCTAGTCCAGCCTGGCCTTTGCTATGGTAGCTTTTCTAGTCCCTGGTTTTTGCTGAAGTTTCTGGATTCTCAGACACTAAGTTGAGGAGGTTCCTTTCCTGTGACATCTCACCTCTTTACTGCTTTTGCCTGATGTTGAATTATAATGGCAGACTGTCTTACAACTCTTGGTCATGGGGGTGCCTTCACATTTCCTTCTTCCAACTGCCTATTTGACTTTAAAACAATTTAGAGGGGTTTTAAGCAGAAATTATTGTTAGAATAACCAAGTGGTTTTGTTTGTTTGTTTGTTTGTTTTTTTTAGTGAGACCAAAAAGTCAGGAAATTAGGTTTAGATGAAAACAAAAAGGAATGTCTTCAGATGATCTGACCAATCTGACCATCAGGGTACACTGAGTGGTTGAGAGAAGGTGAGGAGGGTTCCTGCTCCCTTGAGATTTAAAAAATGGAATAACCAGCCACCTACTGTAGATAATGTTGCTATTCCCCACTCGGTGACAGGTGGTTTTCAAGGTTCCCTGGGCTTGAGGGGTCCAGGAGTGCTCTAGGATGAATCAGTAGTTGTGAGGGTGTCCTGGGAGCTCTTGGGGATCAGGACCTCAGGCTGCCTTGATGGACTGAATTCCACCCCCCCACACACACCCTGCCGCCCCATTCATATGTCAAAGCCCTGATCCCCAGTGTGAGGGTATTTGGAGATGGGGACTTCGGGAGGCAGTTGGGTTTAGATGAGGCTCTCATGATGGGGTTAGTACCCTTATGAGCAGACACACTGGAGAGCTTGCTCCCTCTCTTGCTGCCATGTGAGGACACAGTTAGAAGCCAAGGAAGAGGGTCCTCACCAGAACCCAACCATGGAGACACCTTGATTATAGACTTGCAGCCTCCAGAACTGTGAGAAGATTTCTGTTGTTCAAGCCACCAAGTCTATGGTATTTTGTGTGGCAGCCCAAGCAGACTAAGATACTGCTCAAAGAGGTTCAGACTACCGTGTCTGCAGAGGAACATGGTGATTTGGTCAGTAGTCTCTTTGTTTTGGAGGTTGGGCAAATTTGATTAACCCCTCCAGGCAGGTGTCCTGGAGACTTCAGTGGGCTCACAGTCACGGGCAATTTTCCCTAGTTCTGCTTGGGCACACCAGGTTTCCTCCCCTCTCTGCCCTGTAGACTCTTACTTAACTCCTGCTAAGAAAAACGATCCAAGGAACTTAACTTTTTTCTTAAGAGATTTCTGTATATCTTGGGAAAAAAAAAAACCAACAAACCCAACCCAATCAATCAATGACCCTTTATCAAAACACTTTCCTGTGCTCTCAGTGACACTCTTCAATGGCTGAAGACATATGTAATTTTCCTGCTCAAGAACCAGCAGGGTAAAACCTGGAGTTCAAGGGTCCCTTGTCACCAGATGTGCAGAAATGTGAGAGGCTCATGAGGAATTGTCTCCCAACATCTCTCCCAAGGGCTTTGCGTTGACACCTTGGTGGTGTGGCAGGTGGTGGTGGGAACGTGTTAAGTCCTTATTGATGGGCTGTTTGAAGCCTGTGACTTGGCAGGGATGGTTAAGCAGACGTGTGCTGCTGATCTGTGCTGCAGTGAGGTCCTTCTTGGGGTACTGAGGTTGCTGGTTGGACACAATTTCCTGAAATTGATTGCATTGACTTGTGGATTCTTTTGCAAGCAGCTGTTGTCTCTGCAAGATGCAGCCCCTGAATCACATCAAATTTGTTGTGATCTGACTTGTTGGGTTGAGATGTTTTCTATTAATTAAACAGCTGCATTTCTCATTTTGAGTTACGGAAAGGGATTGCTGGGAGAAGGAAACACTATGCTCACAAGGTTTCTCCCCTACAGAAAGATAGAAATTTAAGTTAGTCTAGTACATGTTTATTGAGCATTTACAGTGCACAGGGGACTTGGGGATGTAGAGAGGCAGAGGGCATTAATGACACCCTGGTCCCTGCCCTCCAGAAGTGTCCATCCAGCAGGGAGGGGTCGTGGCACTGAGGGAGAGCAAGTCCTGCAAACATGAGACAGATAGCAAGGAGACAAGACTTGTTAGCCTGCAACTGGAAGTGGAGTTATATTACTTAATACTGCATAACAGAGTACCCCAAACTGAGTGGCTTAAAAGCACATCTATGATCTCAGTTTCTGTGGGTCAGGAATTTGAGAGTGGCTTAACTGAGGAGTTCTAGCTCACGGTTTCTCATCTTGCAGTCCAGATGCCAGCCAGGGCTTCGGTAATCTGAAGGCCTGACTCGGGTTGGAGGACCTGCTCCCAGGAGGGCTCTCATGGATATGGGTGGGGGGTCCCTGCTTCCTCGCTGTGTGTGCCTTTCCACTCACTGTTTGAGTCTCTTCACAAAATGGCAGCTGGCTTCTCCCAGAGTGAACGATGCAAGAGAGAGCAAGGCAGAGGCTGAAGTATCTTTTATGACCTACCCTCCAAGGACATCATCATTTCTGCAATGAACTGATTGCACAAGCCAGTACTACTCAATACCAGGAGACAGGGGTCATTAGGGACTATCTGGGGGGCTGGCTGTCACAGGGCTGTCTCCTGCCTGAAGAGGCACCGGGACTGGAGAACCGAGCCCTCAATTCCCCTGTCTATTTTTTTCTCTTTTATTTATTTACTTTAATGATAAAATATGCATACCATACAATTTACCATTTTAACCATTTTTAAGTGTTTGGTTCATCCCTTCTACTCTTACTCCTGATCAAACTGACAGCCTCTGCAGGGACTACTTTTGGAACTTCTGCCTCAGGTCCCCGCCAGTGGGGAGAGCTCTGAGTCTGCCCTGGAGGTGTTGCTGGTGCCTGCTCGGGAACACAGATGCCCCTGCTTCAGAGGGCTCTCCTGGCAGGGAACAGGGGAAGCAGCAGGTGGCTGTGCACTCTGTTTGCCCCCTGAGCTGGCTTCCATGTGATTACTCCCTCTTCTTCACTTTGCACCGTCAGTGTGGAAGCTTCCTCGGCCCTTCATCTAAGCTGAGGTTCACCTCTCTAAAAAAGAAGCTTTTGCATTGCTGACCTAGATTGGTCTCTGCAAAAGCAAGATGGATTTTCTCCCAAGATCCATGGCAGTCAGGCCCCAAATGAAGTTTATTTAATAAAGGAATTAGTTCCAGTTGAATTCTTGAGATGGGATTATGGGTTCATTTGAAGTGAAATGAAAGGGGCAGCAGGCTCAAAGGTTGAGGAGAAGCTAATGACCACTGTTTTCTAAGCATACATGATGCACAGTCTGAAAAATGACGTGTTTCTAGAATGACGTTGTTGTTTTCCAAGCTTGTGGCTTACTCTTTCTCCTTCTCACACATATCCTATGAGGACTACATTCCATCACAGATGCACGCGTAGGACATGGCTCCTTGTGTCTGTGTTTTCCATTCCTGGAGCAGTCCCTCCAGAGCTGACACCTTGGAGTAGGCCCCTTCAGATTTCTAGTTGTAGAGGACACTAGTTATTTATGCCTCCCAGCATGCGCCTCCCTCCTAGGAATAGCTTACTTGTTCTTTGCTCTTAGCCCACGTGCATCCAATGAAGGTGAGTCCATCCTGGGCTCACCCAACCAGCACATTTAGTCCCTCTGGCCCTGGCGATTTGTTCCAATGAGCATATGATCCAGGCCAGGCCAACTCCGGTACTTTGGTTGAGCTGGTGGACCTGCTGCCATGGGCTCACCACCATGTGTAGCCACCTGTGCATCAGGCAGACCTGAGAGACAGCAAGAAGAGGACAGGCCTTAATGCTTCTGTGCCCTGGACCCAGCTGCAGCCAAATCCAGCCCATATATTCTGTTTTGGCTTGAACCAGTTTGGATTGCCATATTCGGTCAATATGATACACTTTTACTTCTTAGAGATCAGGTGGGCCCACCTCTCCTACGTGGAACCTGATGCTTCAGGTACAGGTGCTGTGGAGAATGGATTTCTTTAGTGTCTGTATGTCACACCATTTGAGTGCCCCAAGGTAGTCCTAAACTGTGGTCTTGAGTACCATGCACGGATGTCCACTGCATCCATGCATTTATGGGACATCTACCAGCCTTGAGGACAGGTCTCAGAATTGTAGGCTTGGGCTGGTAGAAACAAATCTGGGGTTTGTGGTCAGGCTGTCATAGTCTAGCATGTGACCTGTCTGTGTCTTGTCAACCTCTTTTGGCAAACAGGGAGAGTGGTACTTGGATTGCAGACTTGTTCTCGCTCTAGTCTTCAACCTTCATTGCTTTGGTACCCATTCTTCCCTCCTTTCTCCTTCCCATCGTCTGGGATCTTGCTCCATCAATTATCCTTTCTTCCACCTCTCAGGCTCTACCTGTTAATTGCCTTTTCCTCCCAAGCACAGATTGAAGACTTGGATACTGAGCAGAAAGTGTCCTCTACCCTGGCCTTGGTCCTGTCATCCTCTAGCTACTAATCTCTTTCCCTTGTCAGCCAAGCTTCTTGAAAATATGGTCTATACCACTTCCTCCCATCTCATTCATTCACCCCCACTGCAATCTTCTCTGGTAAAGGGGACCAGTTTGTCATATTGGCAAAATCAGTGGAAGCAGCATACACAAAACTACAGCACAGAATGTACTCAAGGCATGGGTGGCTTTGTGCCTGTGTATGCCCTTCTGTGTATGTGCCTGTGTGTAGGTCTCTGGGGCATTGGATATTTGGAGCCCTTCAGTTACTTGAAACTCTCTAAGCCCTGGGTTCCACAACCTCATTCTCTGATGAGTTTTCTTCTAGTTCTCTCTTTCTTCCACTTCTCTACTTCATGGTCTCCTTTGTGTTCCTGCCTCTGTGGGTTTTGCCTTTAAGATACTGTCCTTCCTCTGCTACAGACTCTCTCCAGTGGCACTCATGGTTTTAGTTACTAGCTCTATGCACTTGCTCCCGAATATTTATCTCTGGTCCCAACCTCTCCCATTACTTACAACTGTTGGTTAGATATCTGCAGTTGGGTATTCTGCAGGAATCTCAATTTCAAAATGTCCAAAATGGACTTCTGCCTCTGACCATGACAGAGCAAAAGGAACTGAACTTATCACAAACAACTAAAAGAAAAAAAAAGAAAAAACAGACAAAATGGATTAACAACTGCTCTCAGCCATTGAATAAAAGGCAGCACAGGGCAGTGATCTATGAGAGAAGGGAGACAAATGAGGTGAGGCCAGATTGCCTGAGCTTCCTGCCTGGAGTGGGTTTCTAGGGAGACGGAGTCCACACAGAGACCAGTGGTTTCCCTAAGTTGAAAGGCTGAGTGGAGGATTCAGGGAGGCAAAGTAGCTAGAATTTACAGGAAGAATACCAGAGAAGAGATGGAGAGAGCATGATAGAGGGTCCTGAAAATTTGCTCAAGTCTTTAGTTGAGTATTTGTCAGTGTGTGAATGTGAGGAAAGTACTTGAGGCCACTGGAAGAACCACCAGGAAGAAGCAGGTAGAACAATCTCTGGAACTGATACAGGCCCCAAATAGGTCATGTTCCCAGTGACCAGAGTGGAAAAATACTCAGTATTCCACAGTATAGATAAAATGGACAAATTTCTTGAAAGACACAAATTACCAAAGCTTACTCAAGAAAAAAAGTAGATAACCCAAAGAGCCTTATATCTATTAAAGAAATTAAGTTTGTAGTTAAAAACCTCCCCACAAAATAAACGCCAGGCCCTGGTGGCTTTAGTGGGGTATTGTACCAATCGTTTAGGGAAGAAGTAATATCAATTCTATCCAAACTCTTCTAGAAAATGAAGACGAGGGAACACTTCCCAATTCATTCTGTAAGGCCAGCATTACCTTTAATTTCAAACCCAGAAAAAGACAATATAAGAAAAGGGGACTGCAAATTAAGATTTCTCATGAACATAGATGCAAAAATTCTTAACAAAATTTTAGCATATTGGAGCCAACAAAACATAAAGAATACATCATGACCAAGTGGAGCTTATCTAAGGAATGCAAGCAGTTTAACATTTGAATATAAATCAGTGTAATTGACCTTAAACAGACTAAAAAGGAAAATCATATAATCATCTCAATAGATGTAGAAAATAATTTGATAAAATCCACAAACAAACATGATAAAAATCCTCAGTAAACTGAATAGAAGATATTTTCTCAACCTGATAATGGGTTTCTATGAAAAACCTTCTGCTAACATCATACTTAATGGTGAAAGACAAAGTGCTTTCCCTGTAAGATCAGTAACAAGAAAGGGACGTCCATTCTTATTATTTCTATGCACTTCTCTTCATTTCTATTCACTTCTAGCAAGTACATTGTATTCCTATATACTAGCAATAATCATAAATTTAAAATAATATAATTTACATTAGCATTAAAATTTTGAAACACCTAGAGATTGGCAAAAAAAGTGCAAAGGCTGTAAACTGAAACTTACAAAACACTGCTGAGAGAAATTAAGAGACCTACATAAATGGGGAGAGATATACCATGTTCATGGATCAGAAGACTCAGTATTGTTAAGATGTTAATTCTCTCCAACTTGATCCTATAGATTCAACATGGTCAAAAATTCAATCAAGATTCCAGAAGTTTTTTTTTTAAGAAGCCAACATGCTAATTTTAAAATTTGAATGGAATTGCAAAGGTCCTAAAATAGCTAAAATATTCTTAAAAGGATGAACAAAGTTGGAGTACTTGCACAAACTGGAAAGGAAGCAGATAAATGGCTAATTGTGCCTGGAGTTTTATGGCCAGGCTGGATTTGGCAAATCTCCCTTCCATCCACATCTCGTTGCCATAGTCGAGTCACTTCATGTTACAGACTGGGTGTTGGCCCACCTTGATGCTCTTGGGTCACTTTCATCAACTCCATGCACCTATCCCTGAGCATCTGTCTGTTTTCTGCTTACAGATGGCCCCTGCAACCTTCTGTGGGCTGCTCTTGTTTACCAGAGCCTCCTCCCATATATGTAGAGAATATTGTGTGACATGAGACATGATTGACTGCTGTGGGAGAAGAAAAGACCAGCGTTTTTGCCTTGAGGCAGGTCAAACTCCAAGATGTAATTTATGCTCCAGAGCTTCCCATGGGTCAGGCTGAGTCTGGGACTTTCATGTGCAGTCACATCAATCATTCTTGTTTGCCTTCTCCCCTTCTCTACCCTGCTTCCCCCCTACCTCCTTGCTAGCAGCTTCAGCAGCATATTTTCAACAAATCAACTGCACCCAAGAGAAGCAAGAACTGGTGAGCACCTACTCAGTCTCACAGCTCATTATTTACCTAAATTTTTCTTTTGGAGACTCAGGTCTAGGCTTCTCTGTGTGAAGAAACCTCTTCAGCTCATCTCCATCACTGAGTGGCTCTGTTGACATGTCTGTTTTCCCTCACTGGACTGGCTCTCCTGCAGACAGGAACTAAGCCACATTCATCTGGCATCCCAGGTGCTCATGCAGCCCAGCAGCAGGCATACAGTGGACACACTGTTCCTAAACTTTGCATCTCTTCATGAGGTTCTGCTGCAAGGGTAGCATGAGGTATGATCCAAGGGATCTTTGTTCTCTGCCACCTCCCTGATGTGGAGAGAGCTGAACTGTCCAATGAGGCAGCTGGAGAGAGATGCTGGACTCTTGGTGCTGTCCTCAGGACAGTGTTCCCAACTCTGGACTTTGCAAGAACAGTTAAATCATTCTTGGCTCCCCAGGCATTACAGCTCCCAAATTACACACTCTATTGCTTTGCAATTAAGCAATACTGCAATTAGAACTAATGCAGCAGAGATGATGATCTGTGAGACTCGTTCATAAAAATGCTTCATTTAAATATTGAGCTCAGTGCTGAGAAAGAATAAACAGACATAATCCTCTGAGATGCATCGGGGTCTCGCCCTCGTGGTGTCCACATTGCTTGTCCCCACCGTACAGTGGGGGTGGTTCCACAGGCAGATCATGTCTCTTGCCACTTGGGCAGCCCCTCTGATGCTTTGCCATGCAGTGCCTGGGGACCCAATGACAGTTGCCTTGTACTTTCTACCCTCTTCCCTCTCCTGGGGAGGTGGGGGAGGGTGGTGCTGAGTCAGTGCAATGGAGGAGGGGCCATTAAAGCAGAGCTTTATGCCTGGAGCACAGTTTCCATGGTAGTGGCCCCAGGATGGGCTTCCCTGGCATTCTTTGTCAAGATGGAGAAAGTCAGGCCTGGAGACCCCAGAGTGACGTGGGTCCCTGGCTGGTCTGATGAGCACAGTGCAGACAACACAGCAAGTGCTTCATGTCTGGCATTGTGAGACAGGAACCTTCCTATATTTTTGGTTAAAATAGTCTTACCTGTTTGAAATGGAGTTTTTTCCCCAATGTTCTTGCTTACTAAAGTCAGTTACCAGATTGTTTTGTATTCAGTCGAATCATGTAAAATTGCTAATATTTGACTGTTTTGACCTATAAAAATGGCAAATTTGCTTTTATTTCATCATTTGACCAATAAGAATGGCAAGTTTGGATGATTCAATCTAATAATTTTACTAACGCTTGGGAAACCAAACATCTGGGGCCCCATGGTGTAGTTGGAAAGAACTATATGCCAGGACTGGGTGGGTTTAGAGTCGAGTTTGGTTTCTACTTCTTCCATCAACCCTGGTAACTCCCTTGCCTGGATGAGTCTGTGGAGTGGAACTCACAATCCATGTCCTTCCCATCTCACAAGTCACATGCCTTTTAAATGGTAAAGTGCCCTGTGCATGTGGGTTAATAGCCTACAGCTGGGAAGATTCTTCGGCGTCATGATCAAACCCTCGGCTTGGACTTTTTGGGGGCAAAGTGTTCCTTCTTTAAACTCCAGTTTTTACCTCTTTGGGATGAAGACAGTTGGGGCCCAGCTCTGGGGACTGGCCAGGGTAGTCTGCGAGAGGCTAAATTCTGTGTCTGTTATGGTGGCATCTCATCAAAAGTCAGAACAACTGGGTTAAAAGTGCAAAAATCCGGCCTTCCCTGGTGGCGCAGTGGTTGAGAGTCCGCCTGCCGATGCAGGGGACACGGGTTCGTGCCCCGGTCCGGGAAGATCCCACATGCCGCGGAGCGGCTGGGCCCATGAGCCATGGCTGCTGAGCCTGCGTGTCCGGAGCCTGTGCATCCAGAGCCTGTGCTCCGCGACGGGAGAGGCCACAACAGTGAGAGGCCCGCGCACCGCAAAAAAAAAAAAAAAATGCAAAAATCAGTCTGTCAGTTACATTGTCTCCAGAAGATTATGCAACCAGTTTGGATCTTTTCAAAAAAGAAATTGACTTTAGAAAAAACCTTGAAATTCAGTTTTCCCTTCTTGGGGTGGCTTAGAGACCATGTTATTTATAAAATGTTTTGAAATTCTTAGAATAATATCAAAGAGGAAAAAAGTATCATTTTTCAGGAAGACATTTCTAACTTTTTTTTTTTTTCTTGGCGGCACGAGGGCCTCTCACTGTTGTGGCCTCTCCTGTTGCGGAGCACAGGCTCCGGACGCGCAGGCGCAGCGGCCATGGCTCACGGGCCCAGCCGCTCCGCGGCACGTGGGATCCTCCCGGACCCGGGGCACGAACCCGTGTCCCCTGCATCGGCAGGCGGACTCTCAACCAGTGCGCCACCAGGGAAGCCCGAGAAGACATTTCTAACTTTTAAAGCTCATAAAGTGACTTTACTCAATATTCTACCTATGAAAAATCTCTACTAACTATGTTTTTGTAAAGGGCCTGATACAGTGGTACATGGTATTACTATTACAGACCTGGAGGAATTGAAACATTCTCAAGTGACTTTAGTACCTCCAAAACAATGTGGTTCAGTCTAGTCAGCCTTTGGAAATCGCGGATGCTGTTGGTTCCCTGCCCACGTCCTGTTACCCTTCTCACTTTAGTGCATGTGAGCCTCGTTTCCAATAGCTAGCACCTGCATCTCTTTCCCGGAGGACTCCTTTGTCACTGGGCACTGTAAGCTAGAAGAGCTCCAGGAGCAGTTCTCAACAATAACAGGAGTTGGTGTCTAAAACCCGCAGCTCCCTCATTCCTTGGGTGGGATAACTCTGAGGTGTGACTTGCTGTCTTCCAGAGTTCCCCATTGAGATTAATTTCAATCTCCCATCATGGTAACTAGCCTGGTAACATACCCTTTATCGATAGCCTTCCTTCCCTGTTTCACTTTCCCTCTCCCCTATAGATATTTCATGATCTCCCAAACAAACTACTTTTGCTCACATCTTTATCCCAGTAGCTGAATCTGGGGTGACTCAAACTAAGACATTCAGTAATCTGGGAATGTTGTGTGTGTGGTCCCAACATATTAACCAGAAATATAGGATTATCCATGACCTGCTACTTCTTGGGCATGTTGGATAATGGCTTATATAACATTATGTAAAATAATTACAATTATAAGAACTTATGCATTATCCCCAGAGGTCTAGTTGCTTTAGCCAAATTATAATGTGCTTGCCTTCTTCTGGAGCAGTCCCTCAACTTCCCCTTCAGGAACATTCTTCTCCCATCCTCTGTCCTCAGCTCTAGTGAGAGGCTTATAACTCATGTTGGCCAGTGAGAGTGCCACATCTTCCTGGCCACTGTGGTTGGCTCTAGGTTTGGCATATAACCCAACCCAGACCAATGAGAGGCAACCCCAGGATTTTTGCTGGAGTTTTAAGGAAAGAGGTGGTCTCTTTCCACAGGTTGCTAAAGCAGTGGGATGCAGACTGGGAGCCACAGGAGTTACCACATGGAGAGGGGCCTGCCCAGGACCCATGTGAGCCTCAAGGAAGGCAGAGCTGGGAGATGGAGGGAGAATAGAGCCTGGTAATGGTGTTTCACCCTAGGTCATGCCTGTACTTTTCATCACATGAGTTGTTTTTCTGTTACTTGCAGTTGGACCAGTCCTGAGCAAGCTGCTGAACTGGGAAGAGGGTTTCCCTGGGGGAGTACAGGGCTCCCTTCTCAGAAATGGCTTTCTTAATGGAGCTGTGGGCTACTCTTGGGTGTGGTTACTGAGAAGAAAACTCCTGGCTCTGGTGCCAGGCCTACAAAAGATTAAACTCTATGAACTGGGAAACTTGCCTTTGGTGGCTTTTCCTAGAAGAGAGGTATATAAGAGTTTTCACAAAAAGGTGGGGTACAGGGGCCATGTGAAATGCTGAGTAATAGGTGTCAAGGCCGCACTGCTCCTGCAGCCTCACCCATGGAGCACAGTGCCAGGTGGTCCTCCCCGGCCCCTGTGGAGCCTTACAGACAGGCTCTGCAGCATTCGGGTGGTAGCCTGTCCACTGAGATTGTGTTGCTGCCCTAAATGGGCACCCCCTATACCCCATGGTGGTTTAGCCAGAGAACTTAGCCATCTCCTAGCTGGCTATTAAGAAGGGAAGGGCTGTGAGGGGCATGTGGCCACAGCCAAGAAGAGCAGGTGAAATAGGATCACCTGGTACTGGTTGTCACTGAGGCCACAGACAGGGCAGGATAGAACAGATGCAGATGGAGGCAAGGGGGGCTGTAGGGGAATGAGATTTACCAGAGGCTGGGGCCAGGATGGACAGCTGAGAACACTCCAGGGACTGGGTAACGGGGACAGATGAAGCAGATCACTTTGACTTGGCCAGTTGATGTGACTGCACCAAAAGTGCTATGTTGAAATGTAAAATCACTGCTTTTAATTAATCCGTGATGTTCCCATCACGATCCCTAGCAGATTATGGGGTAAGGCTCAGGCCTAGGGTCTGATGTTATCCGATTTGATCATTACTTGGTAAAAGTAATTACTTGGCTATAAGTTTAATGGTTTGGTTTGTAGGCTGAGTTAAATGTCCCTGTGTAAAAACAAGGCCCATCAAAATGTCATTGACAATTTCACTTCTTATCATATCTCAACGGTAAGTGTGGGCAGGGTGGGCCCTTACTTAGTGAGACTGAAGAGGGCTGAGTGTGTCCTCCTTGGCTACGCAAAGTATGGACTGTGCACTCACATCAGTACCACCTGTTACCCCAGACCTGCATTTTAACAAGATTCTCCAGTGGCTTGTGGCACAGAGAAGTGTGAGAAGCACAGAAGTAATGGATCCATTGTAATATCTTACCAGATCACAGTGGCACCCTGTTCCCTCACCAGCAGAATGGGGTAGGGCTGGCAGCCATACTGGATACCATGACCCCAGCTCCTTACCACATTCACTTAGATTAAGGCTGGTCATCTGACCTAAGATTTGCCAATCAGAGCCCTTCTCTGGGAATTTGGAATAGGACTGGTGTGTGTGTGTGTGTGTGTGTGTGTGTGAGAGAGAGAGAGAGAGAGAGAGAGAGAGAGAGACAGGGGGCAGGGATACAACTTCTCCTTGGGTAAGTGGATGTATAATAGGTGTACTTTCACCAGCTGCAGTGCCCTGAGCAAAGGGAGCCAGTTGGTATAGAAGACAAGCAGATGTGTTTGACAATGCGTAGCTTGGCTGTACACTGAGAAGCAGGCAGAATGCTTTCCAGAATGATCCGCCTGAGGATGGTGAGGCAGGGACATTCATCCATGGAATCCTCCAGGGCACTGCCCACCCCCAGTGTGCTTCTACTGTGTCTTCTCTTGATGGAAACAGGTTCCACAGCTTAGAGGAAGCCCTTGGTAGAAAAGCAGAGAGCACAGGCTGCACCTTGAGGTGGGGCCTCAGTCATTGTCTGGAAGCATCCACCACAGCTGTGTGAAGTCGGAGAGGGCTGAGGCAAAGTCCTATGTGACCCAGAAAGTACCCGTCACAGTCAGGACATACTGACAGTCACATCTCCATCCCCTCTGTGCCTAAGTAACCCAGATGTGGGAACATAGTAGACGCCCCCAAATTGGAATGGCTGAAATTATCACAAGTGGCAAGAGCAAATGATCTTCCAGCGAAACTTCCCTGTTAATCTTTACCAATGGCATAAATTGGGAAATTGAGAACATATATATATATATATATATATATATATACTTTCTTTTTTTTTTTTTTTGGCTATACGCGGGCCTCTCACTGTTGTGGCCTCTCCCGTTGCAGAGCACAGGCTCCGGACGCGCAGGCTCAGTAGCCATGGCTCACGGTCCCAGCCGCTCCGTCGCATATGGGATCTTCCCGAACCGGGGCACAAAACCGTGTCCCCTGCATCAGCAGGCGGACTCTCAACCACTGCGCCACCAGGGAAGCCCGAGAACTTATTTATATTAACAAGCAAGGACAAAAATCTCTGAGTTTTCTCCCCAGTTTTATGGACTTCTTTCTACGATTTCTATTTTGTAGAAAACGCACTGTAGCATGCCAAACACCGTGCAGCTCTTTAATAAATAAAAACCAACTGCTGAAATATTTCCTGCCGGATAGATCATTTTCTTAGTCCCTATCTTATAAAATTTAGGAGGGAAGTGGCAAATGTCTCATTTATTTGACTGATTTTAGTTTTCTACAAAGGCAACAAATACATCCTTTGGACCTGGATCCGCCTATTCATTTGCAAAATTTCCACGTGGCTCATGTTTCTGTTTTCCCAGGTGAGTCTTTGTGCACAGACTGGCCGGCTCTGGCAAAGCTAAGAGCAGAAGAGCTGACGTTTCTTCAGTCTTATTTGACTGGAGTTTTCCTTGTTATTTTTGATCTGTGGTGTGCCTGGCTTCCACCACATCTGTCTCCCTCATTATAGGTGCCTTCTGATTCATGCGGTGCAGCACTGTCTCTCCCAGGCACCGCCTGCTTGGAATGGCTCAGAATGGGTCCCACTCCCTGTGCCTGACTCAGCTCTGCACCTGCTGCCTGTCACAGCCCTGTCCAGACCCATGCTCGTGAGTGGGCTCTGAGACCCCCACATGGCTGCCTTTTGCTCAGACACCCTGAGACTCACTGGTTCTTGTTTCCATATCTCAACACATCTTGGAAAGAGATGTAATAAGGCCTCTACTTCTGGTGACAGCCATTTGTGAAAAAGCACTGAGTTTTGCCCAAATGACAGCAGCTCTGGTGGTAGGGGAAATCCATCTGTGTCTGGTCTAATAGGACTCTCCAAGCACTGGGGAGAGGGAGGGAGGCCTCGTAAGTCTCAGCTCAAATGCCGCTTCAATTCAATTCCACTAACATTTGATGAGTCCTTGCTATCCCTCCCCGACACCTCCTCGCAATTAATTATTCCTCCCTCGGGGCCCCTTTCTACCCCATTTCTGTGCTTATCATGGTCCAACTTAAATTCCAGTTAACTGTGGATGTGTTATCCCTCCTGCTGGACCACCAGCTCCTTTATGGGGTGGGGGTGAATCCTTCCGTATTCATCTCTTTTTGCTATATGGGGCAGTTTACAGAATAATAATCAATGTGTTTGTTGAATGAATACAAGTAGCTAATGTCCAGGCCCTGCAGACCTTGTGGGTCCCTGGCCCCCAGGACACCCCACATCCCTAAACTCCCCTTCCTCTGAGTCCTGTTTGCCACCTCTCCCCTGCTTAGGCCAAACAGATCCATTTTTGCCGGTGGCAGGTGTAGTAGATCACCCACCCCAGGTGTGCCTCAGGCTCCCTGCCTCAGCTATCTGCTCCACTCCAGCCACCACGGAGCCAGGTGTGAGAAAAATTACATTCCTGCAGAGCCTCTCCATAGAGTAAACGTCCTTCTGAAAACCACTGGGAAGTTACACCTTCATAATTGAATCTTCCTGTGTGTGTGTGTGTGTGTGTGTGTGTGTGTGTGTGTGTGTGAAGTTGTCTTTTCTTTAATTAAAAATATTTTATTGCTTTTATCTTATTACAGAAGTAATAAATGTTCATCACAGAAAAGTTGAACCTCACAGTCAGGCATTAAATTATACATCATCCCACCCACCATGGCGACATAAACGTTTAACTCCTTGATGTATAACCTTCCAAACCTAATATTTGCAGTGTGCTTCACTTTCTCTGTGTAATAAAGTTGGGGTTCAAATCCTATTTTAAACATGCTACAGAAGCTTGCTACTTAAAGGAATTCTAAAGTGATTCCTTTTGGGATGTGAATAATTCCTCTGGGATTTATTTGTGCTACTGGATCAGGCAAAATCTGGAAGTCATAAACTGTTTATGGTTGGGGGGTTTTGTGTCTGATCATTTTTGAAAATTTCTGTCTCTATCTCTGCCTCCATATCCATCCACCCATCCATCCATCCATCCATCCATCCATCCATCCATCCGTCATCCATCCATCCATCGTCATCCATCATCTATTAGCTTATCGTATATTTCCTAACTGAGTGTTGAGAGATTGAGATAAAGAGACAGGGAGGGAAGCCAGCGCTGGCTTGATCGAGTGCCCTCCTCATACACCCAGTGCCACGTATTCATGGTGTGCCTCAAGGACTGGATTACATGGCAAAAGATTAACATCCCTGCCATACAAATTAAAAATGTTCTATCATTTGCAGCATGCAGCAGACTAGCTAAAGATGAGCATCTTCTCTTTGAACAATATAATTGAATGTCTCTCAGCCTGAAGCCCTCGTTGTATTGATTTGAATTAATTATTTGTGCATTTGTAATCTCCTGGCTTCCCCAGTCCAGGAGTGCCCACATCACAACACTGCGTCCTCCCCAGCCATCACCTCTAGTCTGGAAGCCTTGACAATACTAAAGACAATTAATCAGTCAAATGGAATCAGTTTTTGCTGATAAAGGAGAGCCTTCTGTGTAAAACTGACATTCCATTTTATGGGAATTAACGTTTTGAAAAGTGACTGTGCTCTGCCTTATTTAAAAGCACCGATGATCTGTGAGGGCCCAGTTCGGGGAAGCTGTGGAAGGAGGTGGTGGAGGGATCAAACTTTCACCGTGGAAGCGCTTAGAGCTGGGTGAGTGGAGGGAGCTGGAATAACAAGACCAAGGCTTTTGGTGTTCAAGGAGCAGGAATCTGTTCAGCTGCAAACCGAATTAGTTACATAAAGTATGTTGGTAGATTGTGTTGCAGACATACCGCAGACCTTCCAAAGCAAAATGGAGAATTCTGTATACTATAATTTACTAAAAACAAAAGGCACAGAAAAATTAGCATTTGCAAGGAAAAGAAAACTCAGGTTATCTGCAATCCAATTGAACTTTGCTGTGTGCTTAAATAAAAAACTGGATACATGGTACTTGAAAACATCAATTACCTGCTTTGGGAATGGGATTCTCGTGAACCCTGAACCTTCTCTTGCTTCAGCCTCTTTGAGGAGCATTCTGAATGGCTGCTTTCTGGTCCTGTAAGTGACCACAGCTGTCAGAGGCTGCTGAGGGGAGAGGCGGGATGGAGATGGCAAAGGACCTGGGTGCATACTCATTTTCCTGCAGGTGCTCACAGACTGTGTATCTGCATAGAGCAGGCTGCGTAAGGTGATGGGGAGTGGTAGAGCTTGTAGGGAAGTGGGGAGACTGTCCTTTTGTAGGGGACAGCTACTGCTTGGCACTGACACATTCATCATGTGGGAATGTGGGCCCCATATTATGATTTTTTTCAAGAGAAGCCAGAAATTTGATTTTTACATGAGAGTTCCCAATATTGTCAAGTAATAATAAAAATCCTTGTGCAGGCCAAACATCCTTGTGTGGCCCACGAACTGCCAGTTTGCAACCTCTGGATGGGAGATTAAGATGTGCATTTGTCTTGGGGGCTTGGAAAGGGAAAGTTATTTTGTTTTAATATAAATCCCTGATAGGTCTCAGTCTTTTTGGCTTCTTTTGTTTTTAATTTCACCTGCACAGAAGGTCTGTCCTTGTTTATGATAGGCTCTCAGCATTGATTCCTGTATGGCATCATTCATTCATTCAAAATAATACAGTAAGTTCCCTACCCCACCACTCAATTCGAAAACTAGGATCATGAGAATCAGCTACGTCCACCTGTGGGCTCCTCTCTCCCTACCCGCTTCCTGCCTTCCTCTACCAAGGTATCCATATTCATCACTCCCTTACTTTCCTTTTTAGATTCTTTATCTCTTGGTTTTAGCTGGATTTTAACTTTATAAAAAGGGTATTATACTATATGTAATCATTTGTAATTTATTTTTTTCAACTAATAGATGCTGAGATGTAGTTCATCCACCTTGGCTCTTGTGTAATATGCCATCAGTGTGTTCTACAGCAGATTCAGCCATTCTCCTGCCTGTGGGGACTTGTCTGTTTCCAGGTTATGTGAATGGGTCTGCCGTGTACTTTTGTTTACATCTTCCCTGAGCCTACAAACCTGAGCAAGAGTTTTTGCCACTTAGGAGTGGAACTCCTGGGCCACAAGGTATGTGGATGTTCAGTTTTAAGAATTAGTGCCAAAGTGTTTTCCAGTGACGTTAGACCAATTTACCCTCCTACAATCAATGAGTGAGAGATCTTGTGATCCACATCCTCTCTAACACTTGGTACTGTCAAACTTTTTAGATTGTTGATAATTGAGTGGGCATAATCATTGTGGCTTTGATTCACATTTCTCTTATCACTTTGAGGCTGAACACCTTTTTATATATTTTCTGGCTGTATTTTCTCTTCCATGATATGGTGGTTCATGTCTCCTATCTAATTTCCCATTGTATTATTTGTGCTTTTTTATTGATTCCTAGGAGTTCTTTATACATGCTTGATACTAATCCTTTGTTGGTTGTATTTCATGAATTCTTTCCACTTTCTTTACGGTGGCTTTTGAGAAATGTTCCTAATTATAATGCAGTCAAAATTATCCATCTTATCTTTTATAGTGACCACTTTTGATGTCTTATTTAAGAAATCCTCCCTGACTTCAAAATCTAAAAGATATATCATCTATATTTTCCAAGGGTATTACTTAGTGATAAGAGCTATCACTTATCACTTCCCCCTTAAAAAAAATTAGATCCGGGGAACAAATCTGATTTTTGTTGGTTTTTTTGCTAGTTGCTGGCAGATTAGACTTGGTGTGAAGTCATGTTTTCTGACTTGAAATGTATTTTTAGTGCTCCATGGCTCTTTCTCATTTAAAAGGGGTCACTGCCAGTGTTGTTTCTAGACTTTACCTCGTGCTGTGTCTGCAGCCACAAAATAGGATGGGTCCCTCCTAAAGGACATGGGTTTTCCATGCATTCTAGGGCCCCTGGAGTCCCATGGATGAGATAAAGTTTCTTCTGGGCTGAGGAAGGCAGGGAGCTCTGCAGGGCCGCAGCATCACTGTGCAGCCAGGTTGGCTGAATTGGTGCACAGGGTGGGTCACTCCACTGCTGCATCCTTCCCTTCCTCCCTCTGGAAGGAAAGTGTTTAGAGCAGCAGACTGCTAAGCAGGCATATGCACGGACACAGGGAGCAGATGCACTGAGCTTCTTGCCTCTTGTTATCCAGAAAAAGAAGGGGTTGCACCCTCTGAACCCTGGCAAAACGGATGCCAATGTTGTCTGATGTGGAGGTGGGCCTGTATGGGGAAGCAATGCAAAGATAAGAACGGGTACCCCTGCCTGCCTGTGTAAGAAGCACCTTAGCTACAAGATCAGCTCACAAACGGCTTGATTGGTTATACTCCAACCAAGGCCAGTCTTGAATCAGTCAGACAGAGCTCTTTGTTCTGACTCAGAGCTGTAACTAAGATTGTGGGGTGGTGATAGAATCAAAACACAGCATGCCCCTGGCTCTGGTCACATCACCTCCTGTCAGACTGAGAATTCCTGTCCCTCCCCCAAGGCTGTGCCCTGAAGTGCCACCTGCTATCTGAAGGGCCCATGTGGGTCAGCAACAGGAGGTGCTGTCACAACAGTAGATGCGGGGGCTGCTCCCCCCTCACCTCCCCTACTGCCCTCCTCCACCCTCTCGCTCTGCCTCTGGCAGGGCTGGAGTTTGCCCCGCCATCACCTCCCTCCTCTTCCCTCCTGCCTCCACGCCCTCATTTTGGTGTTGGTTGCAATGCTGACAGTCCCTTCAGGCAGAGTGGGTGGTCCTCACAGGCTGGGACCAGAGGTCCTGAATCACCCACAGTGTGTCCTTCCCAAACTGAAATAAATTGTCTTGTCCTTGGACCCCTGTCTGCCCTGGGCTGGAACTAAAATCCAAAGGAAAAGGTGGTTTGGGTGGTGAGTCCA
The DNA here is from genome assembly GCF_937001465.1 of Orcinus orca. Taxonomy (NCBI): domain Eukaryota; kingdom Metazoa; phylum Chordata; class Mammalia; order Artiodactyla; family Delphinidae; genus Orcinus; species Orcinus orca. Next base: position 38,600,229 of record NC_064578.1, on the reverse strand, counting down.
ATCCCACCTTTTCCCTTTTCAGTGGTGCTTGGCCCTCCTGGTTTGTATGCATCCCATAAAATTCAATGCAGGCTATTCAGTCTTTGTCCTTATCTTGGAGTGTGGCATAAAGGACCCCAGAGAGCATGTGCCAAGATCCCCATCTGTCTGCTTTGTGGATCTGCAGGGGAACACTTCACTTCTCCCTCCTTTGAGTCCAGGGCACCAAACTAGCAGGGATGCTGGGCCATGGGTGTCCCAGGGTCAGAGGGATTTGCTGTTGCCTCCTATGGACACTCATTCCTCCTTAGTCTGACTTCCATTTTCATCTATGGCGGGGGGGCAGTTAAGCTCCCACTTTAGGGAACTTGCCAAGCCCCGTCATGACTTCCTTCCCAGAAGTCCTTGATCGCCAAGGAGAGACTTAAGGGCTTGTTCCTCTGGGTGCGAGACACTGCCTCTCTGTGCTGAAAAGGGGCAGCCCGTGGGAGCAGATCCCCAAAGCACACCTGCCTCCTCTTTCCCACACGCATCACACCAGGACCAGTTGCTTCCAGGTGGGAACCTGGCTGATTGCACGTATGCAGAGGGATTTGGTTTTGGTGATGGAAAATGGCTCCCCGGCTCCTGGCCCCTAGAGCGATCTGGCACAACATCAGCCCATCACTGACACATGGCTTCCATTCAACCTGGCCTCCAGGAAGTTCCTTTTTCTTTTTAAGCACAGAGGGCCTGTATTTAACATGACAGCCTGCGGCAGTATTGAGTTAACTATAAACAGAGATGATCCTTCTGGACAGAATCACTACCTACCAGACAAAATGATTAAATTTACAACTCAACTGGTGCTGATCAATATAAATGAAATGTGAATCAGCTTAACGTAGCCACCAGAAACAGCTGGCCCGAGGTTGTCTTCTCACAGGTATCCCAGTATGTCAGCTCCACACTGGGGCTCTCTGCACATGTAGGATTGTCCAAACTCACTTTTATTTTCTCTTTCCTCTCAAATAAATATGGCAGTACCTTGCTAAATCAGTAGGGATAGGCTGGATTATGCTGCAATAACAAACAACTCCAAAGCTCAGTGGCTTGAAACAGCCAAGGTTGATACCTCATCATGCTGCATTTCCAGTGCTGGCCAGCAGAGGAGGCTCTGCCCATCATAGAAACTTGGGACCTTGGCTGGCAGAGCATTTACTGTCTTGAAAGTTGCCAGTCATCCTATTAGGGTAAAAGAATGCTTCTTGCATTAGCAAACCAATGTCTGGGACTGGAAATCGTGCATGCCCCTTCTGTTCACAACTCGCTGGCCAGAGCTGATGACACGGCCCCACCTTCTTGGTATCCCACGCAGGATACCAAGAGGCACAGTCCTAATCACGTGCCAGCCAGTGAAGAGATAGAGATGTTTGGTGAGCAACATCAGTGACAAGCACATTTGTCTGAAAACTGGCTCGGTTTTAAACGAATCCATGGGATCTGGTGCTTTAATGTGATCTTGTCATGGAATGACGAATAACAGCCCCCAGAGCCTGTCTATTTCTTGAAGACATGTGTAACCTGCCCCAAACACACACATTTCAGAGGCTCAAAGCAATCTCTGGATGCATGAAGAAAGAGTGTGGAATGCCCCACCTTCTCCCCAGATGCTCTCCTCAAACTAGCAGTGAGTCCAACAACGGTAATCACACCTGGGTGCATAATCTCTAACGGGGCAAATGCATTTGCACAAAGAGTTAAGCCAAAAGGGAAGAGAATGGTTCTTGATCTATATCACACCTCTTCCCAGGACAGGAACTCCTTTCCTTCAGGACCCAGGCCGGGGTGCCTTTCACTCCTGGTTCCATGAGGTTCCCTGTGCCTAGCAGAGGCTGGGCAAGCACTCCAGTCTACTCAGTGTGGCCTTGGCTGGGTGCCCTGAGCTGTCCTCCAGGCTGGGCCACAGCCAGCCGAGGGTGCAGCTGGCATCAGAGACCATGAGGTCATGGCATTCAGCATTCGGGCTGCTTTGGGCACCAAGGCTTAACATTCATACATGTCTGTAGAAAGGTTATTTCAAAGTTGTTTTTTATTCAACTGTTATTCAGCATTATACAATACAGTTTATAAACAAGTGTCTGACCTTGTTTCCAATCTTTATTTAAAAATAAATATTATTGACAGTGAATTTTAATTATGATAAGATGTATCTTTTTTTAATCAAAATGTCTCAAAAGAAATAATTTACTTTAATAAAAAAAGAGAAAAGCCCCCAAAGGAAAAAGTAAATTAAAAATTTCCTAAACACAATAATCTACTAAAAATATTTTGCTTTGTCAGAAAGGCTTTAACCTAACATTTTTACATAGTATCCTAAAGATAACTGCTCAACAGTTCGTGCAAAATGAAGACTTGGAGGAAAAGTTTAGAAAAGAAAAATACATTAAAATAGAGAAATCATTGATCCCATGCATAATGCATGGTCCAAACTCCATCTTATTTGGAAACTAGATGCATTATTTTAGGTGGTCTACATTTGTGTAACTTCCCCAAAAATATGATTTATTTATTTTCCACGTGGACTTGGTCATGCTTCTCTGAGTCTGTCTGCGTCTGTCTGGCGACGCAGTCCTCACCCAGGGACTGGGCAGCCACGCGGGCCCACTCAGGAGCGCAGGACGGCGAGTCTGTCAGGGGCCCACCAGCAGGCGGAGGAACTTATGTACAGCTAACAGGAGCAGGGACAGGAGTGGGTCTGCGGCGTAGTTAGGGCCGGTGCCTGCAGGCGACGAGAGAGGGACAGGGTTAACACCTGATTCACCAGAACCCAGTGGCCTATGCACAGATGGGGGAGGATGAGCCCTCCCCCGGCTGGGCTCTTGATGTCAGCACCCAGCTGGTACTCAGCTGGCACGCAGCTGCTCTGCGCTCGCTTCCTATTTACCGACCGCACAGGAGCTGACCGTGGTCAGACACAGGGGTGCCCCTGCCTGAAGGGCGTGCGCTAGATAGTAGATCCAAAATCCAAACGTTATTTTAGTTGAATAGGAAGACAATATGCTCCCTCTCCACCCCCACCCGCAAGACTACGCTGCAAAGTGGCCTCAGTGTTTAAGGCCCAGCTCCCCACTCCTCCAGAGAGACTCCGTGGTTGCACACAACTCCAGCCCCTCCAACTCCTGCCTGAACTGCACAGTTTTGCATTCACAAACATCCCGCTTGAGGCATCCTGATGTCTGTGCATGAGTCCTTTCCACAAACTGTCAGTCCAGCCCTTGGGGTCACAGTGGGGTGCTCAGCAATCACTGCTGGTGGAGGTGGGTGGGCCAGGGCCCCCCAGCAGTGACCCAAGCACTGTCCTGTTGGGAGGTCACTCCCATCTGCTCCTTCAGTGTGGCCTCCCACCCAAGCCTCTGGCCCACTCCTGGGATGGTAACACCGTGCCTTCCTCCTCCTCACCTGGGCTGCCTGCTCAGCTCCCCGTCTGTCTGTCATAAGGTCTTCATCTGGTTGCAAGGCCTCCTGTGTAACTGGGCGAAAGCCTACCCATGAACTCCAGGCTCCTCACCTGGGAGTGGGATGCTCCCGCCAGGGTTACCAAGAGGAGCCAATGTAGAAGCACCGTGCACGCCCCAGGTACTGCCCAAACCCTGGGGACATCACTACTAACTTGCATAGAATCGGGCTGCATCCGTGGAAGCAGTTTCCAGCCCCACCCTGCTCACCTGCAACATATGGAGGCCTGTCCTCCCTTCACCCCACCTAGCCAGCTGGGCTGGAGCTCCGTACCTGGGAGGAGAGACACAGGAGGCCCTTCCCTGTGCCAAGCAGATGGTACAGAGGTTGTGGCCACTTCCACTTAGCCACCTGTAGGAGCTGCTGCCAGGCTGGCCAGATTTGTGGCTTCCCTGACAAGGCTGGGCCTGAACCCACAACCTCCTCCCCTTTCCAGGTGGAAGAGCCATTTGTCTTTTCTATCCAAGGTGTTTCCCTCAATCCCAAATCGTTCTTGTGTCCTGGCCCCCAGTCTCCCCTCTGTACAAGGAGGGGGTTGGACAAATGATCCAGGACCATTCTGGCTTGAGATGCCAGGATTCCATCTGTTCATTTTCAAAAAACAAGGGTTGTGTTTGAAGATCTGAAATAAAAGAGGGCATAGACCATCCCCGTGCCTGTCTTATCCAAGGTCAATCATTTCTGCACATAGTTCTGAGCCCCCACTGAGAAGCACAAGGACTGGAGAATCCAAACGTGCTAACCTTCCCTTGGGGTATTAATTTTTCACACAGTCGTCACTCCTGGCCCTCCGTGCAGCTTGGCCCGAGTTGACATCCTGCCTGTTGCCATCTGTCACTGGGGAGGACCACGGTGTGGTCACTCCAAAGACTTGGGTCTTCTTTTGCTGTTCTTCATTGCCACGTGTCTCTGGGAAGGACGAGGGTGGATGCAGTGACGGACTAGTTGATGGATGGCCAGATGCCCGGGTGGATTCACCGAGGCTCAGATGCATGGAAACAGGGATGTAGCCAGCAGAGCACTGGCTCCTGGGCACACAGGGCTCACGTGGCCAGACCGGGCCCACTGGCTTCCACATCTCCTGGTGCCGATCTTTTTGCTCCTGCAAACCCTGACACTCAGGCCCATGCAGGCGAGACAGAAACAAGCACGTGAGGCATTTAAAAGCAGATGTGTGTGTGCAATAGAACTCCAGATCCTCAAGGCACTCAGGGGCAGGAGGCATGGCAAATGGGCTGCGAGCCAGGCAAGGTGAACACTGCAGAACGATGGGCACAGGAAAAGGGAGGAGAAATTTTAATTTGCCTCCAAATACTGTTGACTTGTCTTTTCCACTATTACAGTCTCACCTACTCACATTTAAATTTTTTAAAAATTGCACGAGACTTTTAAAAGACCCTGGATTGAAACAACCAGCCTGCCACTGTGCTGGGCCAAGGAGGGAGCAGCTGGGGCTTGGAGGATGGGACTGGTGGCTCCCAGAGGCCAATATCTGGGGAGGGTGGACACCAGGGTCTTCAGTGTCTCTGCTGGTGGATGTCTGGGGGTGGGGGGAGCTAGGTTTGGCTCCTGGGTGGTACTTCATCCTCTCTCTGACCCAGCATCACCATACAGGGGACTAAGGGAGGTGGTATGGGGCAGTGGGCTGGCACCAGGACAGCTTCCAGGCCAGGTTGCTGTGCGACCTGGGCAACACCCTTCACCTCTCTGGGTCCTGTGGCACACTCCATAAAATGGGGATGTGCATATGCATGGCTCCAGGAAACGAGTATGTGCAGGGCATGTCTCACCAGGCTGGGGTCCAGATTAGCAAGATCGTAGTGGCAGACTTCAAAAATGGCTACCAATGCCCCATCCTCCCTCATCTACTTGCCCCCAGGGTCCACACTCCATGATAGTGCCCTCGCACACTCACGCTGGGGCTGGCCACAGGACTTGCTTTGGCCAATGAATAGTACCAAATGTGAAACGAGCAAAGGCTTGAAAAGTGCACTAGGCTTGCCCTCTCTCTGTGGCTCTTGGCACCCACTGCCACGTGAAGAAGACTGGGCTGGCTTGCTGCAGGGTAAGAGCTAGGAGATATCCTGGCAGAGGTCCCTCTAGACCAAGCAGCCCCCAAATGAACGGGCAGATGACCACAGATGCATGAATGAGCCTGACAGACACCAGCAGGAGAAACATCCAGCTGACCCGCAGAATCATGACCTAAACAGATGACTGTGGTGTCACACCAAAGCCACCAAGTTTTAGGTCTTGTGTTACACAACAAAAGCTCATTGATAGATACAGTCTTGTAAACAAAAGGGCCTCAAACAGTCTGGAAGTGAATAAAATGTCAATGAAACGGGCAACACAGTCCTTTTCTGAAAAGTGTTGGAGAAGAACCAGTTTTGAGGGTTGTCCTCCTTTTTTTTTTTTTTTGTGGTACGCGGGCCTCTCACTGTTGTGGCTTCTCCTGTTGTGGAGCACAGGCTCCGGACGCGCAGGCTCAGCGGCCATGGCTCACGGGCCCAGCCGCTCCGCGGCATGTGGGATCGTCCCGGACCGGGGCACGAACCCGCGTCCCCTGCATTGGCAGGCAGACTCTCAACCACTGCGCCACCAGGGAAGCCCTGTCCTCCTTTTAAGAGGAACATTTTCCAAGATAGAATAAGCAGGGGAAACTATCTCCCCAAGCATTTTTTTTCAAGACGGACCGACATGCCTGGACCTCAGGGCAAAGGAGGACTCAGGTTTTGGAACCTCTTACTACATCACCCATCGGATACCCAAATGAGCCAGGGCAGACCAAGGAAGACTGGTTTCCAGGCTGCTCCTGGAGGAAGAGGGGTCTTCACATCAGAATGGGTTAGAATGCAGGAGTCTGGCAGCCCACTGTCCCCCTCCCCACATACTATCCACTTGGCGGGCCACTGACAATTGTCTAGTACCTGGCTGTTCCCCCCCGACCCCTCAGCGTCTGCTGCCCTAGTCCCTGTTCTCACTGTTTCCTGGAGCAAGCTAGGACTGCCCACTGCTGTCAGGGCTCACCTCGACCCTCCAGGGCAGGGGCCAGGAGGGTGCCTTTGGCGCCTCAGTTGAGGCAGGACCTCCTATCTTGGCCTCTTTTATCATGCGGCACGGAGAGGTCTGTGTTCCTGGTGTTCCCGAGGACGTGGAGGCTGCTGTGATGACTGGTTGCTAACAATCTATCTATTTCCCCATTTCCTAAGGCGTACCGGGGACAGCTCTACAACACACAGAAGCTTGCTTATGTCACGGTTAAGCTGGAAAATCAGGCTGCTTGAGAGGTGAGGGAAGCATCTGATGAAGTAGTAGCTGATTCACTCTTTATATGAAACAAATATCACCATGTTGTTAATCATTCTTAAAGAAATCAAAGCTGCTCTGCAAATATAAACTCTTATCATGTGGATGGTGAGTGGGATAAGACTCAAGCCAGAGCCATTTAAAAGGAGCTCCCAAAAATGTGGGCTCACCCAGACCCATGGGCACAGCAAAGGCGCCAGTCCAAGCAGCTTCCACTGGAAAATCCTGCTTCTCTATTTACCCAGCAATGGCAAAACTCCAAAGACCATGTTAGAAAACAACAGGGAACCTCTGGGGCCGTTTATCACCTAGTGATGAAAGTGAAGGAGGAGGCTTGGCTCCAGCCACCCTCTGGGATCCGCACTTTGCCCACATTGTCTGGAGGCCAAGCCTGTGAGTCTGGTTCCTGGGGGGATGCAGAGGTGGTAGCTGGACACACCCACTCTGGCCTGGACTCCTACAGGCCTGAGGGCACTGAGGGGACCACTCGCACTCTGCAGGCATCAGAATCGTGGTGGGCTGCTCCCCAGCTGACCAGTGAGGATGGCTAGCCAGGACAGACACTGCCCTCCCTCCACCTGCCCAGCCCACGCTTCTAGGATCACGGATGGTTCTCCTGGTCTCAAGGGTAACTTCTGTCCCGGCTGTGGTCTGCAGCACCTGTCATGCAGGCTGTGGATAGGAGAGAGCTGCAGCCTCTCCGCTTCCCCACTGCAGGCCTGGGAGCTGCAGCCGAGGGGCCAATCTGGGTCAGGAGTTTGCAAACAGTGCCCCTCAGAGTCTGGTGTTGCCCAAAGGCTGTATTTTTTTGTTTTGTTTGTTTTGGCTATAGCTTAAAAACTAAAAATTTATTTCAGGTTTGAGAAGAGTAAGTAAAACTAAGATACATCTGAGGTCTGGTTCCACATGCAGGAATGGCTAACGGGCTGATTCTGCTCTTATGACCTAAGCAAATTTGGAGGTTCACTCTGTGGGTTTGCCCTTGCCCCCTCCAGCGCTGCACTAGAATATTCCCATGTTGAGTACAGGTAGCCAGAAGGGAACTAGTCCAGTCTCAGAGGACAAAGCCACTCCACCGGTAAGCATGGATATCCTAACATCAGGACTATGATGAGGGTCTGGAGGACAGATCCCTCCTCTGTGTCAAGAAGAGCAAGCCCACTTATGTCCATTCAGCATTTTGTGCTGTCATGACATGTCTTTTGAATAAGTGCTTTTTGGCTAAAAAAGTTAGAAAACCAAGTGGAGTGCCCTGGATGAGGTTCTTTCAGCGTGGATGTTGGATTCTATTCCTTTCCCCCTTTGCTGCCATCTGAGAATGAGAGAAGATGGACACCTCCCAAGTGGCAACAGTCTGAGCTTGGCTGGCCTTTATGGGCTGGACTTGGACATCCACTTATCATGGAAACCACGGTTTGTCTGCCTGGGGCAGCTGGGAACAGACCAGCTCTTACACCTTGTTCCCATCACTGGCCCTGCACCCTCAGCCCTGACCCAGCTCCATCCTAGACCCACGTTGTGAGTGTGGTGGTGGCCAAGCCCAGCCAAAGAGGAAGGCTCCCCTTGGAGCTTCCTGGGGCCAGGGTACAAGGAGTCTTTCTGTGCTTTGCAGGGGCTTGTGGAGTAGAACAGAGAGAGCTCTTAGGAGTCATCTTGGCTACGGTTAGCACCATGCCGTTATCTGCAGGGGAGATGCGTAAGAGCCCAGGGGCAACAGAAAGGCACCAAGTAGCCACTTGACGATTCAATCTGGACAGCAGAAGGGTCTGACTTGGTGCACACAGAGCTCTAAAAATTGTAAATTATAATCCAACATGTAAAATGTGGGAGACTTCTACCTAAAAGCACAGATCCGAATGTCTACTGGAAAGGCCCAAGACACAGCAGCTCTGGGCCTGCTTAGTCACCAAGCTACATGACCAGCAGCTGTCTTCTCTGCAGGAATCTCCTTCTCACTGCTCTCTCCTGACCCTCAGCTGGGCACAGGGAGGCTGCCAGTTACCTCCCTGGCCCCCTGTGCAGTCAGGCCTCCCTTCCCAACCCGCCTCACTCACCTCCACCCCCCACACTTGGCCCTTTGTGGCTGACTGAGTTTGCAACCTCGGAGCCAGCTCTGGTGTGGGATCCAGGGGGCCTGGCTTTCAAGCCGACTTCAAACCTACACCACTGTGTGATGATGGGGAGCTAGCCCTCCTTGCCCTGACATTCCTGGCTTCCTGATGGCCACCTGCACCCATCCTACTCTGGCTCTCTGCCCTCCCCTGCACGCTGTGCTGGTTAGGCCAGGTGGCCCAGCTGCAGCTGGGTGGGAAGATGCCACCTTGGAAGAGGCTACTTCCGTTGTTGATGTTTTAATTTAAGCCTCTTCATGGATATTTATTCAAAGGGAGTCAGCAAGGAATAATCAAGCACTAATGGAATCGGACAGAATTAATTTCTGCCATAAGATTAATGTGCGCTGGTAACTAGGGCAAAAACTAGGAGCAACAAATGGCCTTGGGTTTTAAAGGAAATTGGAAGTGTGGGATGTGGAGATGCGAGAGAAGGGATGAGATGTGGGTCCCTCAGTCCTGTGTTGACCCTGCTCTGCTGGCCTGTCCTACCCCAGCCTTAGGCAGCTGGCTCCTGGGTTTGAGAACAAGCTGTCCTCCTGGTGGGTGACAGCATGCCTACTGGGAGTGATGCCCACGGGCAGCCTCCTTGTCTAGGCAGTGGGAGGAGCCTGAGTGCTCCCGGGCTGAAAGGGGGCAGACACAGGGGTCGCGCCTATTTTAGCCACGCCTCACTGTGCCCTCTCCCCTGCCATGGCCCCAGTGCAGCAGTGACCTCTTAAAGTGTTTTCCTGCCTCAACCGCCACCCCGTGCCTATTTCCCACCTTCTGACGCACCTGGATAACTATCCCTAAGGGGCAAATCTTCAATGGGTTCTCTCTGCCCTCAGGAGAAAGTGCTACCATGTCAGTGCCACTGCTGGGGCTGCTTTGTAATCCTCCCCAGCCACCTCACCCTCACTGCTCCTCTGCCACCAGTCATGCGCTCTGATCCACTGTTCCCTGCCAGCACCTCGAGTGCACTCCAGGCTCACCCTGCAGAACCACTGAGTCCTCCTTTTTCTCTGTCTGGGTCTGACCTGTACCTTAAGCCTGGAACAAGTGCGCCTCCTCCAGGCAGCCCTTTCTGAGCACCCAGACACAGAGGGCTTGGCACAAATGAATGTCTGTGTTCATATGGCCCTTGCCCGTGTCCCCTTCTCCCCCAGCCCCATAAACGGCTTCCTCACATGTCCTACCTCTCCAGCCATGGTGGAACCACAGGTGCCAGAGGGCTGGCCCCAGGCCTCCTCCCCTCCTCTGCCCCCAGCAAGCAGCCCCACCCACATCCGGGGCTCAAGTAGACCAAGCCAAGCACTTTCAGGATAATGATAGCAAACCTGGCTAGCTCCTGCTGGGGCCAGGCACCATGGCAAGCACGTTACTTGAAATCCCATTCTCTTTACTGCAGGAATTACTATTTTATCCCTATTTTACAGATGGGAAAACTGAGATCCAGAGAGGTAAACTGACTTGCCCAAAGCCTAGGGTTGATAGATAAAGTACAGGATGCCCAGTTAAATTTGAATTTCAGATAAACAACTGATAATTTAAGTATATATTTATCCCAAATATTGCATGGGACATATTTATACTAAAACACTATTGACTGTTTATCTGAAATTCAAATTTAACCGGGTGTCCTATATTTTTATTTGCTAAATCTAGCAGCCCTACCAAGGCCACACTAAAATCAATGGCAGATCTGGGACATGAACCCAGACAATCTGGCTTCTGTCCACACACGTAACCACCACACACACCAACTCTCAGGGGTGAAGAGCCAGAACTCTTCTGCCCACAGTGCCTCGGCTAGACCACAGCTCCAGGCTGCTTCTAAGGGAGAGAGCATGGGAATGAGATTTTTTTTTTTTTGGATTTTAACATTTATAATGGCTTTTTAATGTGGTCAACTTTGTTGCTAGCTCCTTTCCAGCTTCTTAATTCCTTTGAAATGAAGTCTTGCCCCAGATGATCCTTTAATGGTGCCACTTAATGAAAATGGTTAACAGGCCTTTCCCTACGGTTAGGCGATTGGTGTCTGCAGGGCCAGGGCAGCCCTGACCACAGTATCAGGGTACTTCCCAGGCAGGGATGGTGGGGGGGTCTCTCTCAGTTCTGAGCCTCGTCTTCAGGGGAGGATCTCCCACCTGCCCATTCATATTCTTTAAACTTTGAGGCTGCGGGATGCAAATAGGCCTGTGGTTCTTTGTTCTTGGTGCTGAGAGAATTCTTTCCTTTAACCCTCTCAGGAGGCTTTGGGAGGTAGGAACCACTATGCCCTTCCACAGGTGAGACAGAGAGGTAAAGTGACTTGCCTAAGGTTGCACAGCTGGTAGGCAGTAGAGGAGTTATCTCTAGTTTACTCCCTGGTATTTTCGAATCAAGTCCAGGACACCTTCCTGACCTTACCCTCGGGGAAAGGTCTGCCTCACCTGCCTCCACACTTGCCTCAGGTGCCCCAAGACCCAGGCAAACTGGGCTGCTGCACAGAGACCACACGTGCCCTCACTTTCCTGCCCCCCCAGGTCTTTGTTGGTGCTGACAGCCCTTTCCTGTTCCCTCCTGCCCAGAACCCACCCATCCTCTGCAGCTCAGCCCAGAGACACCCACAAGGTGACCTCCAAGACAGCTCTTAATCTGTCGGCTTCTCAGCCCTGACCCACATTGCCCCAGGCCCACCCCTGCCCTGGTCCTTTAACCCTCCCTCTTACCACATCAGCGCTCAGGTTGGCCACGCAGTACTCCTGACTGGGCTCTCCACAGCCACTAACCCACTAGCCAGGCAACTGCCTAGCCAGAGGCCAGAGTGTCCTTTTAAAATGCAAAGTACACATCATACCCCCGCCCCGCCAAACCCCTAGAGGCTTCATCTAGGCTGAAGACCTAATTCCTCACTGGGCCCCTCTTCAGCCCCCCTGCACCCTTACTTCTCCCTTCCGGGTCCAGCATCCTTCCACACTGCTTACCCCCTGTCCTCTCATTCACCACCAGCCCCTCCCCTCCATGGGGCTCCCTCAGACACCACATCCTCCTTGGCCCTGCTGGATTGGCCCTGCTGGAGGCTCCCTTTGTCCCATGGGCTCCGGAGCAAGTCACATTTACGCTGGGCTGTGTTTGGGCAGCCACTGCGGTTTACTTGTCTTTAGACTGTAAATCTAAAGACAGGGGTAGAGTCCTCTTTTTGCCAAGTCCTGTGGTGAATGATCATTTTGAATTGCAAATTCAGGGAAGCAGCTTCAATCCTGCCGGGACTTGTCTCCCCTGTCTCCTCTGCCAGTGGGTAAACCCATCATCACCTAGCACCCTGCCCACACCTGCAGTGCTCACAATGTATTTGTTGAACGAATGAATGGGAGTCTTTCTTAGACGCCCCCAGCAGTCTAAGCAGGCATGATGTGCGCCAGGCATCGGCCAGATGCTTCATGTTTGTCATCTTAAACACAAGCTGTATCTCCAAATACACTCTGGGGCTGGAGGCCCATCGCTATCTGACCTTTCAACTGCCCAAGACTGTGTACACACATCTCTTTGTCTACCTTTTCTCAAATGAATTTCACCATTTTCCCTTTATTCCAATTTCTTCATTAAATAATTTTTGTTCTATTAGGCCACGTGCAGCTTTATAAACCGCTTCAAATTTTTCCCTTAGGAGAAAAAAATTTATATACATAAAAATATAAAAATGTATTTGTATATTTTGTATAATTTATATATTTATATATTTGCATGTATATATATATATAAATATTTGGTCTAAATCAGTTGTTTTAAAATCTTTTAAAGCAGTGGAACTCCTTTTTCAAGCTAAATGCTGCGTGGAACCCCAATATTTAAAACCATTAGAGGGGGAACTTCCCTGGCGGTCCAGTGATTAAGACTCTGTGCTTCCAGTGCAGGGGGTGTGGGCTCGATCCCTGGTTGAGGAATTAAGATCCCACATGCCGGGCGGTGTGGAAAAAAACCCACACAACCCCCCCCCCAAAAAAAAATTAGAGGCAGAACTGCTCTGGTTGAAGCTGGAGGTAGGGCTGGCGGCCCAGGGTTCCAAGGAACAAAGTTTGGGAACCACTCATTAGAGACTCTCCAGGGCCCCTTCCAGACCTAAAACTCATGGACTTGTAGATGCTGGAGTGCTGGGGTGCCCATTACACAGATGGGGAAAGGGAGACCTGTCAGGGCTTCAAGTGAGTGGTCCCTTCCCCTCTTTGGAGCATTGCAGCCCTGTTTAAATCCCACTTGTCCCCTCCATAGCCTTTATGCCCCTTGAGGCAGAGTGTGCCCCAAATTCCCCAGGTCAGGCAAACAGTGAACACTCAGTTAATGCCTGCTCAGTGCAGGCTTCTCTTTGTGTGGGTCCAGGCCTCAGTCTCCCTTGTCCCACTCAGTGGAGCTGGGCCTGGCCAAGAAAAAGCAGGAATGACAGACTGGAAGCTCAAGGCTAGGGGAGAAGGGCTGCAGGTCCCTGAGGCCAGCACAGCAAGGACACAACAGCAGTTCCTTCCTCTAGATTCCACCTCGGTGACACCTGGATATTTCTTTCTGTTTCACACTGAGGACTTTTCTTCAGAAACAATTTAACTGAAAAGGTTAACACATTTTAATTACCCAGGGATAGTGCTCTGAAAATTCTATAACATGTGGGCTTCCCTGGTGGCACAGTGGTTGAGAGTCCGCCTGCCTATGCAGGGGACACGGGTTCGTGCCCTGGTCCAGGAGGATCCCATGTGCCGCAGAGCAGCTGGGCCCGTGAGCCATGGCTGCTGAGCCTGTGGGTCCAGAGCCTGTGCTCCGCAGCGGGAGAGGCCACAGCAGTGAGAGGCCTGCGTACCACAAAAAAAAAAAAAAAAAAAAAAAAAAAAATTAGCACAGAGGAGCTGCCCAGGATATGTCACACATTAAAATATGACTCTGTAGAATAGAATGCATTATGAATTATTGCCTTGTGTATTTTTTGTTACATTAGTCTTTAACGTGACTACAGTTATTCATCTGCCCACCTGGAGATTTGATTTTTTAAATGCTTGAAAAAATATATCTATATTAACTTTTACATGTGCAATAGTCATCAAGTCTTGGCCAGGCTACATCCACCAGAGTGCTCAGTGTCCAGCAGAAGGAGGGGTCCCCTGCTCCTGCCCCTCAACAACGTGTGACAGAGGTATCTTCTGAAGATTGAGGGATTCGGGGATCTGGGGCAGGCTGGGGACTGGCTGTGTCCCCTTGCTCTACCCGTCCTTTCTGTGGCCTGGGACAGCAGGCAGAAGCATGACCTGGCATGAAATTCTGGGCCTAGCCAGTCTGTGCCATGCCACCACCTGGGACCTTTCTCCTTGTGGCCTCCCCTTCCTGGAGGACGTGGACTGAGTGTGCAGAGTGCAGGTGTGGGGAATGTGAACCCTAGGCACGTCTGCAGCCCCAGCCCCACTCCTCCTGCAAGGCCCATCTTGCATGCCGCATGCACTCAACTTCCCATCCGTGTTTCATGCACATATCCACTCATCCTTCTTTCTATCCCCCACTTACCCATCCATCCACCCAGTTACACCCTTTTCCCACACATTCCTTCCATCCATCTACCCATCCACATGTCCATTCATCCTTCCTCCCACCCACCCCCAACCTCAGTCATCCAGTCACACATCCTTCCCTTCACTCACTCATCAGATACTTATTTTGCTACCCATCCATCCATCCCGTCACTCATCCATCCAAACGTTTAGTCCCAGCCCTGCCATCTCTTGGCTGGATCACTGGCTCTAAAGTGCTCTCCCCACATCCACTCTGCTGCTACCTCTCCATTCTCCACAACTGCAGCTAGGGTGTCATTTCAAAAAGCATCATGCCCTGCCAGCCACTTGCTCCCCATCCATTGCCAAAAGCCAAAGCCTCCATCTCTGTGGGGTTTAACCCCTGAACTACTCTTGACTTTAATTTCCCCCTGCACCCCTTCTTGCTCTCTCTGCCTTAGTCATAGTAACTCTTTGTCAGGCCTTGCCACAGGACCTTTGCACATGCTGTCCCTGCTTCCTGGAAGGCCCTACTCTCTTTCTTTCTCAAGCCAACTCTTAATCATCTCCCAGATTATGGCTTAAGTGTCATTCCCTCAGGGACCCTTTCCTGACTGGGTCACATCCCCCTATTCTTAGTTCCCATAGCCCATGGGTCCCTCATTTAGAGTGCCAGCAACAGATGCAAATTTTTACTTGCTATGTGACCGTTTGATCAATGTCTGTCTCTCCGTCTTCTGACTCCCAGGACCTTGTTGGTCCTATTCACATTGTGTTCTCAGTGCCTAGCATATTTCTTGCACATAAGATGCTCAATGGACATTTTCTGAATGAACAAGTAAATGAATGATTGAACAAACCAGTGCCATGCACAGTGAATGTGAATGTGGGGTGGTAGGGATACAGACATGAGAAAGAATTGGGCCTGCCTTCCCAGGGCATCAGTCTGGATGGGGTGCTCAGTCAGGCACTGACTCCAGGACAGGAGGGAAACGTTGGGGGCCTAAGAGAGCAGTGGGGCCCTTCTGAGTGCTCAGGATGGATGAGACCCCTTGGGCTGCAGGGTCAGGAAGACTTCCTCCCTCTGTGGAGTGATCCCCCACTACCAACCCACCCTGGCTGCACCTTTTCTGAGCCCCTTTTGTGTCCCAGCTGAGCCCTGAGTTCATTCTCAGAGTACCTGCTGCTCAGTCTGGCCACCACTGCTGGGCCATCAGCTCCTCCCTGAGGCAGAGGTGGGGTCTATCTGATGCCCTGGGCAGCCCCCACCCCTTGGCCCTAGCTAGACCAGATATAGTTAGCTAGGAACCCCTACCCCAGCTCAGAATGAGCCCTGGAACTATGTCAGCTCCATCTCCCCGGGGGTTTATTAAGGATCTTTTCTCTGGGCTAAGCGGCATTTGTGTGATAATCAATTGTAATAAGTGTCATTGTAAGGGGACTGACCTTGCAGCTGGGCTTTCCTGGCTTAAAGAAAACCAAGACCTTCCTGAGGAGAGCCGAAGGCAGCGGTGGGGGGGGGGTGTGGCAGCAGAGGGAGGGGCTCTGGACCTTTGGCTATATCCATCCGTTAAAGGCAGGCAGACCTCCTTCTTGATGAGCCTCATGTGGGGCCTGAAGGGGTCCTGGCCTCCTGGTTCTGCATGCAGCCCGCTCTTCATCCTACCCTCTCCCCATTGGTCCCTGGGTGCCAAGCAGCACCTTCACTGGCAGTCATCAGGCTCAGTGAGCCACAGCGAAGGGATCCAGGCAGGTATGGATATGAAAGACAAAATGCAAGAGCACGTGGTGGAAGACAGTGCAGGCTTGAGCCCCATCACTTGACACGCCCATCCCTGCGGGGCAGCCGGCCTCCCCACACAAGTGGTTCCATCTCGTATGCTAAGAGTCCCAGTGAGGAGGACACTGGGCACCTCCTCTCCACTTAGGCCGGCCCTGGAGGCTCTTTGGCTGCTTGACCGTCACTAGGGGTCCAGGTGCACAGATGTGATGGTGCAATGTGCAGGTGGGACACGAGGAACCATAGTGAACCTGTCCTTGCTCACCAAGGAGCTCCTGACTCATGCAAAATAGCCGCCACCACACAAGGATGAGGACGTGGCATCAGCCCCATTTCCTTTCCTCCCCCCTCCAAATGGCACGGAGGGAGAAAGGACAAAAATAGCATCTCACTGAGCCACTGGCAATCTGAGGGCATTTTCTGTTCTGAAGCTCCATCAGCTCCTCTCCTTTAGCCCCATGACATGCACAGTGCATGGAGGGAGACACGTCTCAGAGCGAAGTCTCAAGATCGGAGCCCCTAGGCCTCATGAAACGACCCTGGCCAGTCAGTGCCATTCCCACGAATAACGCTGATAATAAGATCAGCATCTACTGAGCATTTTCTAGGTGCCAGGCCCTGTGCTGAGCTCCACTCTTTCTGTGGATTATCTCCTCTGATCCCGCCCCTCGCCTTCTGGCACCGGTCACTGGTGCCATCCAGATGATAACAGGCGTGAGAACTTGCATGTGGGAGGCAGGAAGCGTTGGATCAAGGATTCGAATGCAAGCAGCTGGACTCATGTGGAAAATGAGAAGCACAGTACTTACGAAGGGTGAGAGAATGAGGCATGTACTGTGACTTCTGGGTGGCTGGAGCTCTGTAAGTCCCAGAAATAGGGAGATTGGTTGGCATTCAAACCCTGGCCTGCCTACTAGCCAGCTAGCTGAACAGCTAGCTGAATGTGTGAGATGCAGAGGAAGAATTAAGTGGTTGGAAAAGTGGTAACACTTTCTCCTGAACTGTTGTCAGCCTCTCTCAGGTTTGTTTTGTTTTTTCCACCATCATGGGCAGCTCCTTTAAGAGATCTTGTCTAGGCCCTGACTGACCATGGTCTCCCCCCTTAACAGTGCTGGTGTCCAGCTGGGTGCACTCGGGAGGTGCCCTGTTCACAGCTGGCCTTCACACATAAGTAGCCCTCTGGAAGGGTGGTCACTTCTGAGATGGACGGAGCAGAGCCTGAGGGCGTGGTTGAGTGGGTGAATGGTGGGGCCCCCCAAAACACTCTCCTTGAACCACAAAGACCAGAAGCCAGTCCAGAGTAGCTTTGATATTTCAGCCTGGGGGGTGGTAAGGATGGAATGGAACAACCAGTACTTTCCAGAAATAGCCTCACCCAGGATTGCAGATGCAGGGACAAGGCTTCACAAGGCCTGCCCCTCAAGGGCTGTCTCATGGAGGGGGTGGCGTGAGAGGGGGCCCGAGTGAGGTCCCGGTCGGCCTCACACCCTCGCTGCTGCTCAGCACCCCTTGCAGCCGCTTGCACGGCTCTCTGTTCAATGGCAGCTAAACCCTAACCCAGAGGAGGCCGAACTGGGTAATCCATGTTGTATTTATAGCACACCTTCCCTGAGAACACCAAAACCACCACCAAGCAGGCTGTTTCCCCCAGAAGCTACATCCCAGGGGAGGAGGTTTGTCATCCTTCATAAGGAAGAGGTAGGGATCAGCAGTTGTAGGTGCTGGGCCTGTTTGCTTGTAATCTTAAACTCTCCTGCAGCCCTTACATAAGACAAAATGAAGCTTCTCACTGCTTTGGAGTTTCCAAGAGATGCCTAGTAACCGTCAGCAAAGCATGGGGGAATAGAAAAGATGAGACTTTTTTTTTCCTTGTGCCGCAAAGGTGTCTTAAAACCAAGTTGGCATCTGCCATAAAGCTTAGAGGTTTAGCCCACAGCCGAGCCCTTGCCTCTGTCCACATGGGGCAGAAGTAATCAATATCATATTACAAAAGCTCTTGACCTCACTTATTCCCATGGATGCTTGGGGAATCCTTAATATTCAGAGCTTTTAAAATGTGTGCCTGGCATATTTAATGAGAAGCTTCTTGGTGGGTTCGGCTCCCGGTGACACTTAGAAAGCCTGGCTCTCCGCCCTTCCCAGGGGGCTGCCACCCTGGCTGAAGAAAGGGTCTGGGCTCTGGGGAGGGGACTGTTGGATGAAGTGGGGCAGAAAGAGTCATGGGGAACTGCAGAAAGGGGGGACATCAGTGAGATGTGTGTGTGGCATACACTAAGTACTCAGTGAAAGGCAAGTATTATTTATCATTATTACAATCCTTAGTGCAGCTGTTTCGTCCTTAATTTGGGGTCTCCCTGATGCTGAGAGAACAGCCGCACAGTGAGCCGACTGACTGCTCGGTGATGGACAAAGGCCCTTCCATTTGGTGTGACTTTCTCAATCCATGGGGCACAGAGTGGGGAGGAAAAGAGAGGCCTCCAGAAACTTCCCCAGGACTGACCTAAGCAGGAGGACAAAGCCCCAGGAGCCTCTTTCAAGCCTGAAATCACACACTGCCTACAGGAGGCCTCCTCTGATTGCCTCAGCTGGATTGGGGCTATCCTCCCTCGGGACTTCCACTGACACAGACAGCTTTGTCCTGGAGTTCCACGGGTGCCCTTGATGCTCTGAGCTGAGTCTGTGACTGCAATCACTGGTTCCTGCTCATGGCAACCATGGGACTGGCAGACGAGGGAGGGGACACCATGTAGTTGATAATCACACACGTTTGCCACTGATGTGGGTGCCTCCTGTCAGCTGTGAGGCTCAGCCATTTCCTTTATGAAATCCTTTAATTTTCTCTTTCAGGATGCTCAGACAGCCTCACTTTCTCTTCTCTGGGACGATTTTTGCCAGATTTATTTTCTCTTTAATTATGATCCTTGTGTCACATCAGAGCTTGAGGGAAGAGTGGATTGTTTATTTAAGGTGATGGTTTTCAGGTCCTTGTGGGCCTAGGGAGATGGGAAGACCAGGTGACTGCCGCCTGGCTTGCTGGCCTAGCTGGAGACCCTTCCCACTGCAAGGAGATTCTCCCTGGTCACACTGGCATTGTTTCCGCCAGCTTTGTCATCCACCAGGGGCATGGGTCGAGAGTAAGTGCCTTCACCTTATCCACAGTCCCCTTCGGTCATGGTTTACGGTTGCCATGGCCACACCCAAGGATGCTCCTCTTGATGGCTCCCAGCAGTAACAGTTTCTCTAAAGCTGTCACACCTATGGCCTTGGTTGTCTTTCTCTCATTATTAATTGAGATATTGAGAGCCAGTTCTCTGTGTGGGCACCAGGCAGCAGTTTGCCACATCCAGCTGGTTCTCTGTAGGGGCCATGGTGGCTCTTCTCGAAGCCGGAGCCCCAAGGCTAATTATAGGTTCACACGCCACAGAGCTGATCCCCAGGTCCCTGCAGAGGGGAACCTCTTGCCAACATACAAGGCATTTCAGCTGCAAACTGTATTCTATTAAGGCCACACTTGGCTTCATTGTGGCAATTTTCCAGCTAGAAGGGTTTATCTGGAAGATACCGTTTTGTTTTCTTTCTTTTTTTTTCTGGAAATGGCAGGCAGCAACAAAGTGTTCATGAAATATTTTCAGTGTTCAGATTAATTAGGAGTCAGATTTATGAACATGGCTAAGAAGGAGCCCAATCCCCTGTGCTGGCTCTGCTGTGTTAATCTAGCCCATGTTATTTTTAAGCACAAATATCAAAATGTCTTTTGACAAATGAGATGTGAAATGAATGAGTTTTGCACATAAACTTTTAGTGCAAATATGTATTTGGCTACATTGGGCATGTATGGAGCATAGGAAGGCTTTTCTGGCCTGGCTGTGCGGTAGCTAAAGTATGAAGTTCTGAGTAAGTACCCTCATCCCTTTCCTAGCATTAGTAAAGAGGCTTGCTTAAAAAACACAGCAACACAGTGTTGTCTGGGGCTTCTGACTTCCTCCCAGGAGCAATTGCTTAACAATTGTCTGGGGAGGTGGGCTGGGACCAACTCTGAGGTTGCCAATCTGAAATAGCTAGTGTATCCACTCAACCCAGGCCTTATGTGACCTCTTTAATTAGAAACTCAGTTCTGGGTTTGTCTTGGAGTTGGGGTGGGGCAGAATTCATCTTCCTCCCTTGAGAGCTGGGTTATTCCCTTTGTCCCTCCAGATCCACCCGTCGGCTTTCTCCACTCTGCTTTGAGCCCCTGGAAGCTGGCTTGTATAGCCTGCATCACCTGGTACCCTTACCCTCCATGCCCAGGAAGGTTTGGCCAATGGGAGGCCCTGACAGGGAACTGGAGGGCAGGAGAAGAGTGAGGTTCTTGCTGGGCTACTGTGGGTCGGCTGTGTCCCTCTCCCAAGGCCTCAGCTCTTTCAGGGAGGCCTCTCCGTCCAGCTAACCTCTCTGGGTTCTGCTAATTGCTCCCTCCCCTTGCCCCTTTCAGGCCCTTTTAGGCCAGTGGCTCTCAGTGCTACTAGCCCTGGGGACCAGTTCTCATCCTTAGCTGTCCTAACCTTGTTCACACCTTTAAAAAATACTCTCACTGCGTCTCCTCCATGACTCTGCTTGAGTGTGCCATCTGCTTCGCCAGCATCCTCACTGCTATACTCTGCAAACACCCTTGCCTGGTAACCAAGGGGCAATAGTCCTTCCTCGTCCCCTCCCCTCTAAGCTGCTAAGAACTGAGAGTGGAGTGAGGAGAGTGGGGACAGCAGGCGGGGGGAGCAAGACTGAGGTCACCGCCTCGAGCTCCCTTTCTGACTCACGCTGGTGGTGGCTCTGAGTGATTGGCTGGGCTGCTGCATCCCAGGGAGGCTCGGGAGGCCCAAGCACTGCTCGACAACACAGCCCTATAGAAAGGTTACTAATGCTGTGACTCATAACATAGTCTGCAGTCTTCATTCCGTCCACAGCCCACAGGCTTGGCAGCCTTGAGTGGTGAGGCGAGATGGGGCACTTAAGATGGTATGGGTCCCTCCTTGGCATCAAGCCATTCAGGTATGTTTGTGGATTAGAAGTCCTCTAATCCACTTCTCCATGCCCAGAGTGGGACACAGAGGGGCCCACAGCACAGTGATTCTCCCAAGAGCTCACCTGGAGAGTGGAGGTTACAAGCCTTTTGGTCTTCCAGCTGAAGGCCCCACCTTACTGGCCTTCCAAACTGGAGATGGAGAGAAATTTGGGGTTCTTTCTGAGATATGTCTGCATGGTTACTGGCCTGTTCAGGAGCTAGCAATGGTTTTGGGGCAACAGAGACCTTAGGGGCCACCATACCCTATCCTAGTTGCGCTGCCCTGTCAGCCCTGGTGGGAGCCCAGCTGGCTGTGCTTTCTCCAGGGAGGGCAGAGGAGTCGCCTGCCTGGGCTGCTGCCCTTATCCACGTGGGCATTAATATGCTGTCCTGTGGCTGGCAGGTGCCATCAGAACTGGGCTAACCTGAGGACCTTCCAGAAAGAAGGGCACTGTCCATGCCACCTTCCATGGTTGGGTTCCTGCTATAGCGATGAGTTACCGTGGAGCCTCCTTGTGGTCGAGCCCAGAGACTGGACATCTGACCAGCCATGGCAGGCATAGTCAGGTCAGCCTTGGTTAGGCTCAGGGGGTCAGGCTCTGGCCAGGGGGCAAGGGAGATTCAAGCAGGAATGATCTCTTTTCACATAGCGCTTCCTTGACCAAAGGCTTTAATGATCCCTGTTGCTCCACTCAGCATTCAAGGCCCTCCACAGCTTGCCAACCACCAGCCACTCAGCTTCATCTCCCTCAACCTCTCCTCTTTGGCCAGAGCAGATAATGGCCTTGGTGATAACAATGAGCCTTATACAGCAATTTCCATTCTGAGTTCCCTCTGAGGTCAGGGATTACTAAGTATTTCTGAAAGAAGTACTTTCAGAGATGGTAAGCCACTTGCCTAAAGTCACACAGCCAGTAAATGAAGGAGGCACAATGCATATCTGGGCTTCTGGCCTTCCAAATCCTCTGCTTTGCCGCTCTACTCATGGTCTAGGGGATATCCCAGAGGAATATTCCAGCTCAAGACACACATGTTTACTTGCTAGTGCCCAAGGGGATGGGGCAGAAGGGTGTTTTCTTCATCAACTAAGCCAGTCACCCTGCAAGTGAGTAAGCGCTTTTCCAGTATATGTACTGTGTGCTAGTCAGAGATGGCTACGTGCCCCATGATTCAGGCTCCTCTTCCACCCTGAATAGATGAGGCTGGATAACAGTTGCCAAGCTGAGGACATTTTCTAGCCTGCCTTGCATCTGTTGAACAATCTGACTGAGTTCTGGCCAATGGATGAGGGTGGAATTAACATTTACCAGGCCTGGCCTTTAAAAACTTCCTTTGTCATTCCCCATATCAGCTTTTCTCTGAGAGAATTAAGCCCTACCAAAATGATCTGAGTGGCCATTTTCTCAATCTTACAAGAATGACAGATAACTAGATCCATTCTAAATGCATAAGAAAGAAGTCAATTCATCACATGCAATGTGTGCCTTAGAGCCCTAGGGCTTGGTTTGCTCAGGGAACTGGGTTGAGAAGAGCTGCTTCCATTCTCTTTTCCCTTGTTTGTGGGCTGTATGTTGATGCCCAGTGTGAGCTTGGAAGCCACCTCTTAAAGATGGTAGAATTTCTGTCAGCCTGAGTCCCTGAATGACTGCATGGAACAGAGCCACTCCTCCCACCACCACCCCCCCCCCCCGTGATGTAAACCAGAAATAATACATTTGAATTGTGTTAAGCCTCTGGCATTTTGAGGTTTTGCACAGAAACTGGTATTATCTTAAACTAATATGGGGGAAAGCTCCAAGACAGGTGGGGGAGTTTGGGGAGAGGACCTCCACAGGTTCCCAGCTGACCCACCTTCCCCCACAGTCTGGGGGAAGGTCTTGTGGACCCTAAGGGGGACGAGGCCTCCAGATGTAGCCAGCAGTCTGAGCCACATGGAGAAGCTCCCACAGGGAGTATAACTTCGTGAGAAACAACTGAACTGATGTGGAAGACAACTGGCAGGGTCTGAAGGCTTAAGAATCAGCCAGGGAGGGAGGCTAGGATGCCTGTCTCCTCGGATTCAGCAGGAGATCCCAGGAGCCTGCATCCTTATAAAGTGCTGATGCTGGTGGCAGGTGGTCTGTACTTTAAGAACCATGAGAGTAGGGCATGACAGTGTGCTCCCTGCCCCCCAGTAGGTTTATATACGACTGTCCCAGAGCCCAGCCTCCCAGTGATGCAAGGACAGTAGAGATGCTCTCTATGGGACTGTGCATCAAACAAAACTGAGAGGGAGTGATGAGCCTAAAGTCAGACACAGAGAGTGAGTACTGGGGCTGAGCTCATTTCTGAGGCCCCATCTTTGAGTTGGGAGTGGGGGATGCCTTGGGAGGAAGGGCACATTGGGCAGTAGGCCCTTCCACCCTCCATAAAACCTCACCACTGCTAAGCAGCCCCTCCTTCTCCAGACCTGCCTGCTCTGCAGTCAGTCCATTGTCCTTACTCTCTGTTCTCTGACTCCCTTCTCAACATCACTCCCTTCCCCTTCCCCCAACCCTCTCAGCTCCCTAGGAGAGCAGGCCTTAACCTCTGGGTGCCCTTCTAACAATAGCAGGGCTCCATCCTCACCCCCAACCCCCCACCACGAGGGCCTAAAGCAGACTGGAGTGGTGAGTTATAGCAGAGCTTGTGTCTAGGACCAGCCTGGAGGTAGCCAAGGAGAGCAGAGCCTACACAGCCAGGCCACCCTTGTTGGCTTGAACAAAGTATGTCTGTTCAGTCCAGTCAGGCACCAGCCAGACTTACCAGACCTGAGTTGTAACCACCTCCTCTCACTCTAGACTGGGTGCTAGTGCCCACCCTTTAGGCGCTAAGGGTTCCAGGAGAAAAGCAGGCCCACTGCCGTCGGAGGGCAGCCCGCAGGGTTCAGTTCTCCCAACGCAAGGAGGGCTCCCCTCCCTCCAGCCCGTGTGTAGCGGGAAGTCGCTGGCTGGGCAGCGCGCACACTCATAAACACACGTCCCGAATGCTCCAAGCGGCCAACAGTGAAGGCAGGAAAACAGCAGGAAGAGCGCAGAAGCGAGGCTGCGGAAAACGCTCCCGGGCGCACCCAGATGAACCACCAAAGACTCTGCATCCGCAAACTACCCGAGCTGGACCGCCCCTCCGGCGAGAGCCACCCCCGCGCAAGCGCGCCCTCTCGGCGCCGCCCTTACCCGAGCCGTGCCTCTGGCGCAGAAGGACCGCCTCACGGGGTGGCGGCGACGCTGAGGAAGCAGCGGTCGCGGCCGCGACAGTGGTGGCGGCTGCGTGGGCCGCGGAGTTGGCGGCGGCCTCGGGGACTCCGGGACCCGGGGCGGCGGTAGGGCTCCCGGGAGGCGGGCTTTTGTCGCCATGGCCGGGCTCCGAGGTGGCCCGGCCCGCGGCGCCGACGTTGTTGGCACTGGCGGCGCTGGCGGGACCGTGGCGACGCGGGCCGCTGCTCTGAATGTGGGACACGGCTTCGGCGGCCTGCATGTTGGGCGGCGCGAAGCGTGAGAGCACGCGCAACAGCGCCTGGGCCTTGTGTTCCTGCGTGTCGTCGTCGCCGTAGTCCGACACGCGGCACTCGTAGACGCCCTCGTCCTGACGCCGCACGGCCGACAGCCGCAGCCGGTGCGAGATGTCATTGCCCTGGACGCGCACGGTCTGCAAGAGAGCGGGGGGCTGGGGTCAGAGGCCGGGATGGGCAGGCCCGTAATCCGCGCTCCTGGCCAGCGTAGTGCAGCTGTGCCCAGCCCCGCAGGGCGCTCCCAGGCCACAGCACCCCAACACTTCTCAGACCCGGCTCTGCCCATCATCATGATTCAGGTTTCCTTCACCCCCGTGGCTCCCCAGTGGTATGGAGCTCCCAACTCTGAGTGGACCCTGGGTGGCCCTGCCCATTGCATCGAGTCTCCAGCTGCCCCATATCTTAAAGGAGTGCCTCAGGTTGCACCCACTGCTCATACAAACCTACCTTCGCGTCTTCCCATAGCTTTCCCTTCAGAGCCGCAGAACCCACCCCTTCTTCCTCCCTCTGGCACCTTGGAGAAACCTCAGGCTCGGCCCCGCATCCACTGTGAGGTATGGCCTTACGTCCGGTCCTCCACATCTACTCGCACTAACGTTCCTTAATTCTAGAATCCGGTGGACCGGGGTGGTGTCCGTAGGAAAGCCGCCTTGCCCTCAGAGTGCGCATATATACCTGCTCCCGGCTCCAGCCCTTCTCAGCTAACCCTCCGCCCTCCCAAGGAGGCAGGTGATGCAGAGGCTGCTGCCGGACCCGCTCAGTCCCTGCTACTTATGAACTTGCCTCTCCGCGGCAGCATGAAGCTCCGGACAAAGCTCATCTCCCTGCCGCCTGGTGGAGACGCCAGGGAGCAACAGCTTTGTAGCCCTCACCGAGCGCCCAGAGAACCGTCACCTCTGAACCGAGCATAAGACCTGGTCGTCTCCAGGCCCTGATACTTCCACGCTCCAGCTGGGAAAGCTTGGGCACGTCTCCTCCCCAACACTGGCAAGACTCCTCCCCCTATCACAACTCCCCAAGCCAGCCCACAACACCCCGGCACCGCGACCCGCAACCCAGGCGGAGGAGAGGGCTGCAGCGGAGCGCCGGGTGTGTGCAGGGCACGAGTGGGGGCCACAAGCCTAAGCACCAGTCGCAGCTAGGGCAAGGAGACTGAAGGAGAATTTTACAGGTGACTGTACAGAGGAGGAAGGAGATTCAGGCCTGGGACCCTTGATTTACACGAAAGAGAACCCTATCCGCTACCGGTGACAGACGGCGCCCCGACACGCCAAGCAGCCGACAGTGCAAGGCTGCGAGTAGGGCCCTACACCGCACGTCCGCTGAGCCTTTCTAAAAGGGAGGAAGCTGCGGGGCGCAAAGCGGCCAGAAGGGCGCAAAGCGGCCAGAAGGGGTCTCCCGCGGACCGCGCTGGGCTCAACACTTACGCTGATTTTAGTTGCGTCCTTATTTGTTACCTAAAATGCAAAGAGGGAGAGAGAGATATTAGGCTGTCGGCCTTCAGGCTCAGGGAACTCAGATGAGCCTCCTGCAGGAGGATCCTCCGCAGGCGGGCTGGGACTCGAAACCGCTCGGGAGGTAGCCACAGCTGAGGGCACGAAGGACATCAGGATTTTCAGGAGTTTTACCCTGAAGGAATCAGGGCTTGCAGCTAGCATGGCGCCCGGCCAAGGAGGGGCTGCCCTAGCACACCTGCCTGCCAAAGAGGGGAGGCTGGATTGCCACCCGGTGGGAAGAAAGGCCAATTTCCCTCCGGAGGAGCATCCTCATTCCCTGCTGTGTTTCTCTAAACCCCTTGGATGGAGGGGCTGGTGTATCTGGACAGGACCCAGTGGGAGATGTGAACAGTAACTAAGGGTGGGACTCTGGGTAGAGGGTAGGTAGGTGGTGTGTGTGTGTGTGTGTGTGTGTGTGTGTGTGTGTGTGTGTGTGTGTGGGAGAGAGAGAGAGAGAGAGAGAGAGAGAGAGAGAGAGAGAATGAGAGAGCGCCAGTGCTAGAGACTGTGGTTTAAGAGGCAGATGGGCAGTGGGGGAAGTCCCTCTGATCCAGCGGGGGCTGGAGGTAACCTGTACACCGTGCTCTGCCGGCCTCTGGAACGCAGCCCAGAGGAGCTTAACTCCTTGGCCCTGTGCCCTGGGGACCTCAAAGTGGCAGAGGGCAGGGAAAGCCCGGCCCCAGCAAGGGGTCTTCTTTCAACACCCAGCACCCATCAGCCTCTGGGCCCGCAGCCAGTAAAAGCAGGCGAACTGGATGAGGTGCGGCTTCTTAGGGGCCAGGCGTGGAGTTCGGGGAGGTTTCCGGCGAAGGAAGTGAATTAACAGGATCTGGGGGTAACAAATGCTGCTGTTGAAGGTGCTGTGGGCATGGGGAGGGTAGGAAATGGGTTGCATCACAGGGCGGCACCCTGCCTTCCTCGCCCGGGTTACCCCAGCCGCCCGACACGAGCCGGGTGAGCACGGGCGCCGCGTGGGCGGCCGGTTACCTTGCTCCGGGCGCCGGGCACGCTAAGCGCCAGCTCGTGCAGCAGCTCCCGGGGCGGCTCCTTGAGGTACCACCACTGAATCTCCAGCGAATACGAGGTGGCTCCGCTAGCCCGGAACGCGCAGGGCATTTCGATGTCGTCTCCCTCCCGTACTGTCACATCTTTGGGGACTTCAGTAAATGTAGCTGGGGGCGGGGGAAGAGAGAGGCGTGACCAGCTGTGGGGCGGAGGCCTGGGGCAACCCCAGGAGAGACGGTCGGTCCCCGGCTCGCTTGGCCGTGTGCTTCCCACCCCCCAGCTACTAGTGTGGCCCAGGCGCTGGCAAAGTTCGGTCGAGCAGCTGCCGGGCCGCAGGGGAGACCGGCTACAGCTGCAGGCTGCTTCCCTCCAGATCGCGAGGGGCAGCAGGGGCGGCTTACGCTTCTTCCCCGCTCCTGGCCGCACTATCAGAGCCAGGCTGGGGCGCGCCAGCTCCCGGCACCCCAAGCAGCCTGTCCGCAGTTGGAGCCCCGGTCCGGCTCCGAACGACCCGGGCGCGGGCGCCAGCGATGCGGCGACCCTTTGCCTCTCTCCACCCCCTACCCCGCCGGGCCCGGGCTGCACACCGGGATTGCTGGAGACTGTGAAGCTTTCCCCTTCTCTTTCTCCTCCTCCTCGGCGACAAGGGCAGGCTGGCTCTGGCGGCCCCGGCAAGGACCCCCGAGCCCCTAGCGGCAGCAAAGTTCCCGCGCTCACCGTCGGCCACGAACAGCAGCAGGGCGTGCAGCAACAACGGCGGCAGGTATCCGGGGGCACCAAGCCGGTTCCTCTGTTCCATCTCCCGCAGGGGGCGCGGCGGCGATGGGAGCGCGGGCGCGGAAAGGCAGCTGTGGCGGCAGCTCGGGCTCGGATCCGGCTCGGGCTCGGGCTAGGACGTCTCCGAGCCTGCCATGGCCCCGCGCGGCGCTCCCTCCCCCGGCCGCCGGCGGCCGCCAATCAGCCCCGCTCCCTCGCCGGCTTGCCCGGCGCGGCTCCGGCTGGGGGCGCTGCTCCGGGTGCGCAGAACGCGAGGTCCCGCCGGGAGGCTACTGGCGATCGGTCCGTGCCTCCCTCTCTCTGGTTATACACTGGACCGATGGGGACCCGCAATTCAGTCTCTGCCGGGCGGGCCGGTCAGGGGCTGGGCCGCCCCGGGACCCATCCCTGGCCAAGAGAGTGTGCGCCTCGGAGCCGTGAGCTTCTGCCTCTCAGTTTCCTTCTGGTTTGGCTCCCGACTGCCACCTCCTCCGGCTCCCGCCCAGCCCTCCCGCTGTCGCCTCCGCCGGTCCCTCCTCGGCTCTTTCTGTAAGGCAAGTGGGCGCTCAGCCGCGGCGCGCAGACCTGGAGTCCGACCCAGCGCAGCGCCGGGGAGAGAGGGTCCGGCGTGGCCGACCCAGAGCCGGAGAGAGGCAGGAGTGGGGGAGGGGAAAGAGAAAGGGAGGGGGCTGTCAGTGGCTGGGCACTGTGCCACCTCCACCGCTGCATCACCCCTCCCTTTCCCTCCCCTCTCCTCCCCTCTCCTCCCTTCCCCTCCTCTCCCCTCCTCTCCCCTCTCCTCCTCTCCCTCCCCTCTCCTCCTCTCCCCTCCCATCCCCTCCTCTCCCCTTCCACAGCAGGCACCGCCCCCGCCCCGGAGCGCCCCCCCCACCCCGGTCGCTTGGAGGGACCACAGTCTCTCTGGTTGGAGCGCAGCTGCGCCCCGCACCCGCTTTGGCTGGGGGTCCTCCCACCAAAACTCTCCCTTGCTTCTTTCCAGCCTCCAGAGCCGGAGACAGCCGCTTATCCCTGCGCCCCGCGGGTTCCGAGGCCCTCTCCGCAGACCCCCGCCCTCAACTTCTTACCCCGGTTTGGGCAATAAGCTGCCCCGCTCTTTGTCCCAGGCCCAGGCCATGGCGGGTGGGTGGGCGCCGTGGGCCCGGGAGAAGGGCGGAGCGCTGTGCTGGGCCGGGGACGAGGCTGGGTGACGGCGGTAGCGCCGGGAGTCTGCAGTGTGCGAACGAGAAGTGAGCGCAGAGCGCCCGGCGAGCAGGTGCCAGTGGCGCGGAGAGCGCAAGAGCGAGCCAGAGAGCAGCAGCCGTGAGTGACGGCAGAGGCGGCGGGGGTGGGGTGGGGTGGGGGAGCGCCCGGCACGACTCAAGGCCCCGGAGGTTTCCGGGCGGGGGTGGGGTTCCTGCACCTTGTTCGCTGACCCCTGCGTCTCCACTTGTTCTTCGCGGGTCGCGGCCCTCGCTTTACCAGGTGCAGGGGGGTATCCCGAAGAGGCAGGAGGCAAAGGTCGGGTCCACAGCCGCGTTCCGGAGCCCATCCCCTGGCTTCGCATCCCCCCGCAACCCGCACCTCTCACAGCTTTCACCCGGAGCCTTCTCCCTCCTCAGCCGTCTGCGGGGGTGCAGTCTGGTCCCCAAAGGGAAGCGTGGGGTGGGCTTGTGGTTTGGAGGGGCACCTTGCTGTAGGGGCGACTCCCACACCTCGGCTTGGCTCTCTCTTGCTTCCCTTCCTCAAGGGAGACCCCAGTCCGTGGATTTCAGTATCTCTGTCGCTATCCCTGGTCTCTAACCTCTTAGCTCTGACCTAAGGTTGGGGTGAGAGGAGCTCCTGCAGATTCACGAGGCTGCTATCCCTGCTCACTAACCTTCCTGGAGGCTCTGCCAGAGGGCTCCCCAAGAGCTAAGGAGAAGGAAAACGACTGGGCAAATACTTACCAGCAGCTGACCTGGTCCAGGATGCTCACGGTTGGGGGGGGGGGAGGTGGGGGCGGGGGGGGGGAAGAAGCCGCAGGCCCTTTCTAAGCCATGTCTTTACCAGCAGGGTGCCCTGGGCAGGGCCATTTACCCCTCCTAGGCCTGGGTTTCAGCATCTCATCTGGGCCAAGGAGTCATTCCTACCCACTCAGACCACTGTTGCTCATCTATTGAGCCCTTGTTAGCCAAGGTCTCTGGCTAGGAAGGGAGGAATGTCTAGGGACTTCCTTTTCTTCCTACAGTTTCTCTCCAGGTGCCCCAAGGAAGCAGTTGCCAGCTGCCTTCTGCCCTTTCAACTCCCCCCCCCGCAACCCCAAGAGGGGACTTTCCCTTGATAATTCCACCTTCCTTTAGAAACTACCCTTGGATCGCTTAATGTAAAACCCTGCAGGGCCCCATTGCTGTCCTCAACTTCTAAAGGGAGGGGGCAGACTTGCACTGTACTACACAGACTCAGGACACCAGTGGGATTGTAGGAAAGCAGATTCATTTGGGGGCTGAGTCCAAGCAGGGTTATGATGGCAAGAGCTGCCTGCTGTGCAGTGGCCTGCCTGGAGATGCAGCGATCTCCTGTCCTGATACCAGCTCCAAGTCAAGCTGGATGGCCAGTGATCAGGGATGCGCATGGGGAGAATTCCTGCAGCTAGAGGGAGTTATACCTCGCTTACTTTAAGGTTTGTGAATCTTGTAAACCTGTACCACCTTGTGGGGTAAGGTGTTTCTTTCCCACTGCATGAGTTGGTGTTATTATTAATAAGAATAATAGCTATACTTTTTTACATACTCTTCATGTACCAGGCGCTTTCCATGCATTAGTTGTCAACATGACAACTGAGCAATCCTTCTCAAACAGAATTCAGATTATTCTTCCTCTGCTCAAAACCCTGCAGCGGCTCCCTTTTCATTCAGGACAAACATCAGTGACCGTGCAGTGGTTGATAAGGTCAAACCATCTGCCATCCACCTCCACCTCCTCTGTCCTCATCTCATGTTTTCTGTCTTTTTCCTGATCACACTCCTCTAGCCACACTGGCCTCCTTCCTACAATACCACTCACATGGTGTATTCCCACCCCCAGGGCCTTTGTACCAGGTGTTTCGTCTGACTGGGATGATCCTTCCTCTGATACCTGGTTCACTAACTCTGTCACGTTCTTCTGATTTTTGTTAAGAAGTCACCTCTCAATAAGGCCTGCTGGGACCACCATTTTAATATTGCAATTTGCACTCTTCCACCCCCCACCTCCAGCACTCCCAATCCCTCTTTGCTCTTCTTTTTCTCCTTTCCTTAGCGCTAACTTCCTTCCAACATACGACCCAATATCCTTATTTATGGTGTTTCTTGTTTGTGGGCTGTAGATTCTACTCAGGTGGGGCTCTTTGATTGCTTTGTTCCCTGATGTATCTCCAGCACCTGGAATAGGGTCTGGCATACAGTAGGCACTCAATACATAGTTGTGGAGTGAATGAATGAGCTCATTTAAACCCTATAACAGTGGGTAGACACTGTGATTTCACCCATCTTAGAGATGTGGTGGCTGAGCTCAGAGAGCTTGAGGAATTAGCCCAAAGTCACACAGCTAAGTAAGGCTTCAACCCAAGTCTGTCTTACTCTGGGGTCCTAATTCTTAACCCAAACACCCCTACCCCAGGTGAGACTGTGGTCCTTGTACCTGGAGTTGGTATAGAAGGTAAGGCCCCTCTGCCTTGACTGATGGCAGCCTGGTGAGGTCTGAGCTAGTTGTGCATCTTCTTCCCTGCTTTTCAGTGGTGCACAGCAGCTCTGTATCGAAAGGGTCTGTTTGCTCTTCTGTCCTGTCTCGTAGACTGTGAGGCCACGGCTGCATCTTTCTTCCCTGTGTCTTTAACTCCCAGCTGGGGCTGACCCACACGTAGGGCTCCGTGAATGTAGGAACCAGGAGCACTGTTAGGAAGTGTCAAGAAGCAGTGCTTTGCTCCTGCTTTCCTGATGGGCAGGGCAGGGACTTCTGTCTCTTTCACCTATAGCCCTTTGGCCATTTGGAGGATCAGTGAGCTGAAACCAGGCAGCAGCCCCCACCAGTCCTTGCCGATGCCTGGCTGGCCCCCGCTCCTGCAAGGAAGCCAGTTCCTTCTCACTGAGTCAGGGTGGGATGTGGTCTCAGTTGGAAGCTCTAAGGAAGGCATCTGTGATGGAGTATGTGTGTTGCTTCTCCTAAGGAAAACTACTCTCTGGGGACACAGCTGCTCAACCCTACCAACTGCCAGTGTCCCTTGCGTTTCCACAAAGATGCCCTGTTTAGAGGGAATATTGGCCATGTGAAATGAAGCTGGTTTCCCACAGATGGATTTGTGAGAGAGCATTTCAGAACCGTTGCATCCCCAGTCCTGAGTGGTCATCAGTAGGTAGTGACAACCATCCTTTGGGCTACAAGGTTTTTCCCTCCCTCTCTCCATCCACAGGCTCTGAAATGCCTTCAGAACCGCTGTGTATAGGGACTTGGAGGTGAGCCCTCCTGTAATGTGATCAATAATCACTCAACCCACCTGACCCACGGTCTGGCAGTGCCTGGGGGCTTGCTTGTGCCCATCCTCAGCTCTCTAACTCACGCCCACCGTCAGCACACGCTGTTCTGATGGGGCTGTGAGTTGAGGTATGCAGTGCTTGTCAATACCATTTTGTGGATGAATTCACCGGACTCTCAAAGATGCTTCAAAAGTGCTAGTTAGAAAGACTGCCCAGCCTCTCATGAAAGCACCCTTAAATTACAGCCCTGAGTAAATGGTTTTCCTGGAACTCACTTTCAAAATTTATTTTAATGTTCAGGCCCTCTTGGAGTTTTGGTTTCGATAGTCTTCTCTCGGCTGACCTTTCCTGTCCTCCCCATATCACGTACAGCAACATTGATTTTGCATAATGTATTTTGATTTTAAGATTCAGTCCATCCATAAACTTTTCCATCAATAATCCTGGCCACACTCTGTGTACCCTACAGCTTAAAGGAAAAGATCAGATTTATGGGGACTTTTATTTTTGGCCAGTTTAGTCATTCACTTGCCATTAGTGTCAGGGGATAAAGGCCTGAAGTCTAGCCCCAGGAGACTCCCCTCCAAGGGCACGCCTCAGGTCAGCTGCTGCAGCTGAGGGGTGGTGGGGGTGGCAGTGGCGTGGCCCTCTCTGTGCCCTGGTGGTCTCTGTCCTGGATGATGAGAGGGAGCTGATGATGGAGTGCCTCCGAGGCGGGGAGGGCAAGTGGGGAAGCTCACAGTTCGGGTTCCTGTTGCCCTCTTTTGCCCTGACTTCCAGGAGAAAGACAGTGGGGCGTCAGCCCCTGAATGGCACAGAGGCAAGAGAGGGCCCTCTGCTCTCACAGGCCTCATGGCCGCCAGGGAGGTGAGCCCGCCCCTGCCTGTGTGCACACCGCAAAGTGGGCCTGGCTTGCAGACAGCTTGTTCTGGGTTGGCAGCAGTTGGGGACCCATAGCTATCAGGCCCCAGGGTCTGGCCCATGGATGCTGTGTCAGTGTCACCACGCTGGGTTCCCTGAGCCTGGGGCTATTTGTTTGCTTGTCAGAGACGGGATTGCTGGGACTTGGAGACTGTCTGGAGAGATGGAATAAGGGAGAGAAACTCCAGGCAGAGCCTGTTTCACCTCAAACATTTATTTAGCCAGCGTGTCCTGAGAACCTCATCATTCATTTATCCAGTGCATATCTGTGGGCACCAATTTAACTGTGTGCCCGGTGCTGGGGAGCCCACAGCATCCTGCCTACATTTCATCCTGCCTGCATTTCAGCCCAGAAGGGGGCAGAGACACACCCGCAAAGAGGAAACAAAAAGTAAGCCTTATCCTCTCAGCCAGTGATGTGTAACGTGCAGCCCACAGCCCGCACACGAACATGCTCTCACACGCAGACACACACAGTGGGAGTCCTGGTGGTCAGGGAAGATATGAAGTGTCAGCCAGGCAAAGACCTGGGAGAGGAAGGGTGCTGTAGGCAGAAGGCGTGGCAAATGCCGAGGCCAAGGGTAGGGTAAAGGGGGTTGGAGGGTATGAGGCAGCAGAGCGTGGTGAATGAGGGGCTCAGGTGGGGCTAGGAGGCGGGGCAGGCAGGTGAGGGCATGCGGGGCCTTGTAGCCACAGTAAGGATTTCTGGACCTAGAAGAGTGGGGCTCAGAGCCCAGTGGGAATACAAATCCAGTCCAGAGTGACCCCAGCCCTGGCAAGGGACCTTCAGGGAGGTGGCAGGTGGATCCCACCTGGGAAGACTTCCTGAACTCCTCAGCCCTGAGCTCAGAGCAGGATTTTGACTGAGTGTGGGGGCAGGGTTTGGGTGCGTCAGCATCCCAAAGTAGCTGCCTGTGCAAGGATGGGAGGTGGCAGGTCTGGGGACAAAGAGAAGAGTCCAGTGACAGCATCATCGGGTGGAGTTGAGGGACAGGACAGGCTAAGGCTTTGGGCTTGGAGGTGACAAGGAGGAAATCTGACCCTGATGGCAGCATTAGTTAGGGGTGGGAGCAGGGAAACTGGAGGTCTCAAAGATGGACAAGGTCTGGAAGCTGGGAGCAGGTGCAAGGCAGTTGCCACAGACCGCTCCTTGTTTGGACACAGCTCCAAGGAGGGGCCTTTGATGAGTCCTCACCTGTCACTGTTCTCTTCTCTCCACTCCCTTTGCACTTGAGAGTTGGCTCTGACAAAACAACAGCACACCTGGCCCAAAAAAGGTGTGAGGGTTTCAGGTGAACCACATGGTGCCCGAGTCCCCAGCAGAGTGCCTCACCCTATCCTTCCTGGGTCCTTGACCTGCTGAGGTCTTTGGACCTCTGGGCTTGGTTGGGAAAGCCCTCAAGCCTCAGGTTCTCCAACTGCAATATGGGTTCTAATTTCTGCCCTATCTGCTCTCCCTCCCCCACCTTCCATGGAGATGCCCATGGTGCTAGGCCAGGGTTGGCAGGAATAGTAGTATGTGGGCAGGCTCCAGGGCCTCTAGATACCATCTCTGATGAGCATCATCCTCATGGCCTGGGCTATCCATTGCTCAATGGAAAATTAAGACAAATGCAAAACAAAACAAAGCAGAGCAAGGTGGTGTCCAGGGCTATGGAGTCAGATGGGCTTTGGTTCAGATCCTGGTCTTGCCTTGGCCCTCTTGGAACCTCAGTTTTCCCATCTGTAAAAAGGGTATACCAGCCGTGCTGACTGCAGAGGGTGAATAGAAGGATTGATTTTAAGATAAAGTGTTTACAGCAGATCACTCAGCACCTGGGATGTAGTACTAACAGCAACAGTTCACATTTTAAAGTGCATGCCTATCTGACTTTGGTGTTGTGACAATGTTGGATGGGGGATTTCAGGGTCTTGACTGGCTCTCCTTGAGCCTGGGCACTTGGGAGGGATGGTGTTATTGGGGGAGGTGATAAGTAGAGCTGAGTGTCCTCTAATGGAGTTTATTATAGCCTCTGTGTGTGTTATGTACATAATTATTTGCCAGAGTAAATCTTACAGACCCATGGAGCGTTGTGTGTTTTTAATATTCGCAATACACTTGGGGTTTTATTTCCCACTGGATCTATTAGTTTAATTTAGTACAGGACAGACTGTATACTTAACCAAAAGTTGCTTTGACATTATGGAGAATTAAGAGGCTGGGGCAGATGGATCTGAGTGGATCGATCTGCTTGAGATAAAACTCTCATTTCCCCATGAGTGTTCTTCACCTTAATGGTGAGGATGGTGATTAGAAAACAGGTCTCTGGCTCCAATGCTTTCTCTAGACTCATGAGAATCTCCCCCTTGGCAAGATGTTGTTTGATGGTTCCACTGGAGATGCTGTTGGGGGCCAGAGGTGACCCCTCTGGTGACCTCCCAGTACCTTTGACCAGTCAGCCTTCTGAAGACTCGGCGTCCTGTAGTCAGGGAACCAAGACAGGCACAGAGCCCAGAGGCCTGGGGCACAGTGCTATGGAGGCAGCGATGGGATGGTCAAAGCTGGGAATCTTGGCTGTTTCTCTGCCATGCTGAGCTGAGCCTCAGCTCCCCCTGTCAGAGGTCACCAGGATCCCCACCTCCTGGGGCTGCTGTGGGAAGTGATGAGCTGAAGTCTGGGAAGCAGCTTTGTGAATTGTCACGGTGGGGGATTTATGCTGATGACTATGGTCCGGTATCCTCTGCATTTCTGGGTCTCAGGAGCCACTCAGGAAATGCCAGTTGGGCTTACAGATGGCTTCATTTCCAGGTCCCTAAGGTTTTGGCATCTTTCCTTCCACATCCTTCTGAGCCACCGCCTAGAAGTTTCAGCCCAGAGCATCCCTATGGGGGCCTTGGGGCCAATGAGAGGCACTGTGGCCCACAGGAGGCTCCCGGGTGCTTGGCGGCTCCCTCTCCTTCCCTGCAGGGTGGGCTGAAGTGGTGCTGGACTTGGTGTCGTGACTGGCTCTGAAGGGTGAGGGGAAGCAGCAGGGCTCTGCATCCACTGCGACCATCCCGGGCTGAGGCAGCCCCTGCAGGTCTGGGGGAAGGCTCACTTCTGGCCCCACCTAGAAGCCCCAAGGCTGAGCTCAGGATGCTGACTCGAGTCCCGTTTCACAGCCCCCTGTGGTCCTGCCAAAGCAGTTCAGGCTTGCTCACCTGCCTGTCCACCCCACTCTTCTGGCTGATTCCAGCCAGCCAGACCCTCTTCCTCCAGTAAGCCTTCTTCATGGTCTCTTCCTTCCCCTTGGCTGCCCTTGCGTTTTGTCCATCGTGCCTGGGTTAAGCTCTCTTCTCAGGAAGGCCTAGACCTGCTGTCATCTCGCAGGCTGACTCCTGTGAGGTGGTGGTGCCTGCTGGGGCTCTGGTTGAGGAGAGCAGGGGTGCACAGCCGGGTTCTGCAGGGAAGCGTGCTGTCATGGATCGGTGACGTCTGCCAACAGCATGGGGGCACTGAGAGGGAGCAGGGGATATGCCATCTCTGGAGTGAATTCCTGGGCTCCCTGACTTCTGGACAGAGCTTCCTCTTCTTGCTTCCCCTCAAGGCCAGCACACGAAGGTCTGTGCCTGGGATTGGCAGAGCCTGGGAGTGAACCGGAGGGCTCACTGTAGCGGCAGGGACCGGTGCCAGGGTCCTGGTGGCACCATATTTCAGCCTGCCTCCCTGCTCCTGCCCAAGTGGAGTTATCTGCAGAAAAAGAACGCTTGTCTGTACCTGCCTGGACACTTTGCCTGGCATGTGGCAGGAAGCTCGGGCAGTTGCACGGCTCGCGGAGAATTTCAGAGCCAGGCTGTTTTTGAAGGACCTTTCCCGGTTTCATACTAGATGGTGGCCCCTCCCCACTTTGGGGCTACAGTAGGTACAGTAGGGAATGGGCACAAGTTCTGAGTTCAACATCATCTTTGGTTTCAGAGCCTCAGAGCGTCTGGTCTGGGAGACTCTGGAGGTCAGCTCACGTCCCCTGCCTGAGTGCACCTGGGGAAGCGCACAGACAGGGTGCAGAAGGGACAGATCTGTCACGCAGGGGCTCCCACCCTGGCCTTCTAAGCCCTTTGCCCCCTCGGTGCTAACGCCTGGGCCTGGGAGAGGCTCCACAGCACAGCGGTGACCTTCATGCCTGACTTGCCCCTTTAGAGTTCCTCCTGCCGTTAGACTGGCAGCTGCCAGTGTGCTGCTCAGTTTGTGAAATGTCAGTGGTTTAATATCAATTCTGGAGGTTTTATTGTCTCCCCACCCCTGTTTTCCAATGGGATTTTGATCCAATCAAGGCCAATCCAGAGTGATGGTAGGTAGATTTGTGTCCCTGTCCGAAGTTGACAAAAGGACACCCTGCCTGGGGAGCCAGGGGCTGCCAAGGCTTCGAACGTGTGTGATTACTTTTCTGTCCCCCTGGGCTCTGGAGTCAGGCCACACTTTCCCCAGGAGAGCGGTTTCGGATGGGTGCGGCTGCTTCTCCCTGTGGGGACTCATGGCTGGGCCAAGGCACCTGGGGGGTTAAACTCAGGCAGTGGCCAGCCACAAAATGCCCTGGTTTTGTTTACAAAATGTCTTTGATGCTTCAGACCTAAATTAATTTTCACAGTCATGTTTCAAAATGTCATTTTTCTCTTTCCAAAAAAACCAGAACAAAACTGTTGAATGAGATTCTTGGTTTGGGAAGAGGTCTGAGTTGGGGAGACCCCAGGCCCCGACCCTCACTAGCCTGTGCCCCTCTCCTCCTCTCTCTGGCTTGGCCCTGCCCTCTCCAGTCCTACTCATTCCAGGGTGGAGTATGGGTGCAAGAATTTTTGTCAGGTTTTGATCTTGTGCCGTGGCATTTAGAGAGGTGGTATTTAGAGACTCAGCTCAGCCTGGCAAGCGTTTAGTGAGCACCTGCTGTGTGCATGGCCCAGTGGGGGAAAATCAAGCCTAGACACAGAGGAGCAGGCGCAGGGGCTCTGAGTACGTGTGGAGCTCCCTGGTGCGGGGACGGGGAGGTCTGGCCCCACGGGAGCGCAGCAGCATCCACTGTGGGCCTTCTCTGAGGTAGGAGGGCTTCCAGAGCCCACCCGGCTGAGGGTGGTGGAGGGAGACCAGGGTGGCCAGGTTGAGGGGCTGGTATAGCTGTGAAATGTCTGGGGCTCTGGTTGAGGAGCTGGCAGTGCTCCGTGGTAAGAAAGAATGGCAGCGTGCACCTGGAGTAACCCGGGGTGGGGTGACGAAGGAACATGGCTCTCCCCACACCTGCCTGCAGTCCTGGGCCTGGCTTTCAGACTGGGGCGGCAGCCCACCCCACGTCCGCCTTCAGCATGGCCAGGCCCTATCGCTTGTGCGCGTCCTCTTACATCCTGCAGCCTCTGTCTCCACAAGTCTCCGATGGGCCTGACCTCCTACCCCAACCCTTCTTCCACAGACTGGAGTCCCAGGCTGCGCCCTCAGGACAGGGGTGGTAGGCACGTGCTGGGTGTGTTTATGTGCAGGGAGGATGTGTGTGTGTCTGTGTGTGTGGATGGGGCACTTGTGCACAGACTGCCCTCTGTGCGCACGGGCAGTGTTTGCCTGGATGAGTGACTGCTGGTGTGAGCAGACAGCATGGGTGTGTGTAAATGGTGTGCCTATGCCCAGACACTGTGTGCACAGTGTGTGTGCAAGTGGAGCATGTGTGTGGTACACACATAGGCAGGGAGGCAAGTTGTGGCCAGGGGGCTGGCGAACAGGAAGCAGGAGACTCTGCTCTCCTTGTCCTGCCTCCCCTCCCCCTCCCTCACTTCCTCCTCTTTCTCTCCCTCCCTTGACTCTAGCTCACTCCTTTCTTCCTTCCTCTTCTCCTTTTAATGGTTCTCCTCTCTCCAAGGACTGCAAATCTGAGCCAGCTTCCCTTCCTCCTCCTTCCTCTGGGCCGTTCCATCTTGTGCCTGGCGGCTCTGGTTAGGGGAGTGGATGGGGACTCTGGACAGGCTTGGGGTGGCCAGAAGAGGGCCCACCTGCCTGCAGAGCATGGATACTCCCTCATCCCTCATGCTGAGTCCCAGGCCTCTCTTGGAGGCCCGAAGCTCAGCATGTGGATTCTCCGGCCTGCGGGGCCAGGCAGACGAGGAAGGGGTGAGGCAGCTGGTCCCAGAGGTGCTGGGGAGTACCCAGGACAGGGCAGCCCTCGCTGTCACACCCCACCTTGGTGGGGGGCACTGCTCAGTGCAGACCCTGAGAGGCCTGATGTTCTAGTGTTTTAGATGAAGCTAGAAATCCAGGTTTTTATGAAAAATCTAATTTTTAAGTTGATTTCACAACAAAAATAAACCCTACGGGGTCTTCAGGCTAAATTTGACCCCGGGGTCCAGTATGCCTCGTCAGCAGTCCCAGCCGAGGCCCCAGAGGCAAGACACTTTTGATGTGGCCCTCACCCTCCCACTGGAACTGTGGAGACACTGACGCAGGGCTGACACTGACACCGTTGTGCCAGCTGTGGGGACGCTTGTGAGACCGGAGGTATCTATGAGGTACGGCACTTGTGGATTTTTCAGACTCACCTGAATTTTCTCTCCATTTCAAGTTCAGGTGAGAATGTTATTCTTGAATCGGGCTTTTTTCTTTTTTCAGTTGCTTAGGTCTCTTACCTGTGCTGGCGCCAGAGTGTTTGAGCCCAAAGACTGTCTGGGGAGGTGCTGGCTGCAGGGAAGCAGTGGCCTTGGAGGGGTGGGAAGTGCAGCTGGTGCCAGTCAGGCTCTGTTCCCTTGTTTCACCCTCCCAGCAACCCTATGTCTAGAATTCCTGTCCCTTCTACAGATGAGGAAGCTGGGTTCACACACAGGAAGGAGGAACTTGGCCTATAGGTCCTGCGCTGCCCGCTTTGTCCCCCCGCTCCTGGGATGGAAGGTCTCAGGCTAGGGAGGGCAGATGGTATGTCTTGTTCCTAGGCCTTCCTGCAGAGGCCCACAGAGGCCACCATCCACCTCTCTCTTCCCTTCCTTGGGGCAGCTCTGTGTCTGTGTCCTTGCTGCCCAGTCCTTCTCAGCATGGCCTCACCCCTTCATTGCAATGGCTCCCAAAAAGATACCTCAGTGCCTCAAGATTCTCCAATGTAAGGGACACTGTTTAGTCCTAATCTGGACCTTCTAGCACATTCAACATGGTTGGGCATGCTCTTCTCCCTGAAGCACTTGCTCCCTTGGCTTCTGCAACACTGTCTCTTGGCTTCCCTCCCACTGCTCTGGCCACACCCCCTCAGTCTCCTTGTTGGCTGCTCATCTTTGTCAAGCTGCTGAGTTGGAGTCTGCCCAACTTGGTCCCAGGCCCTCTTCTCTGGCTCAGATGGAGGTGGTCCTTTGTCTTTGTGGGCTTCCATGTAGATGTCACAAAGGATCCTCATGATGTCCACCTGAGGCTCATGACTTCCCTCCACAAGCCTGGTCTGCTGCGAACGTGGTGGTCATCTCTGTCTCAGTAACTGGCCTGGGCATCCCTGGACCATGCTGAGGTCTCCCGCACCTAGCATTTGCCTCTATTGTGAAAGAAGCTCTGTGAAGTTGCTGGGTCTTTGTGCTGAAGGGTGGGCCTCTGGCTCTTTCCTGCAAGGCTCCGTCAGTCCTGAGATGTGTTGTCACTTAGGACTGAGAGGCACCCACCAGCCTGGTCTGTCAGGAAGTCCAGTGTGTTTCCTTCTTTTCCTCATAATCATTCTTACCATTTACTGAGTACCAACAGAGAGTAGATCTGCAATAAATTCTTCCTGAACAAATAAATGAATGAAGGCATGAATGCGTTAACACCGTATGGGAGAGTTACTATTATCATTCCCATTATGCAGATGAAAAGTCTGAGTTCTGGAGCGATTTAGTAACATAAGCCAAGTGCACAGCTCTGGTACTGGGTAGAGCTGAGGGAAGCCTGTTCTGCCAGCAGAGGCCAGCAATTGGAGCTGTCCAGGGTCCCTGGCTCAGCTCCTCCTGTCCTTGGTCTCCTCCTTCTTTCTCCGTTGGGGGATTTCCCCTCTTAGTATCTCCAGTTGGGGGCTGTGTAGACGCAGCTACTGGGTTAGTCAGTGCAGACGTTGGTGAGCAACTTGGTAATTATTTCCAAAAATATTGACTTGTAATGGGAAGAAAGCTCTTCTCCATGCCACCCGTCAGCAGAAAATTGCCTTTGGTATTAACATTTCATCAACCGCATAATGTGAATTGATGTAAATGCATAATTAGAAATAATAGCCTGGGAAAATTTACTCTTATTTATAAAATTGGGCTTGTTAAATTAAAATGGGAGCTAACAACTTCCATCTCACTCTTAAAACATGTCCGATGCTTTGCCTGCCTTGCTTTGCAGGAGCCCCACATCAGTGGGTGCCTGTGTGCCTCACTAGCTCTGCAGGGAGACCCTGGAGAGGGGATACCCTCTGAGGAGGCAAGGACACCACCTGTCCAAAAGGTGGCTCTCTAGTAACGTGAACGGGCCTCTCCAAGACATCTTAATCAGCACACAAAAAATGACAGTCCCTGAGGAAAGAAGACTGGGTAATTTCCTCAGCCCTCATTCTTGTAGAAAGGGCGCCAGGCCAGCTGCCCCACCTGAGTCCCAGAGACATTGTGGGGGCTGGGGAAGATGCTGTATGTTCAGGTGCAATGAAATAGATGAACATGTTCTACAAATTCTAGGAGTTTGCAGAGGACAGTGACAAAAATTTCATCATCATTAATAATATTTACTCATTCATTTAACAAGCACTCTTTTTTTTTTAACATCTTTCTTGGAGTATAATTGCTTTACAATGGTGTGTTAGTTTCTGCTTTATAACAAACTGAATCAGCTATACATATACATATGTCCCCATATCTCTTCCCTCTTGCATCTCCCTCCCTCCCACCATCCCTATCCCAGACCTCTAGGTGGTCACAAAGCACCGAGCTGATCTCCCTGTGCTATGCGGCTACTTCCCATTAGCTATCTATTTTACATTTGGTAGTGTATATATGTCCATGCCACTCTCTCACTTTGTCCCAGCTTACCCTTCCCCCTCCCCGTGTCCTCATGTCCATTCTCTAGTAGGTCTGCATCTTTATTCTCGTCTTGCCCCTAGGTTCTTCATGACCATTTTTTTTTTAATTTAGATTCCATATATATGTGTTAGCATACGGGATTTGTTTTTCTCTTTCTGACATACTTCACTCTGTATGACAGTCTCTGGGTCCATCCACCTCACTACAAATCACTCAGTTTTGTTCCTTTTTATGGCTGAATAATATTTCATTGTATATATGTGCCACATCTTCTTTATCTATTCATCTGTTGATGGACACTTAGGTTGCTTCCATGTCCTGACTATTGTAAAGAGAGCTGCAAAGAACATTTTTGTACATGACTCTTTTTGAATTATGGTTTCTTCATGGTATATGCCCAGTAGTGGGATTGCTGGGTCGTATGGTAGTACTATTTGTAGTTTTTTAAGGAACCTCCATACTGTTCTCCATAGTGGCTGTATCAATTTACATTCCCACCAACAGTGCAAGAGGATTCCCTTTTCTCCACACCCTCTCCAGCATTTATTGTTTGTAGATTTTTTGATGATGGCCATTCTGACCGGTGTGAGATGATATCTCATTGTAGTTTTGATTTGCATTTCTCTAATGATTAATGATGTTGAGCATTCTTTCATGTGTTTGTTGGCAATCTGTATATCTTCTTTGGAGAAATGTCTATTTAGGTCTTCTGCCCATTTTTGGATTGGATTGTTTGTTTTTTTGTTATTGAGCTGCATGAGCTGCTTGTAAATTTTGGAGATTAATCCTTTGTCGGTTGCTTCATTTGCAAATATTTTCTCCCATTCTGAGGGTTGTCTTTTGGTCTTGTTTATGGTTTCCTTTGCTGTGCAAAAGCTTTTAAGTTTTATTAGGTCCCATTTGTTTATTTTTTGTTTTTATTTCCATTTCTCTAGGAGGTGGGTCAAAAAGGATCTTGCTGTGATTTATGTCATAGAGTATTCTGCGTATGTTTTCCTCTAAGAATTATATAGTGTCTGGCCTTACATTTAGGCCTTTAATCCATTTTGAGTTTATTTTTGTGTGTGGTGTTAGGGAGTGTTCTAATTTCATTCTTTTACATGTAGCTCTCCAGTTTTCCCAGCACGACTTATTGAAGAGGCTGTCTTTTCCCCATTGTATATTCTTACCTCCTTTATCAAAGGTAAGGTGACTATATGTGCGTGGGTTTATCTCTGGGCTTTCTATCCTGTTCCATTGATCTGTATTTCTGTTTTTTTGCCAGTACAATACTGTCTTGATTACTGTAGCTTTGTAGTATTGTCTGAAGTCAGGGGGCCTGATTCCTCCAGCTCCATTTTTCTTTCTCAAGATTGCTTTGGCTATTCGGGGTCTTTTGTGTTTCCATACAAATTGTGAAATCTTTTGTTCCAGTTCTTTGAAAAATGCCAGTGGTAGTTTGATAGAGATTGCATTGAATCTGTAGATTGCTTTGGGTGGTAGAGTCATTTTCACAATGTTGCTTCTTCCAAACCAGAAACATGGTATATCTCTCCATCTATTTGTATCATTTTTAATTTCTTTCATCAGTGTCTTATAATTTTCTGCATACAGGTCTTTTGTCTCCTTA
Organism: Orcinus orca; assembly: GCF_937001465.1. Classification (NCBI taxonomy): domain Eukaryota; kingdom Metazoa; phylum Chordata; class Mammalia; order Artiodactyla; family Delphinidae; genus Orcinus; species Orcinus orca. Next base: position 38,556,228 of record NC_064578.1, on the reverse strand, counting down.
GGTAGGATTATTCCTAGATATTTTATTCTTTTTGTTGCAATGGTAAATGAGAGTATTTTCTTAATTTCCCTTTCAGATTTTTCATCATTAGTGTATAGGAATGCCAGAGATTTCTGTGCATTAATTTTGTATCCTGCTACTTTACTAAATTCATTGATTAGCTCTAGTAGTTTTCTGGTAGCATCTTTAGGATTCTCTATGTATAGTATCATGTAATCTGCAAACAGGGACAGCTTTACTTCTTCTTTTCCAATTTGGATTCCCTTTATTTCTTTTTCTTCTCTGATTGCTGTGGCTGAAACTTCCAAAACTGTATTGAATAATAGTGGTGAGAGTGGGCAACCTTGTCTTGTTCCTGGTCTTAGTGGAAATGGTTTCAGTTTTTCACATTGAGGATGATGTTGGCTATGGGTTTGTCATATATGGCCTTTATTATGTTGAGGAAAGTTCCCTCTTTCTTTTCTGGAGGGTTTTTATCATAAATGGGTGTTGAATTTTCTTGAAAGCTTTCTCTGCATCTATTGAGATGATCATATGGTTTTTCTCTTTCAATTTGTTAATATGATGTGTCACGTTGATTGATTTGCATATATTGAAGAATCCTTGCATTCCTGGGATAAACTCCTCTTGATCATAGTGTGTGATTCTTTTAATGTGCTGTTGGATTCCGTTTGCTAGTATTTTGTTGAGGATTTTTGCATCTATGTTCATCAGTGATATTGGCCTGTAGTTTTCTTTCTTTGTGATTTCTTTGTCTGGTTTTGGTATCAGAGTGATGGTGGCCTCATAGAATGAATTTGGAAGTGTTCCTCCCTCTGCTATATTTTGGAAGAGTTTGAGAAGGATAGGTGTTAGCTCTTCTCTAAAGCTTTGATAGAATTCACCTGTGAAGCCATCTGGTCCTGGGCTTTTGTTTGTTGGAAGATTTTTAATCACAGTCTCAAATTCAGTGCTTGTGATTGGTCTGTTTATATTTTCTATTTCTTCCTGCTTCAGTCTCGGAAAGTTGTGTTTTTGTAAGAGTTTGTCCATTTCTTCCAGGTTGTCCATTTTATTGGCGTAAAGTTGCTTGTAGTAATCTCTCATGATCTTTTGTATTTCTGCAGTGTCAGTTGTTACTTCTCCTTTTTCATTTCTAATTCTATTGAGTCTTCTCCGTTTTTTTCTTGATGAGTCTGGCTAATGCTTTATCAATTTTGTTTATCTTCTCAAAGAACCAGCTTTTAGTTTTATTGATCTTTGCTATCGTTTCCTTCATTTCTTTTTCATTTATTTCTGATCTGATCTTTATGATTTCTTTCTTTTTGCTAACTTTGGGTTTTTTTTGTTCTTCTTTCTCTAATTGCTTTAGGTGTGAGGTCAGGTTGTTTATTTGAGATGTTTCTTTTTTCTTAAGGTAGGATCGTATTGCTATAAACTACCCTCTTAGAACTGCTTTTGCTGCATCCCATAGGTTTTGGGTCGTTGTGTTTTCATTGTCATTTGTTTCTATGTATTTTTTGATTTCCTCTTTGATTTTTTCAGTGATATTTTAGTTATTAAGTAGTGTGTTATTTAACCTCCATGTGTTTGTATTTCTTACAGATTTTTTCCTGTAACTGATATCTAATCTCATAGCGTTGTGGTCGGAAAAGATACTTGATACGATTTCAACTTTCTTAAATATACCAAGGCTTGATTTGTGACCTATGATCTATCCTGGAGAATGTTCCATGAGCACTTGAGAAAAATGTGTATTCTGTTGTTTTTGGATGGAATGTCCTATAAATATCAATTAAGTCCATCTTGTTTAATGTATCATTTAAAGCTTGTGTTTCCTTATTTATTTTCATTTGGGATGATCTGTCCATTGGTGAAAATGGGGTGTTAAAGTCCCCTACTATGGTTGTGTTACTGTCGATTTCCCCTTTTATGGCTGTTAGTATTTGCCTTATGTACTGAGGTGCTCCTATGTTGGGTGCATAAATATTTACAATTGTTATATGTTCTTCTTGGATCGATCCCTTCATCATTATGTAGTGTCCTTTGTCTCTTCTAATAGTCTTTGCTTTAAAGTCTATTTTGTCTGATATGAGAATTGCTACTCCAGCTTTCTTTTGATTTCCATTTTCATGGAATATCTTTTTCCATCCCCTCACTTTCAGTCTGTATGTGTCCCTAGGTCTGAAGTGGGTCTCTTGTAGACAGCATATATATGGGTCTTGTTTTTGTATCCATTCAGCCAATCTATATCTTTTGGTTGGAGCATTTAATCCATTTACATTTAAGGTAATTATCAATATGTATGTTCCTATTCCCATTTTCTTAATTGTTTTGGGTTTATTATTGTAGGTCTTGTCCTTCTCTTGTGTTTCCTGCCTAGAGAAGTTATTTTAGCATTTGTTGTAAAGCTGGTTTGGTGATGCTGAATTCTCTTAGCTGTTGCTTGTCTGTAAAGGTTTTAATTTTTCCATCAAGTCTGAATGAGATCCTTGCTGGGTAGTGTAATCTTGGTTGTAGGTTTTTCTCCTTCATCGCTTTAAATATGTCCTGCCACTCCCTTCTGGCTTGCAGAGTTTCTGCTGAAAGATCAGCTGTTAACCTTATGGGGATTCCCTTGTGTGTTATTTGTTGTTTTTCCCTTGCTGCTTTTAATATTTGTTCTTTGTATTTAATTTTTGATAGTTTGATTAATATGTGTCTTAGTGTGTTTTTCCTTGGATTTATCCTGTATGGGACTCTGCACTTCCTGGACTTGTTTGACTGTTTCCTTTCCCATATTAGGGAAGTTTTCAGCTATAATGTCTTCAAATATTTTCTCAGTCCCTTTCTTTTTCTCTTCTTCTTCTGGGACACCTATAATTCTAATGTTGGTGCATTTAGTGTTGCCCCAGAAGTCTCTGAGACTGTCCTTAACTCTCTTCATTCTTTTTTTTATTCTGCTCTGCAGTAGTTATTTCCACTATTTTATCTTCCAGGTCACTTATCCGTTCTTCTGCCTCAGTTATTCTGCTATTGATCCCTTCTAGAGTATTTTTAATTTCATTTATTGTGTTGTTCATCATTGCTTGTTTCATCTTTAGTTCTTCTAGGTCCTTGTTAAATGTTGCTTGTATTTTCTCCATTCTATTTCCAAGATTTTGGATCATCTTTACTATCATTATTCTGAATTCTTTTTCAGGTAGACTGCCTATTTCCTCTTCATTTGTTAAGTCTGGTGGGTTTTTTTCCTTGTTCCTTCATCTGCTGTGTGTTTCTCTGTCTTCTCCTTTTGCTTAACTTACTGTTTGGGATCTCCTTTTCACAGGCTGCAGGTTCGTAGTTTCTGTTGTTTTTGGTGTCTGTCCCCAATGGCTAAGGTTGGTTCAGTGGGTTGTGTAGGCTTCCTGGTGGAGGGAACTATTGCCTGTGTTCTGGTAGATGAGGCTGGATCTTGTCTTTCTGGTGGGCAGGTTCACATCTGGTGGTGTGTTTTGTGGTGTCTGTGGCCTTATTATGATTTTAGGCAGCCTCTGTGCTAATGGGTGGGGTTGTGTTCCTGTCTTGCTAGTTGTTTGGCATAGGGTGTCCAGCACTGTAGTTTGCTGGTCATTGAGTGGAGCTGGGTCTTGGCGTTGAGATGGAGATCTCTGGGAGATTTTCACCGTTTGATATTATGTGGAGCTGGGAGGTCTCTTGTGGACCAGTGTCCTGAACTTGGCTCTCCCACCTCAGAGGCACAGGCCTGATGCCTGGCTGGAGCACCACGAGCCTGTCCTCCACACGGCTACTATCCGGAGTCGTGTCCCCAACGCTTTTCCCGCCATTAGAGGGAGGTGTCCAAACTAGGCTGTGCTGCGCGGAGAAGTCCGAAGGCCGGTGGAGCCCGCAGGAGAGCAGGTGGGGCGGCGAAGCGGGAAGCCAATAGCTATTTTTAAAAATGAAACAAACAGGGACTTCCCTGGCAGTCCAGTGGTTAAGATTGCACACTTTCAGTACAGGGGTCCCCAGGTTTGATCCCTGGTCAGGGAGCTAGATCCCACATAGAGCAACGAAGAGCCCACATGCCTCAACTGAAGATCCCGCAGGCAGCAATGAAGATCCCACGTGCTGCACCTGCTGGTCTTGCAAGGTCTCCGGTTGAGGCGGAGAGACTGGGGCTCATCCTGGCAGCAGCCATATTTGGGAGCTCCTTCCACTGAGGGAGGCTGATGCCGGCCTCCAGCTCCTTAGCGACACAACCTGGCCTCGCCCGACAGCCTGCTGGGGCCAGTCCAACAAGCACTCTTTAAGCATCTACTCAATGTCAAACCCTGTGCTAGGTGGTGGGTGTACAGAGATGGAGAAGATATGGTGTCTTGTCTCATCTCTTGGAGCTCACCATCTAGGTGGGAGGGGCAGGCATTTAAACGTACTTTCATTTTGGTTGCAAGTGACAGAAAAACAATTCACACTATTTAAAACAAGCAAATGAAATGAAATCTGTTGACTCACATAACTGGAATGGCTTTCAGGCAGAGCTTGATTGAGGGACACAAATGAATTTATCAGGACTCTTGTCTGTTTTCTGTAGGCTCTTTCTCTGCATGTTAGCCTCATTCCCTCTACTCTTGCAGGTTGCACCCCCCAACCCCTCCCCCTCCATGTGGGGAAGGGTGATATTGGCATGCTGTTCACGTTTATAGCCAATGGCTGATTTTTTTAAAGGAAAAAACCTGCAGCTTTTCCACATGGCCTTTTCTTGCACGGCCTATCCTTATTGGATGAGTGGAGTTAACCTCATTCCCCAGCTTCAGAGGTAGAAATGTGACTCAGATCTTGCCAATCAGAACACTCTGGCTCCTGACCACAAGATTAGATCCAGGGATGCCCAGGACCCTGGCTGGAGGTAATGTCCATGTCATGACGAGGAGTCTGGCCAGAGTTACTGGGAGGGCAGCACTCCTTGTTCTCCAGAATGGTGGGCTGTGGAGATGGCCAGAGCCACCTCCCTCTGGGGGGAAGGCAGAGCAGACACCCAGCTGATCCTACGAAGTTGCTCGAGTCCCTGGTGCAGCCACACTTGGAAGGAGGTGCACCCCCAGACTCCTCAATTCCATGGCCATTACCCTCCTTCGTACACTCCAGTTGGAGTGCAGTTTTCTGTCAGTTCCTACTGGAAGAGTTCCGGCAGTATCTGTCCAGGTCTTTATCCCCAGTTAAAAATTACTCATTAAATAGAAGCTACTGCTGTTTTTAATAAGGCCCAGCATAAATGAGCCCCCCCTTCTAGAAGCCCTTGCTTGTATGCTCACAGTTTCATCTTTCAACCCTGTTGGCATGCTGTCTGGCCCCCGGCAGGGCTGAGCCCACGGCTGTGAGGAGGCTGGGAAGCTTGCTCAGGACCCCTGCTGCCTTCCCCTTCCTGGCCCTGCTCCAGGGCACAGTGGGGACCCCGAGGAGATGTTTACAGCCCCGCCTGGGTCTGCCCTGGCCCCTTCCCTTCTGCTCCTCTCCTTCCCCCAGGGGACACAGGTTCTCTTTTCTTGTGGAAAGAAAGCTGCCTGCTTGTCTCCAGGAACAGCTGGGCCTTGTCCCCTCAGCTGTGGCTTGGCGCCTGCAGCAGGCCAGACAATCCTGCCTGTGTCCTGGGGAACCAGGAATCAACGGAAGTGCGTTGGCTCTGGCCCAGGACCTGTGGGGGGCTTTGGGCCTGGGAGGTTGGAGGCGGGGTCCTCAGGGAGTCCGTTTCTCCAGGGCCTCCACTCTGTCTTCACAGCCCTGCCCATGGGGAGCCAACACTGGCCAAGGGGGAGGCCGTTGAGCCTCCTGAAAAGGATGCTGAAGGCTGTGTCTGAAATGCTGGGCCTGGCTCCTTTCTCCCTGGCCTCTGCACTCCTGGGGGATGTGAGCAGCAGATGAGATGGCTGTGGATTTGCTCCCCTTTAGCCACGTTCCCTGACTTTGATGCCACCAGTGGGCTTGAGGCTCTTCCAAGGGGTGAAAAGGAGAAGTGTGGGAAACAGCTGACAGGGTCGGGGCTGGGTTCCTAGTCTGGGCTTCAGTGGTGGCATTTATTTCTGGCTCTTCTACCCTCAGCTCCATGGGCTGGGTAGCTCCTCCCACCGTGCTGTCCCCTCCCCACTGCCCAGCCCAGCCTCATCTCCCTCCACAGGGCAGGGCTCCTTAGGCACCCCCACTACTCACCATAGCCCCATAGGTGGAGAGTTTGTTCTGAACTGTCATTTTGCCAAATGCTCCCCAGACACCACGTCACTCATAGCAATGGAAGGCATGTGCTGTTATTGTCCTTGCTTTGCATGTGCAGAAGCTGAGACTCAGGATGGTCAAGTAACTTGCCCAAGGCCACACAGCTGGCTAACCTGAATCTTTCTCATTTCAAAGCCCGTGCTCAGAATCAAAAGGCTCTACCGCTTCTCTGGGCGCTTTGGCTCCAGCTGCTGTTTGTTCTGCCTGGAAAGCTGTTTTCTTTATTCAAATGACAACCATTTTTTGAGTTCTTACCCCGTGCTTATTCATGGTCTTACATCCTAGAGGGGGAGATAGATAATAAACACGTGAATAAAAAGGAAGAAAAATAAAGCAGATAGTGTTCACTGCTATAGAGAATTAAAAACAGAGGGGTGTGCCTGGGCATGATGGGGGGTACCTTTTAGCAGGGAGCTTGGGGAAGGCTGCTTGTGGACCTGGGACCTGAAAGATGGGAAACTATTTCTACATAGCAATGTAGAAACTAGAGAAATCATGCTGTGTGGAGAGAAGGGCTGGCGACGTCCCTGGGTGGGAGTGAGCATGGCGTGCAGGGAAGGTGAGCTGCAGGTGTGGGACTGCAGGAGGGGTGTGGAGGGGGGATACATGAACACTCGGGGGTGCTGCCCAGAAATGAAGCAGAGCCACCCTGTTTCTTTATGTCACTAGACTCAGTTGTCCTGTCTTGGCATTGGGTCCATAACAGCCCCCTGCTACCCAGGTATCAAAGCTGGAGAGGAGTTGTAGTGACAGGCAGACATCTCTCCTCAAATAGCTGAAGGACTATCATAGGAAGAATTGATCTGCTATACGTGGCCCCTGAGAGCAGAATTAGACCTACTGGTGGAGATGGGTTTTAGGTGTGTTTAATAGTCGTAGATATTCAGGGATGAGAAGAATCACCCCGAGAAGCAATGAGCTGCCTGTTACTGGCAGAGTCCAATGGGGGCTATGCTCGGAGTCAGGATCTGGTGCACCAGCCGACCCTTGGAGATGGAGCAGAGGGCTCTTGGGTACTGAAGGGGGTGGGACTTGCCAACACTGGGGTCTCCCTTAGTGGTCTCTGCACTGCTTGAGTGTGCAGGATGAAGGATGTTGGGCTGGAGAAAGGGTGCATGCTCCCTGCAGACCTGGGCTTTTGGATGGCTTGGGTCAGACTGCAGACAGCTCCGAGCTCTGGGCCACAGTGTGCCTGTTGCTTGATAAATTTCGTTGTTTGACTGATTGATTTCCTCCGGGCCCTGGAGGGAAGGAAGGGAAGATTTCTTGATTTGAGAAGACCAAATTAGGAGCAGATTCTTTAAAGCTATTAATAGATAGTTGGGGAACATGGGGCTTGTTTTTAAAGGAGCCCACAGCATGCTGGTTCCCGCTTGCCCTCCATCTGATTATTTTGTGTTGGAGCATTTCATATTCTTGGCAGTGGAGTATCATTTGCAGGGAGTGGCCGAGCCCCACTTTATGCTTGATTCAGGTCATGAGCCAGAGGGTCTAAATTTAACCTCTCCCCCCAAACTGTTCCACTTCCCAGTAAAGGTCCCCAGTACATCTCATGATTCTGAAAAATGGGTATATCACAGAATGATTTTCCAGAGAAGGGCTGGCGAGATGCACAAGACCGTCACTAAATGGTCCAAGTCATCTTTTTATTCTTCAATATGGAAGTTTGGGGTTTGGCTTTTAGGCAAATGAATATGAACCACTGTGGAAGCCATTAGTAGCTTTATTCACAATCACAATTGTTGAAAATTAAAATTGTCATCTACTCTGTGTGTGTGTATTTTCTCTCTTACAATTTAAAAACTAGCACCACTTAGCTCATTAAAAATAAAACTAGGGAGAAAAATGGCTTCTCTTTAAAAAAATTCCCCAACATTTTGCCATAATGTGCTCCTCTGAAGAAAGTAAATTATGATGCAGACAAGAGAATTATCTGACTTGATTTAACTCGGTAGACTGAGTCTTTGTCCTGGTCCCGCTGTGCACACAGACCCGGGAAGGGAAGAGACACTTGTGAGCAGCCAACTTGGGCACACGGCTTCCCACACTCGCATCAGGAGGGCAGGAGTCCTCTGGAGGCGCCCAGGTCCCCATGGTGGCTTTTGGTCATTTTTGAACGAGTCCTGGGCTTGTCCATAGAGACTAAGCCCTGTGGGGTGCCTACCTTCTCCCCATAGAGGTGTCTGCTTGGAGAGTGTAGTGAACAGCCTGTATCTCCTTGTCACTCATGTTTGCTTTGCTCACCAGCAGCTTCTTGCTGTGGGTACCTGCCACTCTGCCTGCTTGTCCCTCTAGCCATGGAGCACGTGCCTGGAGATGCACAGGAACTGATGCCCCCAGGAGCAGCCTTCAGCAGTGACAAGTGGGCGTTGATGGATGAACACCCCAACTTCCTCACCTTTTGGGTAGGACAGCTCTGACATGTGGTCTGCAGTCTCCTAGTGGGCTGCCCACAGCAGCAACCTGCTCACTACCACATCCTGCATTGCTCCTTGCCAGTCCCTAACGGAACTACTGGAGCTTAAGCCCTGGCTCAGGTCTGCTTCATGGGTGGTCAGAGTGTTGGAGAGGATGGAGGACAACTTGTAGGGCGGGGTCTGACCGCATGACCGCGTGCCTGGAAGTGTACTCAGAGGTGTACCTGCCCTCAGCCTGGTGCCAGGGCTGGGAAGTGCCTGGGACTTGAAGGGCATAAGGAACACATTGCCTTCAGGCATCTTCCACTGCCCCCACTCATTTTGGTGCCTGGTATGCTGCTATGGACCCAACTGGGTCCCCCAGCCTCATATGTTGACGCTCTAATTCCCAATACCCAATGCGACTGTATCTGGAGATAGGGTCTTTAGGAGGTCATAAGGTTAAATGAGGTCATAAGTTCAGAGTCCTAATCCTATAGGGCTGGTGTCCTTTTAAGAAGAGGAAAAGAGATCTCTCTCCCCACCCTAAGCACAGGGTAAAGGCCACGTGAGCAAACACAGAGAAGGCAGCTGCCTATAAACCAAAAGAGGCCTCAGCATGAAACCTACCTTGCTGGCACCTTGACCTTGGACATCTGGCTTCCAGAGTTGTGAGAAAATAAATGTCTGTTACCCCCAGTCTGTGATGTTTTGTCGTGGTGGCCCCCGCTGGCGAATACACATGCTTAGCGAGCTGATTGTGTTTAGCTGACAGTAAAGCTTTGAGGGCCCTGTTCAGACCACATGTGGGGAGGGGAGCCCCACTACCCCCTCTCCACTGCTGCCAGCAGCTCCACGGATTGGGATGGAGCCAGGAAAAGCCCCTGGCCAGATAATAGAGGGTGTATAACTGACACCCAGGGCCAACTCTTGCCAGTGTGGGAGCCCTGATGGAGCTGGTTCCTCAGCGTGTGCTGGAGTCCGGTTCTCATGGGCATCCTTCACTTTGCTTGGATGGATGGTACCTTTGCCTCTTTTCTAACAATAGCACCCGTCCTCTTTGGGAGAACTTCTCCCCTCACTCCATTGTGCAGTTCCTGGGGTGAGGGTATGTGAACCAAGCCAGCAAGCCAGGAGGAATTTTCGATCTGGAGCCAAGGGAAGAGCCCCATCCCCACCCCGTCATCCCTACGAAAGCTGGGGGTTTGTGAGCCCGGCAGCTGTGGCTACCACGGTCCAGCCACGTGGAGGCTGCGTATCTGACAGAATGCTGCTCACCTGGGAAGAGCCAGAGTGAGAAGAGGAGCAGAGTCTTGAGGACCCAGGTCATCCCCAAGGCCCCTCTGGACTCACACCCTTCCTGGGGTTTGCCGTTGAGCCCACACATCCTCCCTCTTTGCCGGATCTGGCTTGGATTGTGTTTCTGTCACTTGTCACCCTGGGTCCTGTCAACCCACATTGAGACATCTTCGTCCAGCCACCGAGGCTCCCTTGCTCATTGTACCCCTGATGGATGCAGCAGCATTGCAGCCCGTCCTGCAGATCGGCCCGTCCTGGCAGATCTGCTCCAATTCAACCATTCAGTGAACATCATTTATGACCAAAGGGCTCTCTGACTGAGGCAGCTCCCAATCCAATCAAGGACTGAGGCAGTCCTCAGGGAAACCAGGCTGAAAAGAGAGTGAAGGGGACAAGAGGTGTGGCCCCTTCAACTGCCGTGGGACACATGGTTAGAGGAAATGGTGTCGGCGGGGGGAGCTGTCGGTTAACCTTCCATGGCACCCACTCAGCACTGTCTGGGAGAGGAGACCCTGATCTGGACAGATGGAGGAGCTGGGACCGTGGGGTGGGGATGCTCTGTGTACCTGGCCAGCAAATGTCACTGACACGCAGGGAAACTGGAGCACACAGAGCTGTATGGGGCGTGGCTGCCAGATGGTCCATGGCTGTGATGAGGACACCCACGGGCCAGAATTCCCTTGATTTGAAATCTGCCCCTTGCTCCCCATTCACACACATCTTGCCATCATCACACTTAGGTCCCCACTAAGGTCTGGAGCGTGCGTCCTGCAGCTGGGACTTCTGGAGCCACCTTGGCCCATTTCCCAAGCCCAGGTGGTTCACTGGTGAGTCTGTGAGTCCTCAGGTCCTTTCTAACCATTCCCTGTGCCCGAGTTCCCAGAGCTGGCTTCTGATTGTATACCTGCCGAGCCAGCCTTCCAGGAAGACTTGGCTTCTAAGTGCCCTGGGAGGCCATGGTGTGCAGTTCCCAGCCCTGGGCTAACGGGCATTCACATTGATCAGCCTCACTGGATTTCTTATTTATTTATTTAGCAATTCGCGGCCCTCTCACTGTTGTGGCCTCTCCCGTTGCGGAGCACAGGCTCCGGACGCACAGGCTCAGTGGCCATGGCTCACGGGCCCAGCCGCTCCGTGGCATGTGGGATCTTCCCGGACCGGGGCTCAAACCCGCGTCCCCTGCATCGGCGGGCGGACTCTCAACCACTGCGCCACCAGGGAAGCCCCTCACTGGATTTCTTATTCCTGAACTCCACATCTCTTTACTGAGGAAGTCTCTCCTGCTGTCTGACCACATGCCATCCTGCTTCAAAATGTGTTGAATGTGTTATAATGTGTTGTTTTTGGGCTGAGGATTTTAAAGAAGGAAGAATCATTCAGAAATGGCCTAATCTCACTAATTTTGTTTTTAACCATCAAAGGATTTCTCTTGACCGGAAACCGATCTTTTCCCTTTCCATCTTCCCATGCTTCTGTGGGGCTATCGTTCCTCAGCTGCTTGCATCAGGCTTTTCTGATGTCTGGAATCTCGAGTAGTTCCCTGAAGACAGTTGACATTGATTTTGCATTTGTTCCACTGTGCCTGTCTCTCACGAAATATTAACATCAACTTCTGACATGGAGCTTCTGAAAATAAATATCAGAAACAATTTGATCTGTGACTTAAAAAAATTTGGTAACATGTTAGGCATGGGGAAATTTTAGAGAAGGGAGTAGTTTTCAAATAACTAGAAAATTTTGGAGAATCACCAAATTTTGCTACTTTTTGCATGTAATCTTCTTGCCTCTTCTTGCACCTGATATTTTTAACAACTGGGTTGTTTTAGTGACTTCAGTATGAGAGGAAAAGATCCACCATCTTCCAGGTTGCAGCACAGGGAGGAACACTGGGCCAGGAGTCCACAGAGGAGGTTCTACATGACCTTTGGGAAATCACTTCCCGTCCTTGGGCCTCAGTTTCTCCATTGGTGAGTTGGGGAGCAAGATCCCTTCCCCCACTACATCTCGGATGCTTCGACGCACAACTCACTTTTTTTTTTTTTTTTTTTTTGTGGTAAACGTGCCTCTCACTGTTGTGGCCTCTCCCGCCGCGGAGCACAGGCTCCGGACGCGCAGGCTCAACAGCCATGGCTCATGGGCCCAGCCGCTCCGTGGCATGTGGGATCTTCCCGGACCGGGGCACGAACCCGTGTCCCCTGCATCGGCAGGCAGACTCTCAACCACTCCGCCACCAGGGAAGCTCGCACAACTCACTTTTTAAAGGGGAGGGTCGGCCAGCTGTCTCTCTCTCTGTGGATGGGCATAGAAATTCCTTGAACTTATTTGACCTTGAGCACCTGAGTGGCCCTCTTATCATACAAACAGGGAATGAGGGGGATGCTGTGGCCCTGCAGAAGGGGTCCCTCAGGACCTGCTCCTCTGGCCTCATAGCCCCAGGGCTGGTTGCTGGGGAAGAGGGGACTTATTTGAATAGACACCCCCCCAGCCCTAACCCCCTGAAGTGTCACACCCAAGTCTGGCCATAGCAGTGGGTTCTAGATTCCAATAAAATGGATCAGGACACTCATCTGCACATGAGGACTCTGGAAAAGCCCATTGCTGAAACAGACAGTTGAGACCAGATTGAGTTGTCACCATAGGAGCTCAGGAAAGGAGAGGACTGCTTCCTCCTGGGCTCCTGTCCCCAAGTCTCTTCCCTCTGTTTCCCTGCGTCAGCTCTGCTGCTCAGGGAAAGCTGCCCCTGTCTCCTGGGGCAGACACTTGAAGAAATTGGCTTGGACAGGAGACATTTGACACTAGTTAGAAGGTTGGGCAATTCTCACTGGCAGAGACTGCCCAAGGCGGTCTGATGTCCCCAACACCAGGCTCCTGTCCAGATGGCCTCTTTCTCTCAGTTAGACGTGTGATCTGAAAGAATGTGAGCACCATGGAGCAGGGACCCTGGCTGCTTTAAACTTCTGGAATCTCCAGAGCCAAGAATAGTGCCAGGTACACAGAACCTGCTTGATTCATTCACTCATTCATTTGTTCATTCAGTTCTGAGCACTGGGCTAGGCCTGGGGCTAGGCTGAAGGTGTTCCGAGATTTCAGCTCTTTACTCCGAGGTAGAGGTAGGCCCCTATGATAAGTCAAGGAAAGCAGGGAGGGAGCCAGGTTTGCAGTGTGGGGCTCGGCAGGCCATGGGAGGAAGTTCAGGCTGGTGCCTCTCACCTTCACCCCCCTCCTCAATTTCTGGGACCCTTGGGAGCCTCGAGCTCCTAACTCACTGTCCTCACCAAGAGCAGCCTTTGCGGCTGACAGCACGCAACACTCCCACAGGACCATCTTCCTTGGGGAAGTCAGCCTGGATCTTTATCAAAGTCACCTTCAAACTGATGCTTGGCCTAAATTCCTCCTGCTTTCCACCCCAGAATTTTCTTCCTGAAATTAGTGGGAGAGCTGAAGTCCTCCCTTGAAGTTCTTTTGAAGCAGAGTAAGGCCTGCCAGGGCAGTGTCTAGATGAGGCTGGTGAGTGGTGTCTTGGTCATGTGGGAACCGTCACATGCAGCCCCCTATTCTACCTCAGTGTCAGCTCAGTGGGCCTCTGCCACTTACTACTGCTTTACTTGACAATTAGCCTTGGGAACAGGATGTGCAGCTGAGACTTAATCAGGAGTACTGGCAGGAGCTTAGCAGGGAGGTGTTTATAGGTTAAAGGGATTCCCAAATCTAAACTAGGAGGGCCTTCGGAGCCTGCTTATTTGGAATGCTTGCAGTTGTACACAGTAGAAAATCATTATATACCTGGATTAGACAGAGGGAAATTTGTTGACTCAGTAACCAGAAGGCTTAGGTTTCAGGCATGGCTTGATCCAGGGGCTCAACTGCTGTCTATTTTTATGTGTTTATCTGCCTTCCTCTCTCTGAGCTTAATCCCCTTGCACGCTCCCCCACGTGGATGCCCCCTTTGTCTATGTGCTGTCATCTGACCAGGTTAGCTGCTCAAGCAGAAAGAGACCCCCTTCCCCTTCCCCAGTGGTTCTAGCAGTACTTGTAGGAGTGAGTGCCATCAACCAATTTGAGCCACATTTCTATACCTGAACCCTTCCTCCCATCCCCCTTCCCTGCCTTCCTCCCTCTCTTTCTCTCTTGCTTTCTTTCCTTTAAGAATAATGGCTTTATTGATTTCACAAAAATAATGCATGATCACAAACAGTTCAAGCAAAAGAGAGAGGCAAAAAAAAAGAAGAGGAAAAGAGAAGTCCTGTTTGTGAGCTAACATCTCTCCATCCAGGCATAACTGTTAAAATTAGGTGGTTGTCATTCTAGATATCTCTCTAGGAACATGTACAGATTCATAAATAAAGTTTGATAAAATGAGATTATTTCAACATGCTATTTAAAAATAAAATTGTCAGATTTTACTTGAATTTAATAGCAGCAATGAAGAACCTGAAGTGAAATGGAAACAATATTTCTTCACCTCGTAATCCATCATTCCTATAAGAGTGCCTCAGATTAAGAAAAAAAGTTACGAAAAACAATATAAGCTGGGAGTCATTTTATTTTAAGGATGTTTCAGTTCTAGACAATTTGAGCTGCCTTTGGATTCTAAAAGATGAGGAAATTAGCAGATTTTTTTTCTTCTGAAGATTCTCTGCCAATTTTTATTCACAAAGTTATTCTTTTACTTTGTCTATGCTTATAACTTTTGAATTCTCTTCTACAGGGTTTCTTATTTCTATATTTTATTATATTCAGTGCTTGTCATTTTTTCATTATTTTTCCATTAAATTTTTTTTCTATTTTGATGTTCTATTTTATTGTGAAATAGCTTTTTTTTTTCTTTTCAGAATCATTGGTGCTGTGTTGCCTGAGTTCTCCATGCTAAGAAATGCCTGTCTCTTGATTTTATATTTCAAGGACAACCTGAAACATATACAGTCTTGCCTTTAAAGCTGCCTTTCCTCAGCTATGCTCTAGAGACTCCCAGGTTACACCAAACCCCCCCCCCCCACCTCTCTATATTGTTTCCCCTAATATCATGATTTCTCCAGTTTCCTTTTCCTTTGGATATACTTTGCCTATATATAATTGTCAATTAGATATTTAAAGAAAAGTTCCTGGGTGCTATATTTACTGAGTCCCTTCATGTTCTTTCATAATGTTTGTTGCTCTTTTTGTTCAAATGACAAATTGAATGGTCATAGCATTTTAGGTTCACATTTTCACTGCAGTTTGTAGACATTTCTCTCTTATCCACTGGATTGAAAATTGCTGAGGAAAAATCTGAACCCAGTATGATTTCATGAACCTCTCTCCTTTTGAAAATGACTTTTTCCTCTATGAATGCACAAAGAATTATTTCTCTTTATTAACTATTCTGTTTCTTGATATCTATCACTTTTAACACATTTTTTCCTGAACATGTTGTGCTTTTTGGGTGCAAAAATTAAGTTCTTCATCTTGAGGAAAATATCTTGTGTTATATATTTGAATATCTCTCTTCTTTCATTTTTCACTCATGTGCTCAGGCTGAGCAGGAAGGAAGTGGGTGTGAGAAAAGTGGAAAGGTTCCCAAGCTTAGCTTACAAGGTGAGTCTATTCCAGGCACCAACATCAGACACAGTCAGCAAAAGAAAAGTGTAGATGAACCTCATTTAGAAACAAGTTACCTACAAAATATTACTATATCATCAAATCAAGAATGAGATCATAAGAAACATATAGTGTGTTCAACTATGGCTTATTCCGGCAACAGGGGACCATTCAACATTGGAAAATATACTAATGTAATTACTTCACTGGCAGATTAAATCATGTGAGTCTCTTAATACAGGTTGAAGCAGCATTTGATGTAATTCACCACTCATTCCTGATCCCAAAGAAAAGATGATTAGCCATGTTAGCAAACACCGAACTTAATGTCCGTTTGGGAGGGAGCCTTGATAAGTCACAGTGGCTGAAAGAGCAATTTGGAGGGTGACCAAGTGTTCCATTGCCCAGGACAGAGGGGTTTCTGGGATGTGGGACTTTTAGTCCTAAAACTGGTGAACCAGGATGGTGGTCACCATATACAGAGGGTGTTAGCAGCAGCTCAGGCAACAGAAGAATAAAAGAATGATTAAGCTGTTCTACAGAAGAAAATGAAAATTGTTTTTTCCAGAGAGGGAGGGGAAATAGCAGAAAGAGGGGCGGAAAACAGGAGTAAAGGGGCAGGAGGGCATGAAGGTGGAGTCGTGCGGCTGAGGGACACCCTGAGCTGCGGGCCTGGGACACTGTAAGAACTGGGTGTCTGATGCTGAGCATGGAGCTGTGTTTTTGTTTTTGACGGAAACCTCAGAGCACCATTCTATGTCAGCCCTGTCTCAGATGCTGGTGGTGCCCGGCCAGACCCAGTTACAGGGTTACTGGGCTGCTGCTTCACACCCCCACCCCCAAACTGTGAATGTTAGCTGCTGCCCCCTCTGGGGGGAACTGCCCCAAGCTGATTACACACCCCTGCTCCCCACAGCAGATGACTGAATGACAAAGGGGGTGCAAAATCTGGCCCCCTCTTGTGCTGCTAGGGAACCTAACCTAAGAGGACTCCCTTAAGCAAAGCCTAGCACATTTGCAAGTGGGTGTGTGCGAATTAAAGATGGGCCAGGCATTCCATTGGAGTTGTGGAATTAAAGAAACCTCAGCTAAAATTGGAGTCAAGAAGGCCTGTAGAGGGAGCTGTCATAGCCTCCCGCCCCGCCCCGCCGCCACCCCCCCGCCCCCAACAGGATGCCTACATCCTGACAGGAAGGTGTAACCCACCTTACTATCAAGCAGGAAGAAGGAAACTTCTCTCCACTCTGACAGCCCAGCCAATCTGAGACTGCAGCAGCCCAACCAATGAGAAGCCTTCATACTTTGGGCTCCCAGCTTCCTTCAATGGACTCTGGTTATTACAGCCCCTCCCAACTCCCTCCTTTTCCCTATAAAAGCCAGCTCCCTTTCCTTGTTCTCTGGATTTGCCTATGGTTTACCATAGTTTGCATATCCCCAATTGCAATTCTTCTGGCTATTCCCAAATAAATTTGCTTTTGGTGGTAAAATATCTGACTATTATATTATTAAAGTTGACAGAGCTGATGCAGTAGGAACAGAGGCTGTGCAGTGGAACAGGATTTGCAGAGATCTTGGGGCGATCACTTCACAGAATGTGGAGTTGGAGTTTGGACCAATCTTATCTGGACCTCAGAGGGTGGGGAAGCTCCAGCCTTCATCTGCCTTACATAGGTGAGCACAAGGAGGCCATTAAGAGACACCACAGGAGACAGAGCTGAGATTAGAACCATGATCTGTGTGAGGCAAAGCTTGAGGTGCTAACAACTGGGTGGAACTGCAGGATGTGTGACCTTGGGCTGGTTCCTTCTCCTCTCTGGGCCTCAGTGGATCTCCAGGGGCACATCCTTTTCTTAACTCAGTATTGGAGGAAGCACTTGCCTGCTGGAATGGGTGAGGGACCTGGAGTTCCAAATTCCGCAGTAGGAGGGTCGGTTGATGTCTAAAGTGAAGAGTGACCCGGGAGATTAGGACTCCCAAGCAGGTACAACTTAATGTGCACCTTTTTCTTTAAGAACAACATCTGCTTTTAAGTAGGTTATGCTTACTGTGGTTTGTTCACATCCTTCTTTGCTTAGAAAGCAAACTCTTTCTTCAAAGCTAAGCTTCCTCCTAGGCCTATGGGATTAGCACATACTCCACATTAATGGGGACCAAATTAATGCGATTTATTGTCATGGCTTTCAAAACTATGGTCTACTTATACAGCTATGTTTTTTTTTTTTTTTCTGGGCCAAAATTTAGGACACTTGGACCAACAAAATGTATTTTTCTTAGTTGCACATTTAAACATACGGACTACCTTACAAAGTTATGGAAATCATAGCACATTGAATAGATATGAATAATGCACGGCAGATAGAATGAAGCGATAGGAGGTCAGGACTTCTTGGGAAGCCCAGGTGTGTGGTCACCATGTTGATCTCGGTTATGAAATAGGAACAATCCATTATCTTCAGCTAGACAGTGCTTGAGAATCTCCAAAGGGTTGAATACTCCCCAGGCTTCAGGGGAGAGACAACAGATTCTATGTACCTTCCCAATGTGACCAGGTAGGTGCACTGTGCTTGCAACCATGTATGTGCCACAGATGGGGTTTCTATGAGCACAATAAGAAGCAGCTGATGGATTCTAAACCCATCATCTCTTTTGAGGTGTGTTTAATGGGAGCTGGTGGAAAACTCCAGTTTGGGTCATATTTGAATGTTTCCCCATTATAATCAAACAGGACCCTCTGGGGCTTCCTGGGTCAGACCCCTCCCCCATATCCTCTGCTGTAGCTTCTCTCTGTACCCAGATAATAGTATCTCATGTGTATTTCCTGAGTTTTCCAGCTGCTAAAAGACACCATCAAATGGAAGAAATTAACCATTTGATGATCATGAGCACGTAGCCGCCAGACTTACATGCGCCTAAGGATTGATAATGTTACCCACTCTGTTACCTCACCATCAACCAATCAGAGAATTGTACATGAACTGATCCCATACCCTGGGATGCCCCTCCCTCACCTGGTCTTTAAAAATGCTTTGCTGAAACCCTTTGGGAAGTTCAGGGTTTTCTGAGCACCAGCCACCTATTCTCCTTGCTCGGCCCTGCAATAAACCTTTCTCTGCTCCAAATTCCATCATTTTGGTTTGTTTGGCCTCACTGAGCATCGGGCACATGAACTTGTGTTCGATAACACCATCACTGAGAAGTCTGTGGTGGACTGATGCCCAAGACAAGCTGGTTCAGGAGTGAGGGATCTTCAGATTCATCTTCCACTGTCTCTTGGCTCAGTTGGCATCAGGAAGGGGCTGCTCCACAAGAAGTGCCTGTACCTTCCCTCCCTGCGTTCCTGAGAAACTCTGTCCTCTCTTGGTGCCATTTACCTCTAAACGGTTATGCAATTACATTTGTGAATGTAATCCTGCAGGGCATTATTCTAATTATAGCCCTCAATCCCTTTCAACAGCTTTCAGAGAAATAATTTGTGCAATGAAATGGGGCTCTTCAGCCTGCAGGAAT
Organism: Orcinus orca; assembly: GCF_937001465.1. NCBI lineage: Eukaryota > Metazoa > Chordata > Mammalia > Artiodactyla > Delphinidae > Orcinus > Orcinus orca. The sequence continues at coordinate 38,537,242 of NC_064578.1, read as the reverse complement.
GTCTGGAATTCTTGGAAACATGAATCTGCCTCCTGGAATCCACATGCCCTTGCTCTTGCTCAGGAAGGTCATCAAAGGGTCCAGTGCACAGAAGCCACTCCTCAGTGAGGGTCCGATTCCATGTGTGTCTGAATCGCACATCCCCAAGCAACTTCACAGAGCTCCTTTTCGCCCAATAAATTTGCTCAGCTCCTAATTGCTCATTATGCATTCTTTACAAGTAGTTTCTGTGAATTTCATGGTATGTAAGTTACACATCAATAAAACTGGTAAAAAATAAAATAGTTATTAATTTAATTATAGTCAAATATGGAAATGTATGTATCATAGAGATAATCATTACTGTGGGCCCAGGCCAGATCTCATGGGATGAGAATGACCTGGGAATGTGGAGGTGGACACTGAATGATCCTAAGATTTGATTGGCAGAGATGTCCAAAGTAAACGCTGGTAACCATCTGTCTACAATGAGCTGCTTTCTTTCCTCCTTTCCTTCCTCTGTCCCTTTGTCTTTTCCTCCTCTTCCTCTCCTCCTTCCTCATCATCTCCTATGTTTTTGGCCTTGTTTATGCTAGGGGTGGAATCTTTCCAGTCGTGCTAAAGTTTTACAGAATTTATTCTTTGATGTGTACTTACGTTAGGCTTAACATAATAGTGGGCTTCCTGGAGGGTCCTATGAGCCCCAGTTTCTGGCCTCTGCCCTTGGCAGTTCATAGGCTGCAGGAAGAGGAGCCGTTATCACAAACACGGAAGCCCAAGAGGAGATGCATGGTCTTTAATCATGTGACTTATGCTCACAGGTGCAGGGGAGCCAGCTTGCTCTGCTTTCCTGAGGACAGGGCTAGTGCTGGAGGTGCAGGATGCCCTCAGGGGAGGCGGCATTAACTTGACGAGGTCCTTCCTCAAACTCATGCATGCAACATGCTGTGTTCTTCAAAGTCACTCATTTTGGACTTTCTGTAGAACCTGATTCAGAATTTCTGCCCTCATTATAGTCTTTTCTGCCCATAGAGTTTTTTTTTTTTTTTTTTTTTTTGCGGGCCTCTCACTGTTGCGGCCTCTCCCATTGCGGAGCACAGGCTCCGAACTCACAGGCTCAGCGGCCATGGCTCACGGGCCCAGCCGCTCTGCGGCATGTGGGATCCTCCCGGACCGGGGCACGAACCCGTGTCCCCTGCATCGGCAGGCGGACTCTCAGCCACTGCGCCACCAGGGAAGCCCCATAGACATTTTTGTAAAAAAAATATAATGTTAATATTTTATCATTATTAGTTACTAGCATGAATTAACCTTAACATTTTCATCAACATCAATTCACCTTTTCAATTAATCTGTATTGGTCATAAAGAACCATTTATGTAGGACATTTTAGTTTTTGAATCTGATAGCTGGAGTTAAAGTGTGGGGGGAGAGAGAGAGAGAGAAAGTGTAAGCAAGAGAAAGTGCTGGATCTGGGTCATTCTGGATATGGGTTGGTAACCTTCATTCACAAGGTCTGGTCTGGTCCTCATATTGAAGGGCTGCATCTATTTAATATTTTACAGAGAAAACAGTTTTAATCTAAGGAAGTATCCCACAATGTGTATTTCAACAGATTCTATTGGTAAAATCATCTACAAAATCCTCTCAAGCATCCATATTGTTTTATTTTATGCAAAGTGTCCATGTTTACATGAAGTGGGAACCTGGATATCCCTCCTTCTCAGGTTAGGACAGAAGACTGCTTATTGAAGCCTCTTCCTTTGTCTGCCTTTCTTATGCTACATTTCATCTATTATTTTCTAATGTATAGAATTGAATGCTCAGTTCATTTACTTTTATTCTTGTTTAGTAATGAAACCAAGCAAAGCTATTAATTTTCCTCTGAGTCTCCTTTTGTATGGATCCCATAGCTTGGGATATGGTGATATGAACAGCTCTTTGTTGTTCTTTTCTAAGTAGCATGCAGAATCTATTAATATTTAATCCAAGAGTTTTGTGGGAGAGTTTTAAATTTAAAAAAAATTAAAAGCTCCAAAGGATTAAGTTTTAAAAATTAAACATTTATTATGCACTTCCAGTTTTACTGTATTGTTCATCCTTTCTTCCTTGCAGTTCTTTGTGGGAAAAGAGCTCAGAAGTCAGATGACCCAGATTTGAGTTCTGGCTCCAGCTGCCTCTCCATCGTGGCCATTTGTGGGTGAAAATATGAGCACAGACTTGGCAGGGCTGCAGGGAGGATCAGGTGAGAGAAGGCTGAGGTGTCTTCCCTCTCTCCCCATCTGAATAGTCCCTCCTCCCATGCCTCTCTGGGGGCTGCTCCTTCCATCTCGCTGGATAAGAGACACCACCGGAGGCCTCCTGCTTGAGGGGGCCTGGTGGCTCATGCATAACTCAAAGAAATGATGCATAGATGGTGCATTTCAGGCATATTTAAGTGGTTGTTGGAGATTTTCTGGGAGGGCCTCTCAAATTCCACCAGACAGGATGTTTTCCTCTGGTCTCTGACTTAGGGGGTCCTGCTCAGGCCAGCCTGGCTGGGCCAAGTCTTCCAGTCTGCTCCCGGGAAACCCAGCCTGCAGATAGGAGCCAGGCAGGACCTCCCATCTGGCAGCCCCTGCACTGACAGGGAGCATGTGGGTGTGGAAAGGGGTGTAGCCAGAGCTGGCAGTCCAGGAGGGATAAGAGCTCAGGTTCCTGGTGCCCAGGCCCACGGGCTCGGGCTGTTCACCCTGCTTCTCCCAGCCCCACTGCCCTCCCTCAGTACCCAGGCCCCAGGGCAGGCAAGGGTGAGCTGCTCAGTGGATGATGGGGCCAGGAGAGGCCTCCCCACTACTCCACTTCCCTGTGGGGCATCTGAGAGCTGGAATTGGCAGCACCAGGTAGATCAGAGTCAGTCAGCGGGCCCTAGGAATGTAAGGAGCACAGTTGCGACCTGGGGAAATGAGGCCAGGAGAGAGGCTGGGAGCGCCTGGAGCCCCCACCTGCCAGGCTCCCACCAGGCATCCCCACCTCTGCTGCCTGTGGCCTGGCCTAGGGCTCCCACCCCACTTTCCACCAGGCCAGGGCCCACGCAGTCCCCCCATACCTCCTCTCCACTGCCTGGAACCAGAGGCATGGCATGGTGTCCACTCTGCCAGGAGGCCCTGGCCCTCCCCGCTCATCATGTACAAAGTGGGGCTGGACAGACCTTCTTTCCTTCCTCAGGATCAAATGTAGTGGTGGCTTAGAATGGACTTTGGGAAGGATTAGGTATGACACTGAGGGGCTCTGAGGGACAGAGAAGATGCCTGTTGGCTGCCTGCCCCCCTCGCTCAAGCATCCATCCTGACCCAGGGAGACTCCTAAGTACTCTCAAAGGTAAGGGTCCTCATCCTGGGCCACTTCGGTCACTGCTGGGGGCAGCCTGGTACAGCACTTTGAAGAATCAATCTGCAGTCAGATGAACCAAATCCTGTGACCTTGAGTAAATTCCTTAATTTCTCACAACTTCAGTTTCCTCACCTGGGAAATGGGGGTAATAGAGATGCTGTCTTCAGAGCGTCCACGTGGGCAATAAATACTAGTGTGTGGGAGCGCTAAGCATGTGCTAGGTACACAGAAAGGCTCTGCGGTGGAATAATGGTCAGTGTCGCTTCCCCAGGCCGTGGAGCAGCCAGGAACGCTGTGCTGAGGGGCCCCTGGGAGGGCGGGCTCTCTGGCTTGCTCTTTCTCCAGATTTTGGGAGGACGTGGAAGAGTGTTCCTGGGAGCACAGTGGGAAGGGAATATTCTGGTGGGAATTATTTAGTATATTTTAAACTAGGGCTCTTTTCTGTTTTCAAGAAATTTCCACAAATCTCTCCTGATGCCAAGCTCTCTCCACATTCCTCTTCTGGTCGCCTCCGGCCTACAGTTTATCACAGTCCTTGTTCCCGTTCTTCCTGGAACAGTAAATCTGTGCGCTGTGGCCCAGCCAGTGAAACACCCTGACATGAAATCATTTCCTCCTGAGAGCTCCTACGGCACCTCCAAGATCCTCCCCACCCGGGAAATAAATCAGGGTTTCTCCTGTTCACATGGAGGAGCTGATGTTCTCCTTGGCTTTGTCTCTGCAAACCAGAACTCCCTGGGCTGGTTCTGAGCTGGAGCCATGTGGGGAGACTGGTCCAATGGGAAAGACCCAGACCAGAGGCACCATGCATGCTTTTCTGGGCACTGAGACCCCAAGGAGAAGGCGGTCCAGAGGCCCAGCTAGAATCCAAGCTGTGCCGGTCAGTGCCCAATGGGGTCTGGCCTGGGTGCTCTGCAAGCATTTGTTGAATGGATGTGTGAACAACCAAGTGATGACCGGGGCACACAGGAGGGAGGGACAAAGCATCTGGGTGTCAGGAGCCTGGGCTCCAGGCCCAGCTTTGCAATGTGGCCCTGTCTGACCTCAGGCTTTTCGCTAGGAACACGGGGACAGCACAGCTGTCCTGGCCACTCACAGGGCCTCACCAAAATGGATGAGATTCATTTGTGTGAGCTGACAGTTTCCTCGTCTGCCCCTCCTTTTTTCTGGACCGAGGCTAAGATAACAGGTAATAGTGTGGGGCGGGGTGTGCGGAGCCCTGGCTAACAGAGCTCCAGGCCGGAGGCAGAGAAGAGGGATTCCAGTCCCACGGTGAGGGCGCCTGTGAGGCCTCAAGCCCCTCCCCTCCTTCTTAGAATCTGCACCCACCCTGTGGGGGAGGGGCCAGTCAAGACTGGGAAGGACTGACACTCTCTCCAGGGGCTGCACCCAAAAGGAGCTGGGGGTGTGTGTCTTGTGAAGGGGTTAAAATGCTCGGGTTGTGTGTGCGGGGGCGGGGCGGGGGGCGGGGAGTAGGGTGGGCAGAGAGCAGAGGCTGGGCTGACTTCTCTCCTGACTAAGGTCAGTGACTGCGTTTTGGGCCCTGAGGGATGGTGGACCCTGGCTGGTGTGGCTGCAGGGGTTGGATGTGTAGGAGAGCTGGAGAAGTCTCCACTCCCATGGGAAAAGGCCGTGCAGGTCACTCACAGCCCTGAGGTGGCTGGTGTGGCCGACAGCAGTTCTGCTCTGCTGTGGCCGTGTATGGGGCCAGGAGCAGGCCCCTCTGGCAATGACCTTCTGCTTTCCTAGGGATGTGGAGTGTGGCCCTAGGCTCCGCAGCCCACAGCGACTCTTCTGCTCTCATGCTGCCGAGACTTCATTGCTTGGGCTCAGGCCCTTAGGTGGGTTTACCCCGTTAGGCCTCAGGGTGTGGCTTGGCCTGGGGTCTGCAGGCAAACCCAGGGCTCAGGCCCAGGGATTCCAGGTTTGAGGCCCCCCCCCCAGCTCCCAGCCCAGTGACGTGTCCACCTGTGCATCCTGGGACCTGGCCTGGCTGCTTGTCACTCACTTCCCCCTTGGATGCCTCAGCCTGTGTTCTGCCCCTTTTGCTCAGGGTTGGCTGTTTTGTCTGCACAGGCTCTCAACACAGACATTTTAGGGTTTTCCTTCTTCCATTATCCAGCAGATTAAGGAACCTGAAAGTGCTAGACTTGAGGCTCCTTTTAAGACCATCTTTTCTAAAAATAAAGGGAGCCCACATGGCCTTTGGAATCAGAGAGCCCACAGGGCTGTGGGTAGGATGTGTGACCTTGGGCGAGTTTCGTAACCACTCTGTACCTGAGTTTCCTCAGCTCTAAAATAGGGAAATCAGCAGTGAGCCATTGGGCTGTTGTGATGCAGGAAATGCCTGCATCAAGGGAAAGCTTAATTGGTATTGTGGTTATTGCTGGGTACGTGGGAAACAGATGCAGGAGGAGCCCGTGGGCCCAGGGTTCCACAGAGGGTGCCAGAGCCAATCCTGCAGCCAGGCCTGGGCTCCTAGCCGGGGCCCTGCTGCAGGGAGGGAAGCCTCGCTTCCCTCCCTGACTTCCTTGTGCCCAGGACCCTGTCTCTCCAACTTTGCCTGGATTCCCTGGCATGCCCCTGAGGCGATCAGGCTGTGGCCTGCCTGGCCTCCTCCCTCCCAGTTGAGAGAGTGTGCAGTCCTGGGACGCAGGAGACCCGCCTCTCCCTGTAGTGGAGAAAGCAAAGCCTTTGGAACTCATTCTTCTTTATGTGCCTTCTGTTCATCAAGAACCTGGGGTGGAGGTGAGGGGGGCGGTCTTGGGAAGAGTGGGCCCCTGTCTGGGCTTCAGCCTTCCTGTCTGTAGAGCAAAGAGGCTTTCAGGCCCTCCAGGCCTCTTTCAGCTCTGATTTTCCAGGCTCGAATGGGTCTTGCTGGTCCCTAGAGGGTGCTGTGGGCCCTTCCTAAGGGGGAGCAGGCAGGTAAGTTCCCAGGGTGCCTGGGGCAGTGTCCTGAGCCCATGGGGGTGGGGTCTCCCACTGGACTCTTCCTGGACCCTCTGGAGTGTGCAGTGGACCAGTTCTGCCCAGTTCCAGGGTAGACACTCTTGCTTTTTGGTGGGTGTGCTACATTCTTGACACTTTCCCCTGGGTATACCAAGGGGTTCAGATTCACAAGGTGAGAACTGGCCATGGGCTTAGAGGGAGAGAGGCCAAAGGGACTGGCTGGCTTTTTCTAAGGAGGCAGTGGGCAGTGGTTAAGGGCAGGACTTGAGAGCCAGCCTGTCTTTATTCAACCCCAGCTCTGTCCTTTCTCAGCTTAGTGGCTCTGGGCAAGTTACGTAACCTCCCTGAGCTTCAGCGTCTTTATCTGCAAACCATCTGTCTTAATTTGGATTCCTCTGAAAGCAGAGACTGACTGAAGAACTTGGGTGCAGGCAAGCACCTGGAGGTGATGCCAGGAAGCAGGAGTGAGGGCGTGGAGAGAGGGTGAGAGGAAGGAAGAGGAAAAGGGAGTGAACAGTGTCCTGTTGAGCTGGCTGCTGCTGTGGGCAGCGAGGCTCCCTCCTGCTGGGGACCCTGCAAAGTAGCATGCAGAATGCCCTCAGAATTGTCACTCCAAAGCCAGCAGGTTGAGGCATTTGTCCACTGATTCCTGTCCCCCTTTGGCTGAAGTTTGTCTCCAGGGGACCCCACTTCTGGACAGTTGGCTCTCCAAAGTTGGCTCAACTTTCCCATTGGAAGACTTCATCCTCCATCCCCAGAAGACAGCCTTCTGGAAGGAGGGTGGAGAGGCTGGGCAGCCCTGGGTGTCTGCATGTGTGGACCCGCCCACCCCAGCACCGCTGACACCTGGGATGGACCAGGTGCAAGGCACTGAAAGTTCCAGTGATCCTACCTAACTGGGTTGATTTAGCATAAACTGATGTCAATGGCGGCAAGTGAATAATAAGTGAGACTTGTCTTCTATTATCATTATTGGGGTGATGGTTGTATATTACTTGGACCTGCCACTAGCCGGCCCACAAGCCAGATGGTAGCCCCGAGGACAAGTCCAACTTGTGTACTTGTTTGATTTGGTCCAGACAGATTTAGAGCTTTTAAAATTAGTTGCCACTGTTACAAATTTGAGTACTTTCGTATAAAAATTGAAAAATTGGAAGTTCTGGCGTGATGGGTCCTTCCTTCTCATGTGTCAAAACTCAGCCACCCCTACCCCCAACTGTCTCTCTTCTTAGCCTGCTGCTGCTGCCTGAATTCCACCATTAGGGTAACATGTAGTTGTCTGGGGTGTTGCTTCTACCCCACTTATAACCTGAGTGGGGTTGTCCTTTTAGAGGGGCATGTGCTTTCTAGGCTGCTGCCCCACCACCCCAGGGACCCCCAGTTGGAGTCCCCAGTTTGTTCCTGCCTGGTCCCTGCAGGACTGTGTGAGGAGTGGAGGGAGAAGCAGCCTGGTTTTGGGTCAAGATGATACTACAGCCCTAGGGGTATCAGGCTGTGCTGAGAACAGTGGACCCCAGACCATCTGGAGAGCAACCTCAGACGTGTACAGCAGTGTGTGCTGCCCCCAGAGGCTCCCAGTTCCATGCCAATGAGTAATTGTTTCTGCTGCTTTGAGATAATCCCCTGTGTGGCGGGTGAGACCTGCTTCATGGGCATATTCTCGACCCCAGGATACCCTGGTATACAGAGGGAGCTTGCCCCATGGGGAGAGGAGATGAAGTTACCCAGTATGGGTACTGGGCTAAGGCCTGGTGTTGGCAGGTTCAGGGGTCCTGGGAAGGAAGTCAGGAGATGGCCAGAGCCTCCAGCCTTCCTCCCTTCCCTTTTGGGACCTCGGTAGTTAGGCTGGTATACAGAAACCCGCAGGGCTTTCCAGAGCCATTTTCAATTTTGGGGAATAGCCACCCCATGGGTTGCCTCCTGCCTGGATCGCACAAGGGCCCATGCTGGCCTCTAAGTACTGTGTGTTTTTGCTGATGGTGGTAAAAAATGACTAGTTTGGAGCTTGACTACAACAGATCCTCTCCAGAAAATAGAGTTAAGAGCAACCAGAAAGACTGATGGGAGACCACATTGGGATTTCTCTCATTCCCATTCATCTAGCCCTTTCCAACATCTCATGTATTAACATTAAGTGCCTGATAATTAAGCATAAGAGGTGGAGGTGGGAGCAGGGGGCGGGCTTTTACTTACATGGACCACCCCTCCCTTAGAACCAGGGGACTGGTGTCTGGATGGGAATGCCCAGAGTCTAATCTCCGAATAGGCCCACCCAGCCCCTACACTTGGGGCTGCTCTCTTGGTGTGGATTTAGGACTTTTGGGAACGTTCCATCCTGATCCAAGAATTCTTTCTTTTCTTAGTTTGTCACTGGTGCCTAATATTCTACTATTAGGGCTCTATGTGGCCTCCTGGATTGTTGACTCTGCTCCATGTATTAGCTGGGTGGCCCTGTCCAAGTTAATTACCTTCTCTGAGTCTCGGTCTTTTTCCACTGTGAGACAAGACTGAGACTTCCCAGAGTCGTTTTGAGAAGTAAATGTAAAAGCCACCCCAGGTAAATTTTAAGTTTGAGCACGGTGCCCACACGCTGCATATAGGATGATAGGACCATGCTCATGTGCTAGGAGCTCTAGGGGGTCACAGCCATGTTTTCAAGGGCATCAAGGTGACCTTCCCTTGATAAGCTGGCTATGGGGACAGTTACCGCAATTCTCAAGGATGATTTTCAGAGAGAACAATAAAGCTGGCTTTTATCTCTTCTTGCAGCCCCTGTCCCCCAGAGGCTGGCACAGGGATCGAGACTTCTGGAACCCTCACCCCCTGAGACCCAGAGGTGGCTCTGATAGTGGAATTTAATTCATTTGCCCTTATCAGTTCCCCCAGAAACCTGTCTTGCACAAGTCGCTATGAGAGCTAGCCTGGATGTCCAAAATACCAGTCTCTCTTCCACAATCCAGGCTTTTAAATCACAACAGTTTAGCAAGGTGCTTTTAAAAGAGCATGCATTGTTTTGTTCAGATTATAAAAGTCATACGTGATTCCTGGGGATAATTTAGAAAATATGAAAAAGTATAAAGAAAAAATTAAAATCCCCCACAATGCTCTAAGGAGATAGTTGCCCTAAACATTTTGGTGAATTTCCATTCAGTCTTTTCCTTCCTCTCTCCCTCATCTCTTCCTTCTTTTTCTTATTTTTGTTACAAAAGAATTCAAACAGAAAGAAACAAAATACAGGAGAAAATAGAGCAATAACCATGTTCTCATCATCCATGTCTCTCTCCTCCTTTCCTCTCTCATTTCTTAAGGAAAGTGGTTACAGGTAGAGTCAAAGACCCTTTTTATACATCTCCCCAGGGCCACTCCCTAAAGTGGGGTGTTTAGCTTCCTTATCAGGTTTTATACTTTTGCCTCATGTATATGTATCCATGAAGGATTGTTGTGTGTGATACCACGTTTAACAGAAGCAGGGTCAGCATACCTGCCACTTTGTTTTTTCTTACTCAACATTATGTTTTTGAGATTTATCCCTGTTAATGTGTATACATATAGTTCATTCATTTTAATGATGAGGCTACATCCTATCATATGACTACACCACAATCATTTATCTGTTCTCCTAGTGGTGGACTTTACATTGTAGCCATGAACATTCATGAGCATATCTTCTTGAGCACCTGTGATCACTTTCTCTGCAGTACATGCCCAGAAGTGGGGTTCCTGAGCCACTGGGTACGTGAACTTTGAACTTCATTCAGTTTTTGCCAATTGTTTCTGAAAGTGGTTATATCTGTTTTAATTCCTACCAACAACTTGTGAAAGTTTTTATTTCCTCTCAACCTCAAGTACCACTTCATATTGCCAGATTCTAAAATTTCAGCTAATCTGGTGATATGCTCTGATGTGGAATAATTATATCTCATTGTTTTGATTTGAATTCTTTTTGAATATTAATGAAATTAAGCAGCATGCTATATGCATATGGACCAATAGGGTTTCATCTCTTATGAATTTGACTATAAACTATTTGTTGCTAATTGTGTTGTGGAGTACTTTGTATATTCTTAATACTAATATCTTGATTATGTGTTGGAATATATACTCTTAGATTATGACTTATTTTAAAAATTGTGGTGTCTTGACACACAGACACCATCTAAAATTTTAATGTAATCACATTTATCATTCTACTCTTTTTGATGGTGTATGCTCTTGGTATTGTGCTTAAGATTTCTATCTCTAAACCTTTTTATATTTTCACCTTTATAATTTTACAATTCCTGGATCGCATTTTCTAAATATATATATATACACACAGTATTTATATAAATATTCTTATGTATATATGCACACATATACATACACAGAGAGATTTATATCGGTATCTCGGTATCTCTCTGCACATCATATATAGATATACATACAGACTTAACATATATATGTGTGTATGTATTAATAGATATACCATTGTCCCAGCACAATTTGTTGAACAGTTCACCTTTCCCCACTAATTTGTAAATTCTACGTCTGTTAAAATTCAAGTTTCTATGTTAGCCTGGGTCTGTTTCAGTGCTTTCTCTTAGGTTCTACTGGTCTATTTGTCTTTTCTGAATAATACTACATTGTTTCAATGAGGTTAGCTCTATGACAAATCTATTACCAGGCACATTCTCCCTCTTTACACTTTAGTTTTAAAACTGTGTCACCTATCCTTTTCTTTAAACTTTCAGTTTGAATTTTTGCATCAGATTGCCAAGCTCCATAAAAAAAGCATTTGGATTTTAATTTAAATAGCTTTGATTTTACAGTTTAATATGGGAAAACTTGACATCTTTATGATAATGAGTCTTCTCATCCATGAACTTTAGTATATATTTTCATTTATTTTGGTATTTGTATATCCTTTGTAATATTTTGCATAAATATGTTAAACAGCTGCATTATATTTTTGGCTAGTTTTATCAGCTACTATGAATGGTACTTTTACAAATGACGTTTTCTAATGATTTATTTGCTGGATTCTAGGAGAACTACTATTTTTTGTATACTTTTCTAGAATCCAGAATTCCTGGTGTGTGTGTGTATACTATGTAGGAACTTCTATGTAGGAATTGTTATTTTCTAATAATAATCATAATTATCTCTTACTTTCCAATCTTTATTCCACTGATTTATTTATCTTTTCTTATTTAATTGACTGGGACCTCCACCAAAATATTGAATAACAGCAGTCAAAATTGTCATTCTTATCCTCTTACTATCTTTAATATAAATTATTCTAAAGTTAATAAATTATTCTAAGAGGTATGATGTTTACCAAAAAATTTTAGTTGAACTTTACCAGTTAAGGCAATTGCCTTGGTATGCTAATATTTTTGTAAGTTATGAAGGCATGTTTTATTTCAGCAAATAGTTTTTTTTCTGTATCTATAAAGATGATCATGTGCTTATTCCTCCCCTCTAGTCTTATTATGGTGATTATCATTAGAAAATTTCCTGATGTTAGAAAATTTTACATTCCTGGGATAACACACACTTGATCATTATGTAATGCTGGATTTGAAAAGTCTCTATTCGTAGATGAAATTAGTCTCCACTTGTTTTCCAGTATAGTCTTTATGTGGTTTTGGTATTGAAGTTACAGTAGTCCTATAACATGAATTGGATTGTTTTAGTTTTCCTGTTTACTGAAATAGGGTTTTTTTTTTAATTTTTAATAAGGTGGTGTGGTATATTTAGAATCTAGGGAAGATTTGCTCGTAAAATATTTGAGTTTGCTGTCCATTTAGGAAGAAGATTTTTGCCTGGAAATACATTCAATTTATTTAATGGTTCTTTTTTTTTTTTTTTTTTTTTGTGGTACGTGGGCCTCTCACTGCTGTGGCCTCTGCCATTGCAGAGCACAGGCTCTGGACACGCAGGCTCAGCGGCTATGGCTCACGGGCCCAGCCGCTCCGCGGCATGTGGGATCTTCCTGGACTGGGGCATGAACCTGTGTCCCCTGCATCGGCAGGTGGACTCTCAACCACTGCGCCACCAGGGAAGCCCCTATTTAATGGTTCTTTGTCCATTCAAGTTTTCCATTTTGAGTCAATATTAGTAATTTATATTTTTTCAAAAGTTGTCTCTGTCAATATTTTCAAATTTACTGGCATAAAGTTATTTATATTGTTTTCTTATGATTGAAAAACATCTTTACTTCATTTCAATTTTCTCTCTCCTTCATTCCCAATATTGTTTTTAAAAATTGTTCTTATTTATTTTCAATTTATATACAGAAAAATTCAAACTATGTGGTGTACAGTTCTATAAGTTTTGACAAATGTAGCCACGCCCAAAATCAAGATATAGAGCAGTTCCATCACCCTCCAATACTTCCTCATAATGTCCCTTTGCAGTCAAGTACTTTCTACACCCCCAATCTCTGGCAACCATCCTTACAGTTTTACCTTTTCCAAAATACCATATCACACAGTATGTAGCTTTTTGAGTCTGGCGTTTTTTTTTTTTTTTCCACTGACTATAGTGTATTTGAAATTTATCCATGCTGTACGTATCAATAGTTTGTTTCTTTGTATTGTTGAATAATATTCCATTTTTTGCCTATACCACAGTTTATCTATTCACCAGTTGATGTTTCATTGCTTCCAGATTTTTTGGTGATTATGAACAGAGTCACTATAAACAATTATGTACAGAATTTTACCTGTACATAAGTTTCAATACTCTTGGTTAAATACCCCAAACTGGAATTGCTGTCAAATGGTAAATGCATGTTTAATTTTATAAGATTCCACCAAACTGTTTTTCCTTCTTTTTTTTTTTTTTTTTCTTGCGGTACACGGGCCTCTCACTGTTGTGGCCTCTCCCGTTGCGGAGCACAGGCTCCAGATGTGCAGGCCCAGTGACCATGTCTCACGGGCCCAGCCGCTCTGCGGCATGTGGGATCTTCCTGGACCAGGGCACGAACCCGTGTCCCCTGCATCGGCAGGCGGACTCCCAACCACTGTGCCACCAGTGAAGCCCTAGTTTTACATTTTTTACTTTAATACATTTTTAGTTCATATTTGTATGAAGTGGGAAGTTTGTATTGAAGTTTTTTTTGTGTGTATGTATGTCTACCCAATTATTTAATCATATTTGTTGAAAACATTTTTTTGAATCACCTTTGTGCTTTTATAAAAAATGAGTTGACTACATTTGTCTGGTTCTATTTCTGGACTCTGTCTATTCCATAGATTTGTATGTTTATTTTTATACTGTCACACTATCTTTACACTATCGTATTGTCTTGGTTGCTGTAGCTTTATGACAAGTACAATTGATCCTTCAACAACATGGTTTGAACTGCATGGGTCTACTTATATGTGGACTTTTCCACTAAATATGTACTACAGTACTACACAATCTGTGGTTGGTTGAATCCATGGATGTGGAACTGTGGATACAGAGTGCTGACTGTAAAGTTACATGTGTATTTTCAACAGCAGGTATAGTTGACACCCCTAACCCCCATGTCATTCAAGGGTCAACTGTATTAAAATAAGGTAGTGGAAGTCCTCCGACTTTGCTGTTATTTTTCAAAAATTTTTGGCTATTCTATTTCCTTTGCCTTTCCAAATAAATTTTAGAGAGTTTGTCAATGTATACAAAAATTTCTATTGGGATTTTGATTGGGACTGCATTGAATCTGTAGATCATTTCAACACTGAGGCACCAATCATTGAACACAAATTTATCACTCCATTTATTTAGGTCTTTGTTTCTCTTCTTTTAGCAGTGTTTTGAAGTTTTCTCCATACAGGCCTGACACAAGTTTTGTTAAATTTATACCTAAGTGTTTTGGGTTTTTTTGGTAAGTTGTCTAAACACATTGTGAATGGTACGGTTTAAAAATTTGAATTCCTAATGTTTATTGCTAGTATATAGAAATACAATTGATTTTTGTACGTTGATCTTGTATCCTGTGACCTCATTTATTAATTGTAGGAGCTATTTTTATGGATTCCTTGGGGTTTTCTGCATAGGCCTCATGTCTGTGGATAAAGGGATATTTATTTCTTCCTTTGCAATGCGTATGCCTTTTATTTCCTTTTTTGGCATTATTGTACTAATTGGGACTTCTAGTATAAGTTTGAATAAAAGTGATAAGGATAGGTATCCTTACCTTATTTCTAATCTTAGGGGGAAATCATTACATCTTTCTTTTTTTTTTTAATTTTAATTTTGGCTGCATTGGGTCTTCGTTGCTGCACATGGGCTTTCTCTGGTTGCGGTAAGCAGGGACTACTCTTCGTTGTGGTGCACGGGCTTCTCATTTGGGTGGCTCCCCTTGTTGCAGAGCATGGGCTCTAGGTGCACAGACTTCAGTAGTTGTGGCGCACAGGCTTAGTTGCTCCGCCGCATGTGGGATCTTCCCAAACCAAGGCTCGAACCCGTGTCCCCTGCATTGGCAGGTGGATTCTTAACCACTGTGCCACCAGGGAAGTCCCCCATCTTTCATTATTAAATTTGATGTTATCTGTAGGTTTTTTGTAGATGTCCTTTATCAGGTTAAGGAAGTTCCTATAAATTTCTAGTTTGGTGAGAACTTTAAAAAATTATAAATGATCAAATTTTGTCAAGTGCTTCTTCTGCACCGATTAAGATGATCTCATGCTTTTTCTTCTTTAGTCTGTTAATATGGTGATTTATTTACATTGATTGCAAAGTCAAACTAACCTTGAGTTCCCAGGATAAAACCTCACTTGACCATGATGTATTATTCTTTAAAATATTATTGCAATTGATTTGCTAATATTTTCATGAGAATTTTTGTATCTATGTTCGTGAGAGATATTGGTCTGTAGTTTCTTTGTTTATTTATCAGTTAGTCTTATAATGTCTTTGTTAAATTTGGAAGCAGGTTAATGTAGGCCTCACAAAATGAGTTTGGAAATATTAATTCCTTTTCTATGTTCTGCAATAAATTGGGTAGAATTGTTATTAATTCTCCCTTAAGTGTTTGCACAGTGTATAGTTGGGCATTTCCCCCCTTAAATCCAAACTGATGATCTCTGCCTTTTTACTTGGTATATTTAGATAATTTACATTTAATATGATTATTGATATGTTTGGATTTAAGTCCAGCATTTTATTTTTTTGTTTTCTGTGTGTCTTCTCTACTTTTTGTTCCTCTCCTCTTAGTTTCCTGCCTCCTTTTGGGTTATTTGGATTTTGATGGGTATATTTCATTTAGATTAATTTATTGACTCTTTCTTAGTGGTTGCTCTAGAATTTTTAATTTTTCAAAGTCCTCAGGTTGCTGCTTTTTGCATTTTGTCCAGAATTTTTGTTGTAGTTGGTGAAAGAGATAGGCTATCCTGGGCTTATTTAATCTTGGCTGCCCAAATATTGCCTTTTCAAAAGTGTAATTTTGGTATTTTTCTTCATTTATTTTTCTAGACATCTATATACTCTACTGTTCTTTTAAAATAACTGGTTTTGTTGTATTGAGCATCTCTCTTAGTAGTGTTGTTTGTTTTTCTCCTAAGTAAAATTCTGCAGGCTTCCTTGGTGCCCTTACCAAATACATTTATTTCCTGTTTGCCACCTCATTGTGCCCATCTCCCAGCTTCTGTGTGCTCTGCTATTAAAGGTTTTCACTTGAAACCTTCAAAGAACTGCTCTTGGGCACTGGAGCCACCTGCTGGTATGGATAGCTAGAAATGCCTGAAGTTGATATCCCTTCCAACCTCAGGATTCTTTTAGCCAATGACTGGCTAGTGTGGGAGTATGAAGTCTCAACTCCTTTGCCACAAGACAGAACAACTCTTCTCCTTCCTTATCATGTTTCCGCATTTCCTTACTGGATTCTTCTGAGAGTACTTTCTTAATAGACTACTCACATTCTAATCCTTACCTCAGGTGATTTTCTTCCTTTCACTTTTTCTGAGTTTATTCTTCTTCTCAAGTTGTTTTCATCCCCCTTATTTTTTATGTAAATAAATTTATCAAGAACTGTATTGAATTTATCCCACAACTTATGGATGTAGAACTTTTGTTTTATTTAGCCCTAAATACTTTAATTGTTTTGAGCTTTGCACTTTTAACACCTGAGTAATTTAGGAATGCCATTTTAAAGTGCTCTATATTTTTGTCCTAAATGTCTTTTAATTGTCAATTTCTAATTTAATTTTGTTGGGGTCTGCATTGTTGCTATTTGGTTCTCTGAAATTAGTTAAGACTTCTGTTTTTTTCTACTATAAGATTGATTACTTGTAAATATTTCTCAGTTTCTGGAAAATAATGTATATTTTCTTTTGTTGACTGCATATATATAAAGATATATCTATTAGATCATGTTTGTACAGTGTTGTAAAATTTTTCTATATCCTAAGTAATTTTTGTCTGCAGGACCAGGTTCTGATACAGTGAGTTAGAGTCTCCTGCTCTGATTATAGATTTCTCAGTTTCTTCTTATAATTCTATCAGTTTTGCTTTATGTATTTTTGAGGTTATGTTGTTGTTAGGTAGATACAATTCATGACTGTTATATCTGCTTGGTGAGTCCTTTCCTTTTATAATTACATAGTGTTCTTTATCTCTATGATGTTTTTTGTTTTAAGTTTGATGTTATCTGCTACTAAAATTGTTATTCTTATTTTGTTGTTGTTCCATTTCTCTATTTTTGGCTTTTCTGGGTTGTTTGTATTAGTGTGTCTCTTGTAGTAAGCACCATATCCCTAGATTAAGAAAATTACAACCTGTTAGATTCTGTCTTCTTATCAGTAACTTAAATCTGTTTATATTTATGATAAATATTGATATGATCTATTTGGACTTATTTTTACTATCTTTGTTTTTTTACATCTTTATTGGAGTATAATTGCTTTACAATGGTGTGTTAGTTTCTGCTTTATAACATATTGAATCAGTTATACATGTACATATGTTCCCATATCTCTTCCCTCTTGCGTCTCCCTCCCTCCCACCCTCCCTATCCCACCCCTCTAGGTGGTCACAAAGCACCGAGCTGATCTCCCTGTGCTATGCGGCTGCTTCCCACTAGCTATCTATTTTACGTTTGGTACTGTATATATGTCCATGCCACTCTCTCACTAATTTTCGTATATATAGTTGTGGCCTTTTCTTTTCCACTTAGAGAAGTCCCTTTAGCATTTCTTGTAGAGCTGGTTAAGTGGTGTTGAACTCTTTTAGCTTTTGCTTGTCTGTAAAACTATGTCTCCTTCAAACTGAATGATAACATTGCCAAATAGAGTACTCTTAGTTGTAGGTTTTTGGGGGTTTTTTTTGGTTTTTTTTTCTTTCATCACTTTGAATATATTGTGCACTCTCTTCTGGTCTGCAAAGTTTCTGCTGAAAAGCCAGCAATAGTCTTATGGAAGTTCCCTTGTATGTAACTAGTTGCTTTTCTCTTGCTGTTTTTAAGATTCTATCTTTAATTTTTGTCATTTAAATTATACTGTGTCTTGGTGTGACCTCTTTGGGACCATCTTATTTGGGACTCTCTGTGCTTCCTGAACGTGGATGTCTGTTTTTCCCAGCTTAGAGAAGTTTTCAGCTATTATTTCTTCAAATAAATTCTCTTCTACTCTCTCTCTTTTCCTTCTGGGACCCCTAAAATATAAATGTTAGTACACTTGATGTTATTCCAGAGGTCTTTTAAACTATCCTCATTTTTAAAAAAATTCTTTTTTCTTTCTTTTTCTTTTTTTGTTCAGCTTGGGACATTTCCACTACTTTGTCTTCTAGATCAGCAATCCATTCCTCTGTCATCTAATCTACAGTTGATTCCTTTTAATGTATTTTTAATTTCAGATGTTGTATTCTTCTGCTCTGTTTGGTTCTCTTTTATATTTTTTAACTCTTTGTTGAAATTCTCACTGTGTTCATCCATTCTTCTCCCAAGTTCAGTGATCATCTTTATGATCACTACCATGAACTTTTCATTGTATAGATTCCTTATCTCCACTTTGTTTAGTTCTTTTCCTGAGGTTATGCCTTGTTCCTCTGTTTAGAACATATTTCTTTGTCTGCTCATTTCTCTTTGTTTATTTCTATGTGTTAGGTAGTTGGTTATGTTTCCTCATATTGGAGAAGTGGTCTCATGTAGGACATGTCCTATGGAGCCCAACAGCATGCTCCCCTCTGCACCATAGCTGTATGCTCTAGGATTACCCCCTATGTGGGCTGCATGCCCCTTCTGTTGTGGTGGGGCTGATTACTATGGGCATGCTGGTGTGTAAGCCTGGGCCACAGCATGCTTGACTGCAAGGCCATGCCTTGTGTGGTGGCTGTGGATGCACTGAAGGGTGGGGTAGGCTACCTGCACAGTTGGCTGCATGACCCAGGGGGGTGTAGGGTTGGCGCTGGCCCACTGGTGGGCAGGGCTGGAGCTAATAGGCTAGAGGGAGGATTCCAAGATGCTTGTCAGCACTGCTGTTATCATGGTAGAACAAGCTTCCAAAATGGCTGCTGCCAGTGTTTCTGTCCCCAGGAGTAGTCCCAGTTGCCTCCTGCCTCTTGGAGGCTCTCCAATATGAGCAAGTGGGTCTGACCCAGGGTTCTTTCAAACTACTGCCTCTGTGCTGGGTCTCAGCATGTGTAAGATTTTACATGTCTTCTTTAAGAGTGGAGTCTCTGTTTGCTATAGCTGTCTGGCTCTCCGGTACACAGCCCTGCTTGCCTTCAAAGCCAGGTGTTCTGGGGACTCGTCTTCTGGGTGCAGGACCCCAGGCTGTGGAGACCAAGGTGGGGCTCAAACCTCTCACTCCTTGGAGAGGTCCTCTATGATGGTGATATTCTTCCTGTTTGTGGGTTGCCAATCCAGGGCTGTGGGTCCTGACTATACTGCATCTCCATCCCCCTTCCTGTCTCATAATGGATCCTTCTTTATATCTTTAATTGTGGAAAATCTTTTCTGCTAGTGTTTAGGTCATCTTCACAGAGAGTTTCTCTGTAAGCAGTTGTAATTTTGGTGTGTTTATGGGAGGGGGTGAGTTCAGCATCTTCCTATTCTGCCAACTTGGTGACCTCAAGTGACAGATATTTACCTTTATAAAAATATGACTGTCTCTTAATGTTCTTTAAAAGTATAGAGTATTATCTTTAATGTTACTAGAACTTAAAAGAAAACGTAACTGAAATGAAACTGAGGGAATTGTGAACTTCAGACTTTTTTTTTAAAAAGTAAACAAAATTATTTCTTAGAAGATCCCTTAAAAATACAAAGGAAAGATTCTGAAAAACATCAGGAGTTAATAATCATTATTTTCAAAAAGTATGTTTCAAGTTTTGAGTTTGTTTCAAAGTTTCACACTTAGCTTATTGACTCCCTTCTTTGAAAGATGAGACATTGATGAATTTACCTCTCATCTCCTGAGAGTTTTCAGTTATAGTATGACTTTTACCTTATCCAGGTTAATTAATGTCATAATTTGTTCTGGTATCATAATTCCCTTGGTTGCTTGCCCCTTCTTCTATATTTAGATGAATCCTCTGCTCAACCCTAGTTCTTTTACCCCAATTTCTAAATTCCTGAGTTTATATTTATAATTATTATTGCTATTATTATTTATCTGTTAATTGGATGGATTTAATTATGAGTAGTTCCTTTTTCCCTCCAAAAGGTCCATATGTTCTGTATTTTCTGAAGTATTTAATATTCAGATGGCTGCTTCTTGCTTTTATATAGAAATCACTTTGGCTGAGTGTCATATTCTAGGCTCACTTTTTCTTTCTCTTGGAACTCTGAGATGTGAATACCTTTATTCTGGCTCTGAATGTTACTTTAGAGAAACCAGAGTCTGGCCAGATTTTCCCATTGTGTGTGTTTTTGCTCTTTCTGCTCGGATGTGTTAGGACTTCTCTCTTAACTTTGAAGTTTTATAACTTAATTAGGATGGGATATGTCTTTGTGTTGAGGTTTCTGTATCAAATTTTCCTGACATACATTATGCTCTTTTAAAACTGTTTTGTTTTGTTTTTGTCAGGTTCAGTTATTATTTTTAATACAGGGGGGAAAATACAGGGGAAATTTCTTGTATTATATCTTTGAATACATATTTTGTTCCATTTGTTGTGTTTTCTTCTTTAGGAATAACAATTATTCGTAAGACAAATTGTCTGTCTCTTTTTTATAGTCAGTCTGTCTCCCTAATGATTTTGATTTCTTTGTTTTTTTAAAATATGCATTCATTTTTATTACCCTAAATCTTTCCTCTAGGTCAGTAATTATATTATCAACAGTATCCATTCTGTTCCTCTGTAATAATACTTTCCGGGTTCTAATTTTGTTTTCCAATATCTATGTCCATCTCCTTCTGTAATTTTATCATCTCATCTTTTAATTTTAATTTTATTTGATTCATGTTTCTATTAAATTTTCTCTAATTTCAAGCAATAGTGGACTTTTTCTTCTGGTCCTTTAGTGATGCACTTGTCTAGTTTTGACTCCTTGTGTGCATTGTGCTGTGTTCCCACATCCCTTCCTTCTATTTTGTTCTTTCATGGCTTCTGCATTGAGGCATTTCATCTTGTTCATGGATAGCATCTGCTCAGATGTCTTCTCTGCTCTGATCACCATACCTGAGACCCATGGGTTTTCCCTCTTAGCTGCAAGTGGTGGCTGCATATTTGCTTTCTATCCACTGTCTGAAGCGATGGTATGACAGGACAAGAGCATCTCTGGGTGGTATGAAGGCTTTGTCTGAATAGCTGGGCTCTGCAACCTCTTCTGAGGTATTATGGAATGTTCTGGGGTTTAGTACACCTGCATGAGAATGTTACTATTCCTGCAGGGGTTACCCTAGGGCTTTGGGACATTTCCTCATCCAGTAGGTAACCCTGGAGCCTTCATTCCTATCAGTGAGTCTCAGCCCTGATGTTTACTCTCTCAATCCCTCAGAAACAATTTCCACTCCTCTAGAGTGAGAAAAAGAAAAGAAAAAGATAAAGTTACCTTCTTAGGTTGGGTCTGTAGAAAGAGCCTCTGAGATGAGGACTGGTGTACAAATGGTTTATGAAGGCAGTGCCCTAAGAATCTGGTAGGAAGTTGGGGAGAGGGCAGGGAAGGGAGGAAGCCAGTGAGGTACAGCTTCAGGCCCAGTTCCTTAGAGGGCCTGGTCACACAGGGAGCTCTGGAGTGGAAATTGTGCCTCAGAGTTGCCCAGACTCTGGTCCAGGAGATGGGAGAGAGATGCCCAAAGATAGTGAAAAGGGATTTGTGTAGAGTTCTGCATTATCCTGCCTCTCAGATCCTCTCATGTTGCACAGTTTCACTCCATCCAGTCATAGATTACCTGAGTGAGTGATGGGATACAATTTTCAGGGAAACGTAACTTAGGAGAAGAGGGTTAGTAGGATAACCTAAAATTTTCACTGCTCCGCTTGGTTCTGAGGCCATAACTAATACTCAGCATGTCCCTTCTCAACCGCCCGCTACAGCTTGCCCTCTGCTGGTCTACTTGGCTTACTGGTAAGGGGGCCCCGACCTTCATCCTTTGAGGGGCCTGAGCTATATCCTTTCAGACTATGGTTGCTATAATTGCCATTCATGATGACCATATGTGAACACTAAGAGATGCCCCAATGGATCATTCCCTATGTCCCAAACATACCTTCCCTATTTCCATTATGTATCATTAACCCATCTCCTCCTGATTATCCCTGCCAGTATGACGGTTCCTTACTTTTCCTGCTGATATACTGGTACAAAGAGCCCCAAATGACCAGATGGCAAGTATACTTTTAAGTTTAGTGGGACTTTTACTGTGTCTCCTGGTGAAACTTCTCCTTCAGGGAACTCGGAGGGTGGGGGAGGTCATTTGCAGACCATCGGGAGTGATGAATAACAGGGCCATGGCCACTTCAACCTTTTTGTTCTTAGATCCATATATTATATCTATTGAAGACAGAACATCTTATAATGGCCTTCGACTCAAGGTATATCCTGCATCTTGAGGACTGTCTCCCAAGCTTGTAAGATGTCACCTCCAAGTTAATGCATCTTGCTAAGTTGGCAGCTTCTGGGTGATTGAGTACGTGATAGGCCCAGTGGGCCCTGTGTATATCTGACCTCCTTTCTCATACAGTGGGTCCCTTGGCGCAAGGCAATGTTATGTGGAATTCAGTGACAATAAATCATGCCCTGTTTGCTTTAGATCGCAACACTGTGGGCAGGAAAGGAAACCCATACCAGAAAAAAGTATTAATCCCTCTGAGGAGGAGTCACTGCTCTCTCCAGAGTGGAAGGAGTTGGATATAATGAACTTGCCACCTGTGTTTTGTTGGTCTCTTGAGGATGACACTGTATCAAAGGCTTCTGCTCAGTGGCTGAACATTTCTTGAGCAGCTATTGGGTGGCTGATGATGCTAGTTGGTACCTCCTACATAAGAGTGCTTGCCTACCTGGTTCCACTTAGTTGTTTACCGCCTCCCCTGCAGTAGGTGCTCCCTGTGGGCCCTGACATGTGATACAAAAACCCACACACTTGGCTCCCATAGTTTTATCCACAAGATTCTAACCAAGATCTCCTTTGTCCCAATTTTCTAATCTTTAAGTCTTTGAGAATAGCATTCATTTCTGCCTTTGCCCCCAGGATGTGGTATTGTTTTTGATTGTTTGGATCAGGGGATCAGGGACAATTTCAGCGCCTGGCATTTGGCCTTTCCTACCATGCTAGCTGCTAAGTCCATCCTGATTACTCATTTAGGATCTGAGGAAATGACCACTTGGTGGATCTGTGGACCCAGCGCAAGAAAGATTCCATTCATTACTTGTACCCATGTACTTTAATGAGGGGTGGGGGATGATGGTGTTTTGAGTCTCCTAGTACTAATGTTGACTCTGATACTGTGTCCAACAGCACACTAACGATATAGGTTTTCCCCTTCCCCTGCACTGTTACTCAAAACTGGAGTAATGGTTATTGTTTATACTTCTTGTGGCATTTCGTTGCAGGGTCTTTACTCAATTGATGGGTTCTGGGTCTGAGAACTGCTACAACATTGTGGCTGCCCATTGGTGTGATTTATCTCTATTTTCTGTTCATTTTCATCCAGGGACTTCCCTGGTGAAGCAGTGGTTAAGACTCCATGCTCCCAAAGCAGGGGGCCCGGTTTTGATGCCTAGTCAGGGAACTAGATCCCACATGCATGCTGCAATTAAGAGTCCACATGCTACAACTAAGAAGCCCACATGCTGCAACTAAGGAGCCCACGTGCCACAACTAAGGATCCCCACCAGGGATCAGTACCTTTGTCAGCTACCCATATATCTTTTTCCTAGATACATGATGGTCTATTGGGAATCACCACAAGTCCTTGTAGGTCATAGTCCCCTGGTTGCCATCCTGACATAGCTTTCTACCTTGCCTCTGGTGACTGAGTGCTACTATATGGCATCTGCTGTTCCAGAATCCTTCTGTCTTTAGTGACTCTAGGGAGCCAACTCCATTAAAAGATCCATTATCAGCCTAGCTTACAGAAGATAGCAATCACCAAACTTCTTAATGAAGTCCGTGCCTTCCCACCCACCCCAACCCCTAACTCTTCCCTTGCTCCTTAGTGAAGAAAGTTTCCTATGGATCTTCTCAATGGACATAGTCATATGGTGAGAACTCAGAGCCTATATAATAGATCCATTCCAACATGCCCACTTCTCTGAGATCAAAGATCTGAATCCCTTATTTAACAAGGTTGCTATCATATTTCCATATTGCATTTTAAGATGAGAATTTTTTTTCCAAGATTCTAGGGGCCATTCCAGAAGTTATTAAGACTGGCTCTCAGAACCTGACAAAGTGTCAAAACCTCATCCAGGGGCTTCCCTGGTGGCACAGTGGTTGAGAGTCCGCCTGCTGATGCAGGGGACACGGGTTCGTGCCCCGGTCCGGGAAGATCCCACATGCCACGGAGCGGCTGGGCCCGTGAGCCATGGCCGCTGAGCCTGCGCGTCCGGAGCCTGTGCTCTGCAACGGGAGAGGCCACAACAGTGAGAGGCCCGCGTACCGCAAAAAAACAAAAAACAAAACCAAAAAACCTCATCCAGTCTTATGTTCTGTGTCCCTTCCCCACCTACCCTTGGTTCAGTAGCCTTGAGATCCCCTTTCAGGTAAGCCTTCCTAGTTCTTGTGGGTTCACATAGGTCAGGTCCTTCAGTTCCATTGGTGAATAATTCTCTTCCCTTAGCAGGGCCTGCTGAGATTTGACTCTAGTTATTGTTCTAGTGGCCAGTAGGGGAAGTGAGAGCTTATCTTGAGGAGGGAAGATGTTGTCTTACAAGAGATTTGTGGCCATGGGGTTCTCTGAATAGAGTTCGAGCAAGCATCTTCTAGGAAGGAAGTGGACCACTTCTGTAGGCAGAGGGCTCGGGGGAGTCCAGCAGTTCACTGTTGTGAAGTATCCACTCAAATGTCTCTATCCCAAGTCTCAGAGTCCCAGTTCTTTTCTACCTAGCCCTTGATTTTGGCATAGGAGACCTCAGTCTTCTCTGGAGTTTTGCTGCTCTTATAGTTAGATCCTAGGTCTCATCTTAAGCATGGTTTGCTTTCCGATGAGGAAGGATGGTCTGTTTGAACGTTGCCACAGAGGTCTTCTGATTGCCATACCATACCTCAAGTTGGTAATTAATCAGCTTATCTGAGTCTGTCATTTCTCTCTTCAGTGAATCAATAGCATTTAGCAGCATCCAACTAATTGTACAGATCTTGTAATTGCTATATCCTCTTTGTAGCTCAGATTCTAGACCTATCAATCACCTAGTGAATCCCTGTTCACCTGATAGCAGTTGGGCGCACGTTTTCCTAGCCATCCTTCCTAAATTAGGGGCACAGCTCCAGCCTGCAAGCTCCCACAATGGCTCTCAGGCACACCCCACCTACTGTGGGGTCCTCTTAGTCCCCTCTATCCCTCTATGGCTTTGGCCACTGGAAGTCTGTCACTTTGTGTTTGTGTGTGGCAATTGACTGCCACTTTGTGTTTCTAATTCCTCTCTCGTCATTGCAATGTTTATCTTGTTTTTGAAGATAGCCGTATATTTTATAACTTTTTGGATTATATTTTACCTATCACAATGGCATGTGTTTGAAGCAGGGCAGGGTCCAAACAGGAATTTACAACCTAATCCTGAGCGAAGTCCCAGCCAGTATACATTTTAAAATAGTTCCTGTCTCTAAGTACATACATTTTAATCATGCTTTTTTGGTTATGTGGCTTTGTCAGTATAGGATGGTTGATTTATCGTAATATATTTTTTTGAGAGTCTACAATGTGTCAGGCACCGTGCTATGCACTTTATAAAGATTGTTTCATTTAATCTTTTTTTTTAAAATTTTATTTATTTATTTATTTATTTTTGGGTGTGTTGGGTCTTTGTTTCTGTGCGTGGGTTTTCTCTAGTTGTGGTGAACGGGGGCCACTCTTCATCGCGGTGCGCGAGTCTCTCATTGTTGCAGCCTCTCTTTTTGCAGAGCACAAGCTCCAGACATGCAGGCTCAGTAGTTGTCGCTCACGGGCCTAGTTGCTCCACGGCATATGGGATCTTCCCAGACTAGGTCTTGAACCCCTGTCCCCTGCATTGGCAGGCAGATTCTCAACCACTGAGCCACCAGGGAAGCCCCTCATTTAATCTTTACCCCATATAATCTTCACTTTATTTTCCAGATGAGAAAATGGAGACTCAAAAGTTAAACCAGGAAATAGCAGACAGTGAGTGAAGACAAGGTTAACCTGGACCATGTGACTCCAAGCCTGCGTTCTTCCCACTGTCCACTCTCTCCCCTTCATTCACTCACCCACTCACTCCAATATCCAGTCCTCAGCTCTGTGACTGGTATTTTCAAGTGTGTTGGTGCTGATTCACTGCCAGCATAGTGGAGTCCTGGAATCTGTGAGAATACATGGGCAGAACCTCGGTCCTGTAAGTTAGCCAAGGTGTCAGGAGATGCCTTTCATTTCATGGATGCTTGTGCAAATTAATTTAATGTTCCCTCTCTTGAGCCCAGGGCATGCTTTGGTGGAGTTCAGTCAGTGTTTGCATTGATGCATAACAAGGTCTGTATTTGATTTTCAGCAAATATTGACTGAAAGAGAGCTCTCGGAGAGAAATTAGAGGGGGCTACCTCACTAATAATGGGATTCGTATACATAATTTCTCAAGTAAGACTCATGAAGGTTTACCTGGAGCTGTTGCTGGTAAAGTGCCTGGCACTGTGGTTGAACTTCTCACCTCTTGGAAGCAAAATCTTTCCCTGCAAAGTTTTGGCAAGGGAGTGCTTGCCAAGCACCTCACCTCATTACCTGGGGGTGGTGGGGCAGGCTGGAAGCAACCCCATTTTACACAGAAGGAAACCAAAGCTCAGAGGCAATACATCCTTTGCCCAAAGTCACAGAGTCAGTGCTGCCAGGCCAATCCTTGCCTCCATGACACTGGTCTCTTGGTCAATGGCTCTTCTGACTGTCCTGAGAATATAAACTTGAATATAAGAGGATTCCCAGCCTGGGGCCCAGCCTGTCTTCAGGGAGGGGATGGGGCTCTGGGGTGGGCCAGGGCAATGCTGAACCTCAACTAGAACCCTCAGACCTGTGGCAGGAGTGAGGATGAGAGGAGGGCTGTCAGGGCCCAGTGTGTTGGCTGGTTGGCTTCGGGGGAAGACTGGATGTGCAATTCTATCTCTAGCTTCTAAAGTAGAGTCTGGGGCCAAAGCAGGTTCTGAGGTTAACTGAAATATGGTCTTCATAATCAAGTTAAGGGAAGAAAGACAATTCCTCAGCTGGATGGAGACCTTCCCTTTGGGCAGGTGGAAGAGATGTTGCTTTTGAGCCAGGCTGGGACCTGGGACCTGCGACCCTCTGCTGCAGTGCTTGCACCTGGACAAATGTCTCCTCAAGCTACAAAATACAAAGAAACTATAAGGGACTAAAAATAACCACATGCACGTGTAGTTGGGGCAAATTCTGGACAACAAGATACAAAAAAGATAAAAAAAAAAACCCCAACTGCCATTTCTGAAGAGCTGGAAGCAAAAACAGGGTGTCTGCACATGCCCCCTGCGCACACCACCACCAAAGTGGGGGCAAAACACCTAAGCCACCCCTCCTGCCAACCCCTGGTCACATCCCTACCCTCACCCCATATAAGGTACCAGCTCGCCCCTCCTCAGGGAGTGAGCAAGGGAGCCTGTTACTTGTTTTCACTCCTTCTGTGGCCGCAGGAGCCCCAATGAACCCTTGCCTGAATTTTTTGACTGGCATCTTATAGATTCCTATTGGTCAGGAAGGCCAAGAACCCTGGTCAGTATCACTTCTGCTGACGTCTAGGTCCCATGCCTCAGTAGGTCAGGATAGCCGTGGGAATCCAGAGACCCCAGCTTCACTTACAGCCCAGGTGGGAGCCTCCCAGGACTGGTCCAAAGATGGCTTTACTGAAGGATGTCCTGGCACGGCCCTTCGTGGGAAGGCCTGGGCCAAGCCTTGACTACTTCAGGGCCATTCCTAATATAAAGCAGGCATGCTGCAGAGACATGGCATGGACAGGTGTTGGGCTGAATGAATTTTAAAACCAGGCAGGCCTGGGCATAAACCTACTTCTGCCACTCACTAGCTCTGTGACTTTGGGCAATCTCCTTAACCTCTATGAGTCTCAGTCTCTTTAACGGAGTTAATAATAGTGATGGTCTCATGGTGTAACTGCAAAGATTAACTGAAAAAATAAATGTAAAATTCTAAGCCTCGAGCCCAACAAGAAGAAGTGCCCAATAAACGTCAGTGGTTTGTATCATTATGTGCACTCATTGGCTCCCCTAAGGTTTGAATATCATGGCATGACTATTACATCTTCCCTCTTGCTTGCCCAAGAGGGGGCATTCCATCTCTGTGGATTCTGCCACCTCCTTCTTCTCACCTCAGGAGAGAACAGCTCTTAAAACTCTTCCTGGGGGAGTCTCCACTGGTTTGGCCAATTTCCCTCCCACTGTCATGGAACAAACCTCTCTGAATAAGCACTTACCCCTCGGGCATGCTGACTGCTTGTATGGTTTGCGGATGCCATTTTTTTCTCATTAGTTGGCATTATAAGATGCTTAAAGGAGGCATGTACTGGGAAGTGTTGGCAAATCATTACCAATGATTATGTTCTCATGCCCTGCGATGCCTTGTGCCTATGACTCTATGTAGCCATGACCAAGACATTTCAGAGATCACACAGGGAAGAGACATGGTGGGGGTTTAAATGTTCTTAGGTCAAATGAGTTTACCCAGGGGTCATCTGTGGGTAAGCATGACAAACAAAAGACTTCTGGGGTTGGAGAAGCAAGGCAGCTGAGGAGATTGCCAGCCACTGGTCAGCACTCTGTGACAGGGAGTGCCGACCATGTCTTACAAGCCAGCTCACCTGAGACTTGACTCTGACACCAAGAGAGGACACATTTAGAGATTAGATCACTCCCTAACACTATATACAAAAATAATCTCAAAATGGATTAAAGACCTAAATGTAAGGCCAGAAACTATCAAACTCTTAGAGGAAAGCATAGACAGAACACTCTATGACATAAATCACAGCAAGATCCTTTTTGACCCACCTCCTAGAGAAATGGAAATAAAAACAAAAATAAACAAATGGGACCTAATGAAACTTCAAAGCTTTTGCACAGCAAAGGAAACCATAAACAAGACCAAAAGACAGCCGTCAGAATGGGAGAAAATATTTGCAAATGAAGCAACTGACAAAGGATTAATCTCCAAAATTTACAAGCAGCTCAGGCAGCTCAATAACAAAAAAACAAACAACCCAATCCAAAAATGGGCAGAAGACCTAAATAGACATTTCTCCAAAGAAGATATACAGATTGCCAACAAACACATGAAAGAATTCTCAACATCATTAATCATTAGAGAAATGCAAATCAAAACTACAATGAGATATCATCTCACACCAGTCAGAATGGCCATCATCAAAAAATCTAGAAGCAATAAATGCTGGAGAGGGTGTGGAGAAAAGGGAACACTCCTGCACTGCTTGTGGGAATGTGAATTGGTACAGCCACTATGGAGAACAGTATGGAGGTTCCTTAAAAAACTGCAAATAGAACCACCATATGACCCAGCAATCCCACTACTGGGCATATACCCTGAGAAAACCATAATTCAAAAAGAGTCATGTACCAAAATATTCATTGCAGCTCTATTTACAATAGCCAGGAGATGGAAAGAACCTAAGTGTCCATCATCGGATGAATGGATAAAGAAGATGTGGCACATATATACAATGGAATATTACTCAGCCATAAAAAGAAACAAAATTGAGCTATTTGTAATGAGGTGGATGAACCTAGAGTCTGTCATACAGAGTGAGGTAAGTCAGAAAGAGAAAGACAAATACCGTGTGCTAACACATATATATGGAATTTAAGAAAAAAAAGTGTCATGAAGAACCTAGGGGTAAGACAGGAATAAAGACACAGACCTACTAGAGAATGGACTTGAGGATATGGGGAGGGCGAAGCGTAAGCTGTGACAAAGTGAGAGAGTGGCATGGACATATATACACTACCGAACGTAAAATAGATAGCTAGTGGGAAGCAGCTGCATAGCACAGGGAGATCAGCTCGGTGCTTTGTGACCACCTAGAGGGGTGGGATAGGGAGGGTGGGAGGGAGGGAGATGCAAGAGGGAAGAGATATGGGAACATATGTATATGTATAACTGATTCACTTTGTTATAAAGCAGAAACTAACACACCATTGTAAAGCAATTATACTCTAATAAAGATATAAAAAAAAAGAGAGATGACACATTTCAGCATGGATCCCTGCTAGGTCAGATAATGGGCCAACCCTTGACCTGGTGGAAGATACTAGGTCAGATCTGGTTTCCTATACTAAGACTCTGAAAAAGCTGACTTGGGTCTTGGTAATGACCATGTGTCCAGGAATGGATCATAATACACTTATGCACTGCAGCCATGGTATGCTATGTCAGAGATCTTTAAAAAAACAGGGGAGCTTCCACCATAAAACATATTGTACCTCTGGACCAAGAGGTGATGGGGTATTTCCATGTTCTCTTGTCTGGCCATGGCCACATTAGCAGGCTTCTATTTGGAGAGTCTGGGTGTTGAGAGGGTTGGAGAGGAAGGGCCCAGCTGTGCCTGATGACACTACCCAACCCTCCCAGGAAGCTTTGTGGAATCCATCTTTAGATGCCCAGGGAGGACCAGAACATTTGAGACTTGAGTCCAGTAGCAGTCCAGTGTCCACAGGGGAAGCCCAGTTCCCAGTGGCATCAGGATTGGTACACAAAGGCTGGTACTGGGCTGTCTTTTTTTTAATATAAATTTATTTATTTATTTTTGGCCGTGTTGGGTCTTCGTTTCCGTGTGCGGGCTTCTCATTGTGGTGGGCCTCTCTTGCTGTGGAGCACGGGCTTCAGTAGCTGGGCTCAGTATTTGTGGCTCGCAGGCTCCAGAGTGCAGGTTCAGTAGCTGTGGCGCAGGGGCTTAGTTGCTCTGCGGCATGTGGGGGCTGTCTTTAGTTGGGTGTTCCACTGAAAGAATCCCTGCACTATCTCAGGAGGTGGTTAACACAGGCATTGTCCTTGACTGGACTTTTTGAACCCCAGGACGAGACCTGGCCATGTCCTATTTTGGTCACCTAACACTGGGGAATTCTGAAACACTACCTTAGGGATGGGAATCACAACCCAGAGCATGGAGGCCAAGGAGCATCAGCTGCACCAAATATGTAACAGTCAGCCACCTGCTTCTCTCTGGCCTGGGGTGGGAGTGGGGGGAGAGAGAGAGAGAGAGGGAGAACTGAGGTCTAGGGAACAGCTGAGGAGGCACCTGAGAAAGTCTACCTGCCTATCTTTGGTCCTGTCACAGGGAGGGGCTGGTGGGGAGCTGTGTCCATCATCCATCCTGGACCAAGCCTGCGTCCTCATGGCTCCTTCTTTCCAAGGTTAGCTGCTCTTGAGACAGGTCCATTTCTCAGAGCCTGAAGGAAAAGGTGCTATCAACAGAGATGGATCCTCGAACTGAGGGATGTGCCAGGCTGTTATTTTCAGAGTATGGATTCAGAAACTGTGTTCAGTTAAACCAAAGAAGGCTGAGTGGAGATCAGACAAACAGAAAAACTTCTCATCATGCCTGCAGATTCTAAGTCCATGAGGTTCCTGAGTAGAGGAGAAGAGAAGTGTCTCTTAGGCAGGTGGACAGCTCTGCCAAGTCACACCCCCATCCCATCCCTACCATCAAGTAGGGGGGTGAGTCTGTGTTTTGCAAAAAGAACTCTTCAGTTCTGGTCACAGTGTTTATTGAAAATAGGAGTTGCTCTATGATGTTTGTTTAATTGAAATTGAATGAATGCATGCATGAATGAATGAATCTGAGATTGTTTATTTATTCTACAAAAATAGACTGAATGTTACTGGTGACGTACAAGTCCCTGTACCAGAGGAGCCCAGACCCCTGCACTGTGGGGAGGCCAAGGCATGATTCTCTCACAGGTTCCTCAGTCCTCAGGCAGCTGCCTTTCTGGGATTAGCAAAGTAACTGAGGAGCTCTCTGAAATCTAAAGGGCATGCATGCATTTACTCTGTTGCTACTTTCCTGGGGTGATGGCTGTTTTATTACTTTGGGTAAACTCCCTGGCTGAAGTTGCTGCCAGCAGGTAGCTGGAGCCATCAGCGAAATAGAACCGGCACAAAAGAGGACAGAGTCACTGCCTGGAAAGGGATGGGACAAAACTGTCTGTCTGGGAGAAGGATGACATGGCAGCTGGGAGCTCCAGGGAGGGCGATAATCTGTTCTTAGGAAACTTTAATGGTAAACCCTGGGGAGCAGGGTTGGGCTTCAGGGCAGGGCTGCTGGGGCTTGATGCTCTGTACTGCCCAGGCCTTCCTAAACTTTTGCATGGAACTGCAGGGTTGGTTGGAGCCCTCTTGGAAGGAAAAACAGAGCCCTATGGAGATAGCTGGTGACCATTTAAAGCTGGGAGGCCATGTGGGGCCTCATTCCACTTGTCATCTAATAAATAAAACTGTCTACTATTTACTGAGCACTGATTGTATGGTAGGCTAAGCACCTCACATGCATTGTCTCATTAGACACTGCTACTAGGTCCATTTTATAGATGAGGAAACTGAGGCATAAGGAAGTTCAGGAGTGACAGAGCCAGGGGCCTTCAATCCACATCTGTGGACCCACAACTTGTGTGCAGAACCTGGACATTCTTCTCTCGAGGAGCATCTTTTCCTTCCCATCCTCTCCACACATTAGCAGAGGAGGGCAGGGATGGGGCAGAATCAACATGGAAGGAAGGTGATCTCTGTGTCTTACTCTTCTGAACCTAGGGGCAAGACGGGAATAAAGATGCAGACCTACTAGAGAATGGACTTGAGGATACAGGGAGGGGGAAGGGTAAGCTGGGACAAAGTGAGAGAGTGGCATGGACATATATACACTACCAAACGTAAAATGGACAGCTAGTGGGAAGCAGCCGCATAGCACAGGGAGATCAGCTTGGTGCTTTGTGACCACCTAGAGGGCTGGGATAGGGAGGGTGGGAGGGAGGGAGATGCAAGAGGGAAGAGATATGGGGACATATGTATAACTGATTCACTTTGTTATAAAGCAGAAACTGACATACCATTGTAAAGCAATTATACTCTAATAAAGATGTTAAAAAAAATAATACGAATCAACATGGAACTCCTGAATGCTGGAATGCTCAAACCACGTGCTTTAGAACATTTATGTAGGCAAGGAGTGTCAAGATCCCTGCGTCCAACCTTCTGCAAGTTTGCAGACTTCTTCAGAGTGGGGATTCATCCTATGCCTTGCCTTCCCACCCTGAACCTCAGTGGGGTTCTCAAAGCAAGGTGTGAGTAGGGCAGTATATCCCCCAGGAGCCCTGGTTAAAAGCCCTCCCAAACAGGATCTCCAGCTGTGCAGCCAAAGAATCAGCCATTTTAACAAATTCCTCAGGTGGAGAAAGAGATTCACAATGCATGTATTTGACAAAGTACTTGCTGTCTGGAATATATTAAGAATGCCTATAAGTCAAGGAGAGGAAGACAGTTCAGTAGGAAAATGGGCAAAATAGTTGAACGGGTACTTCACAAAAGAAGATGTACAAATGGCCAATAAGTACCAAAAAAAAAAAAAAAAGATATCCAGTATCATTAGTCATAGGAGAAATGCAAAATTAGACCACAGTGAGAGATCACTTCACACCTGCCAGAATGGCTAAAACTAAAAAGACTGACAATACCAAGTACTGGTGAAGATGTGGAGCAACTGGAACTCATACATTGCCATGTGGAAATGTACAGCAAGTCTGGAAAACTGTTAGGCCTTTTCTTCTAAAGCTGAACATCTGCCTACCTTCTGAGCCATCATTTGCCCTATGGATGGCTTGTGTGTGCTGAGAGACAGAAATATGAATGTTCATAGAAGTTTTATTCATGATAGTCCCAAACTGGAAAACCACCTAGGTGCTTATCAGCAGGTGCACAGATAAACAAATTGAGTCCAGCCACACAGTGAAGTACCACTCAGTGGTAAAATAGAAAACGACTGGTGATATGTACATCAGCACAGATGAATCTCCCAAATGTTATGCTGGGCAGAAAAAGCCATTTAAATGCAATTAAAAAACTAATTGACAGTGATAAAAGTTAGAATAGTGGTTGCTTTGCGGGGGGCTGGATGCTAGAAATGTTCTATATCTTAATCTGGGTGGTAGTTACACAGCATATACGTCAGTTAAAATTAGTTGAGTTGGACACTTGAGATGCTTTACTGGATGTATACCTCAAAAAATTAACAAACAAAATCATAGTCGAAGACACGGTCCTGTGGCCTTTCCTACAATGAGTAGGGGTCAACTTACACCCCTGTGGATATCCCCAAATCCACTGTGAGCCCCTGGAGCTCTCCTCTGACATCCCCAGTGCATGCCAGTAGCCTTCTCCCCATTCCCCAGCCAGAACCCCACACATCTTTTGTGTCAGCTATTGGTCTGGCAGTGTGGCATGTGGCATCAGCCCTGGGGGCATGCAGGAACTCTGGCCCAACCACTGTCTGGGGGATTCCAGGAAACTGGAGCTTCCTGCGTGGAGGCCTCTCTCCCGCTGGCGTGATGCTGGGCACAGTCTGCCAGACTCCAGGCTCCTCACCACAATATTCAGAGGGAAAGCTGCTGCCCTGGTGTTTATTTCTCCTCTTCTTCAGACCAGGTGAGTCCAGGCCCTTGGGCCAGCACATGGCCCTCTGGAGTTACCTTGCACTCCTTCCAGCGGGGCTGCAGGTAGAAGTGAGAGCACTTGGCCAGGTTCCTGAGCCTTCCGTGTCCATGGGTCACTCTCATCCAGGCAGCAGGGAGTCTGCAAACAGTCTGGGCCCTTCAGAGCCAGGACTCATCCTGATGTGGTGCCCACTGTGTACTTTCTCTAACCTCAGCTTACTGAGCTCCTGTGAGGGGCAGTCCGGATAGGAATAAGTGCATCCATCTTTATACAAGGAAACTAAGGCCCAGTGAGAGTTTGGTCCAAGGTCATACAGCTGTTTAGTGGCAGAGATTGGACCAGGGCATGGTTTCCAATTGCAGGTGGTAACCCCTCTCTCCTTCTCCACCTCCCAGTCACTGTGGTTTGGGGGAGTCTGAACCCCACTTTATCTTCCCATCTCTAGGTGGGAGAGTAGCAGTCACATCTGGTGTCTGCTGAGACACAAGGCCCATCATCTGAAGAGGAGCCTCTGTGTGGCCTTTGTGTTGGGTCCCCCTGCCTGCTTTTCCTCACTGGACACTAGTCTTGGGGCCGTGGGTATGCATGAGAGAGAACAGACACCTTCGGCCCTCATGGAGGCTATAAATATATATATATTTCTTTTTTAACATCTTTATTAGAGTATAATTGCTTTACAATGGTGTGTCAGTTTCTGCTTTATAACAAAGTGAATAAGCTATATGCATACGTATATCCCCATATCCCCTCCCTCTTGTGTCTCCCTCCCACCCTCCCTATCCCACCCCTCTAGGTGGTCACAAAGCACTGAGCTGATCTCCCTGTGCTATGTGGCTGCTTCCTACTAGCTATCTACTTCACATTTGGTAGTGTATAAATGTCCATGTCACTCTCTAACTTCGTCCCAGCTTACCCTTCCCCCTCCCTGTGTCAAGTCCTTTCTCTATGTCTATGTCTTTATTCCTGTCCTGCCCCTAGGTTTGTCAGAACCATTTTTTCCCCATATATATGTGTTAGCATACGGTATTTGTTTTTCTCTTTCTGACTTACTTCACTCTGTATGACAGACTCTAAGTCCATCCACCTCACTGCAAATAACTCAGTTTCGTTTCTTTTTATGCCTGAGTAATATTCCATTGTATATATGTGCCACATCATCTTTATCCATTCATCTGTCGATGGACCCTTAGGTTGCTTCCATGTCCTGGCTATTGTAAATAGTGCTTCAGTGAATATTGTGGTACATGTCTCTTTTTGGATTATGGTTTTCTCAGGGTATATGCCCAGTACTGAGATTGCTGGGTCATATGTTAGTTCTATTTTTAGGTTTGTAAGGAATCTCCATTCTGTTCTCCATAGTGGCTGTATCAATTTACATTCCCACCAGCAGTGCAAGAGTGTTCCCTTTTCTCCACACCCTCTCCAGCATTTATTGCTTCTAGATTTTTTGATGATGGCCATTCTGACCGGTGTGAGGTGATACCTCGTTGTAGCTTTGATTTGCATTTCTCTAATGATTAGTGATGTTGAGCATTCTTTCATGTGTTTATTGGCAATTTGTATCTTCTTTGGAGAAATGTCTATTTAGGTCTTCTGCCCATTTTTGGATTGGGTTGTTTGTTTTTTTGATATTGAGCTGCATGAGCTGCTTACATATTTTGGAGATTAATCCTTTGTCAGTTGCTTCGTTTGCAAATATTTTCTCCCACTCTGAGGGCTGTCTTTTGTCTTGTTTATTGTTTCCTTTGCTGTGCAAAAGCTTTGAAGTTTCATTAGGTCTCATTTTTTAATTTTTCTTTTCATTTTCCATTTCTCTAGGAGATGGGTTAAAAAGGATCTTACTGTGATTTATGTCATAGAGTGTTCTGCCTATGTTTTCCTCTAAGAGTTTGATGGTGTCTGGCCTTACATTTAGGTCTTTAATCCATTCTAAGTTTATTTTTGTGTATGGTGTTAGGGAGTGTTCTAATTTCATTCTTTTACATGTAGCTGTCCAGTTTTCCTAGCACCACTTACTGAAGAGGTGGTCTTTTCTCCATGGAGGCTATATTTTAATGAGAGAACAGGGCATGAACAAGGAATAACATACCTGAGGAAGGTAACTCAGATCATGGGGTATGCCATGAAGGAACTAATCAGGGTTCATGTGACAGAGAATAATGGTGGTGGTGGTGGGGCTAGTTTAGACGAGGAAGTTAGGACAGGACTTTCTGAGATGGTGACATTTCAGCTGAGACCTCCTTAATGCGAACAGAGTTAGGACAGGACTTTTCTGAGATGGTGACATTTCAGCTGAGACCTCCTTAATGCGAACAGAGTTCCAGGCAGCTAGAACAGCACGTGCAAAAGTCCTGCGGTGAACTTGAGCT
Organism: Orcinus orca; assembly: GCF_937001465.1. NCBI lineage: Eukaryota > Metazoa > Chordata > Mammalia > Artiodactyla > Delphinidae > Orcinus > Orcinus orca. The sequence continues at coordinate 38,500,325 of NC_064578.1, read as the reverse complement.
TAGAGATTTTGTGGCACAAAGAGACCAGTATGGCTGGGTCGTGTAAATGAGGGGGAGAGGGAGAAATGAAGCAGAAAGGTAGTAGGAATCAGGTCACACCAGGACTTTTCTAAGTCTTGATTCGGAGAGTAAATTTTATTCTCATTATGGTAGAAATCCACTGGAGGGTTTTAAGCAGTGGAGAGACATGGTTTGGCTTGCCTGTAAAAGATCACCCTGGCCACTGTGTAAGAATGCACTGGAGGGGGCACCTAGAATGGATTGTTGCAGTAGCCTCCATCGTGGTTGCCATGGTGTCAGAAACAGACAAGAGTGACAGGGAGCGCAGGAGGACGGCAGTGCTCTTGGAGGAAAGAGGACAGATCCTTGTCTTCTTGCCCCCTCCCATCTTCCTGCCCCTCCCATCTTTCCTTCCCTCCCACCATCATTCCTCCCTGTCCTCCACACCCCTTCCCTACCTGGTCATTGAGAACATTCTCTGGGCCAGGCTCCAGCCACAGGGAGCCCCAACCTAAGTGTGACATCAGGATCACACCCTCACCAGGCAGTGCATTTCTTCAGCTCAAGTTCCCCACTAGCTGTGTAACATGTTGTTGGAGAGAGACACTACTGAAATCACAATGGTGAAGCCACAGTATAACATCCTCAATCAGTAATCAAGGCCCTGTGCTCAATTTGGGTAGCAGCTTTATGTGGTAGTTTAATTCATTGTACACCAATTCCAGTTGTGCATTAATTACAGGTGGCTGAGTAGTAATTAACTAATCACCATGTCACTCCTTCCCCGTTAGGAACAACCTCATTAATTCCAGTCTGCAAGGCTGCTGGTGTCTTTTGCCACCGCCCTGCACTCTCCCTCTCTTTCTGGCTGCTCTTGACTTATAGTCAAATATGAAATTCATGCATTTTGTAATAAGTTCTCTGCTGTTTTTGCCACTGAAAAATTCATGGCATTACTCAGTCCCTTAAATAATATTTATTCTATTCTATTTTATTATTATTTTTAACATCTTTATTGGAGTATAATTGCTTTACAATGGTGTGTTAGTTTCTGCATTATAACAAAGTGAATCAGTTATACATATACATATGTTCCCATATCTCTTCCCTCTTGCATCTCCCTCCCTCCCACCCTCCCTATCCCACCCCTCTAGGTGGTCACAAAGCACCGAGCTGATCTCCCTGTGCTATGCAGCTGCTTCCCACTAGCTATCTATTTTATATTTGGTAGTGTATATATATCCATGCCACTCTCTCACTTTGTCACAGCTTACCCTTCCCCCTCCCCATATCCTCAAGTCCATTCTCTAGTAGGTCTGTGTCTTTATTCCCGTCTTAACCCTAAGTTCTTCATAACCTTTTTTTTCCCCTTACATTCCATATATATGTGTTAGCATACGGTATGTGTTTTTCTCTTTCTGACTTACTTCACTCTGTATGACAGACTCTAGGTCCATCCACCTCACTACAAATAACTCAATTTTGTTTCTTTTTATGGCTAAGTAATATTCCATTGTATATATGTGCCACATCTTCTTTATCCATTCATCTGTTGATGGACACTTAGGTTGCTTCCATGTCCTGGCTATTGTAAATAGAGATGCAATGAATATTTTGGTACATGTCTCTTTTTGAATTATGGTTTTCTCAGGGTATATGCCCAGTAGTGGGATTGCTGGGTCGTATGGTAGTTCTATTTGTAGTTTTTTAAGGAACCTCAATACTGTTCTCCATAGTGGCTGTATCAATTTACATTCCCACCAACAGTGCAAGAGTGTTCCCTTTTCTCCACACCCTCTCCAGCATTTATTGTTTGTAGATTTTTTTGATGATGGACATTCTGACCATTGTGAGATAATATCTCATTGTATTTTTAATTTGCATTTCTCTAATGATTAGTGATGTTGAGCATTCTTTCATGTGTTTGTTGGCAGTCTTCTTTGGAGAAATGTCTATTTAGGTCTTCTGCCCATTTTTGGATTGGGTTGTTTGTTTTTTTGTTATTGAGCTGCATGAGCTGCTTGTAAATTTTGGAGATTAATCCTTTGTCAGTTGCTTCATTTGCAAATATTTTCTCCCATTCTGAAGGTTGTCTTTTGGTCTTATTTATGATCTACTTTGCCATGCAAAAGCTTTGAAGTTTCATTAGGTCCCATTTGTTTATTTTTGTTTTTATTTCCATTTCTCTAGGAGGTGGGTCAAAAAGGATCTTGCTGTGATTTATGTCATAGAGTGTTCTGCCTATGTTTTCCTCTAAGAGTTGTATAGTGTCTGGCCTTACATTTAGGCCTTTAATCCATTTTGAGTTTATTTTTGTGTATGGTGTTAGGGACTGTTCTAATTTCATACTTTTACATGTACCTGTCCAGTTTTCCCAGCACAACTTATTGAAGAGGCTGTCTTTTCTCCACTGTATATTCTTGCCTCCTTTATCAAAGATAAGGTGACCATATGTGTGTGGGTTTATCTCTGGGTTTTCTATCCTGTTCCATTGATCTATATTTCTGTTTTTGTGCCAGTACCATACTGTCTTGATTACTGTAGATTTGTAGTATAGTCTGAAGTCGGGGAGCCTGATTCCTCCAGCTCCATTTTTCTTCCTCAAGATTGCTTTGGCTATTCAGGGTCTTTTGTGTTTCCATACAAATTTTGAAATTTTTTGTTCTAGTTCTGTGAAAAATGCCAGTGGTAGTTTGATAGGGATTGCATTGAATCTGTAGATTGCTTTGGGTAGTAGAGTCATTTTCACAATGTTGATTCTTCCAATCCAAGAGCATGGTATATCTCTCCATCTATTTGTATCATCTTTAATTTCTTTCATCACTGTCTTATAATTTTCTGCATACAGGTCTTTTGTCTCCTTAGGTAGGTTTATTCCGAGATATTCTATTCTTTTTGTTGCCATGGTAAATGGGAGTGTTTTCTTAATTCCCCTTTCAGATTTTTCATCATTAGTGTATAAGAATGCCAGAGATTTCTGTGCATTAATTTTGTATCCTGCTACTTTACCAAATTCACTGATTAGCTCTACTAGTTTTCTGGTAGCATCTTTAGGATTCTCTATGTATAGTATCATGTAATCTGCAAACAGGGACAGCTTTACTTCTTCTTTTCCGATTTGGATTCTTTTATTTCTTTTTCTTCTCTGATTGCTGTGGCTAAAACTTACAAACTATGTTGAATAAGAGTGGTGAGAGTAGACCACCTTGTCTTGTTCCTGATCTTAGTGGAAATGCTTTCAGTTTTTCACCACTGAGGATGATGTTGGCTGTGGGTTTGTCATATATGGCCTTTATTATGTTGAGGAAAGTTCCCTCTTTCCTTTCTGGAGGGTTTTTATCATAAATGGGTGTTGAATTTTCTTGAAAGCTTTCTCTGCATCTATTGAGATGATCATATGGTTTTTCTCCTTCAATTTGTTAATATGATGTATCACGTTGATGGATTTGCATATATTGAAGAATCCTTGCATTCCTGGGATAAACCCCACTTGATCATAGTGTATGATTCTTTTAATGTGCTGTTGGATTCTGTTTGCTAGTATTTTGTTGAGGATTTTTGCATCTATGTTCATCAGTGATATTGGCCTGTAGTTTTCTTTCTTTGTGACATCTTTGTCTGGTTTTGGTATCAGGGTGATGGCCTCGTAGAGTGAGTTTGGGAGTGTTCCTCCCTCTGCTACATTTTGGAAGAGTTTGAGAAGGATAGGTGTTAGCTCTTCTCTAAAGCTTTGATAGAATTCACCTGTGAAGCCATCTGGTCCTGGGCTTTTGTTTGTTGGAAGATTTTAAATCACAGTTTCAATTTCACTGCCTGTGATTGGTCTGTTCATATTTTCTAGTTCTTCCTAGTTCAGTCTCGGAAGGTTGTGCATTTCTAAGAATTTGTCCATTTCTTCCAGGTTGTCCATTTTATTGGCATAGAGTTGCTTTTAGTAATATCTCATGATCCTTTGTATTTCTGCAGTGTCAGTTATTACTTCTCCTTTTTCATTTGTAATTCTATTGATTTGAGTCTTCTCTCTCTTTTTTCTTGATGAGTCTGGCTAATGGTTTATCAATTTTGTTTATCTTCTCAAAGAACCAGCTTTTAGGTTTATTGATGTTTGCTATCGTTTCCTTCATTTCTTTTTCATTTATTTTTGATCTGATCTTTATGATTTCTTTCCTTCTGCTAACTTTGGGTTTTTTTAATTCTTTTTCTAATTGCTTTAGGTGCAAGGTTAGGTTGTTTATTTGAGATGTTTCCTGTTTCTTAAGGTAGGATTTTATTGCTATAAACTTCCCTCTTAGAACTGCTTTTGTTGCATCCCATAGGTTTGGGTCATTGTGTCTCCATTGTCATTTGTTTCTAGGTATTTTTTGATTTCCTCTTTGATTTTTTCAGTGATCACTTCGTTATTAAGTAGTGTATTGTTTAGTCTCCATGTGTTTGTATTTTTTACAGATCTTTCCCTGTAATTGATATCTAGTCTCATAGCGCTGTGGTCAGAAAAGATACTTGATACGATTTCAGTTTTCTTAAATTTACCAAAGCTACATTTGTGACCCAAGATATGATCTATTCTGGAGAATGTTCCATGAGCACTTGAGAAAAATGTGTATTCTGTTGTTTTTGGATGTAATGTCCTATAAATATCAATTAAGTCCATCTTGTTTAGTGTATCATTTAAAGCTTGTGTTTCCTTATTTATTTTCATTTTGGATGATCTGTCCATTGGTGAAAGTGGGATGTTAAAGTCCCCTACTATGATTGTGTTGCTGTCGATTTCCTCTTTTATGGCTGTTAGTATTTGCCTTATGTATTGAGGTGCTCCTATGTTGGGTGTATAAATATTTACAATTGTTATATCTTCTTCTTGGATCGATCCCTTGATCATTATTTAGTGTCCTTCTTTGTCTCTTCTAATAGTCTTTATTTTAAAGTCTATTTTGTCTGATATGAGAATTGCTACTCCAGACTTCTTCTGATTTCCATTTGCATGGAATATCTTTTTCCATCCCCTCACTTTCAGTCTGTATGTGTCCCTAGGTCTGAAGTGGGTCTCTTGTAGACAGCATATATACGGGTCTTGTTTTGGTATCCATTCAGCCCGTCTATGTCTTTTAGTGGGAGCACTTAATCCATTTACATTTAAGGTAATTATGGATATGTATGTTCCTATTCCGACTTTCTTAATAGTTTTGGGTTTGTTATTGTAGGTCTTTTCCTTCTCTTGTGTTTCTTGTGTAGAGAAGTTCCTTTAACATTTGTTGTAAAGCTGGTTTGGTGGTGCTGAACTCTCTCAGCTTTTGCTTGTCTGTAAAGGTTTTACTTTCTCCATCAAATCTGAATGAGATCCTTGCTGGGCAGAGTAATCTTGTTTGTAGGTTTTTCTCCTTCCTTTAAATATGTCTTGCCACTCCCTTCTGGCTTGCAGAGTTTCCCCTGAAAGATCAGCTGTTAACCTTATGGGGATTCCCTTGTGTGTTATTTGTTGTTTTTCCCTTGCTGCTTTTTTTTTTTTAACATCTTTATTGGGGTATAATTGCTTTACAATGGTGTGTTAGTTTCTGCTTTATAACATAGTGAATCAGTTATACATATACATATGTTCCCATATCTCTTCCCTCTTGCATCTCCTTCCCTCCCATCATCCGTATCCCACCCCTCTAGTTGGTCAAAAACTACCTAGCTGATCTCCCTGTGCTATTCAGCTACTTCCCACTAGCTATTTTACATTTGATAGTGTATATATGTCCATGCCACTCTCTCACTGTGTCACAGCTTACCCTTCCCCCTCCCCATATCCTCAATTCCTTTCTGCTTTTAATATGTTTTCTTTGTATTTAATTTTTGATAGTTTGATTAATATGTGTCTTGTCATGTTTCTCCTTGGATTTATCCTGTATGGGACTCTCTGTGCTTCCTGGACTTGATTAACTATTTCCTTTCCCATATTAGGGAAGTTTTCAACTATAATCTCTTCAAATATTTTCTCAGTCCCTTTCTTTTTCTCTTCTTCTTCTGGCACCCCTATAATTCAAATGTTGGTGTGTTTAATGTTGTCCCAGAGGTCTCTGAGACTGTCCTCAGTTCTTTTCATTCTTTTTTCTTTATTCTGCTCTGCAGTAGTTATTTCCACTATTTTATCTTCCAGGTCACTTATCCATTCTTCTGCCTCAGTTATTCTGCCATTGATCCCTTCTAGAGTATTTTTAATTTCATTTATTGTGCTGTTCATCATTGCTTGTTTCATCTTTAGTTCTTCTACGTCCTTGTTAAATGTTTCTTGCGTTTTCCCTCTTCTATTTCCAAGATTTTGGATCATCTTTACTATCATTATTTTGAATTCTTTTTCAGGTAGATTGCCTATTTCCTCTTCATTTGTTAGGTCTGGTGGGTTCTTACCTTGCTCCTTCATCTGCTGTGTGTTTTTCTGTATTTTCATTTTGATTATCCTACTGTGTTTAGGGTCTCCTTTTTGCAGGTTGCAGGTTCGTAGTTCCCATTGTTTTTGGTGTCTGTCCCCAGTGGCTAAGGTTGTTTCTGTGGGTTATGTAGGTTTCCTGGTGGAGGGGACTAGTGCCTGTGTTCTGGTGGATGATGCTGGATCTTGTCTTTCTGGTTGGCAGGTCCACATCTGGTGGTGTGTTTTGGGGTGTCTGTGGCCTTATTATGATTTTAGGCAGCCTCTCTGCTAATGGGTGGGGTCGTGTTCCTCTCTTGCTTGTTGTTTGGCATAGGTTGTCCAGCACTGTAGCTTGCTGGTCGTTGAGTGGAGCTGGGTCTTGGTGTTGAGATGGAGATCTCTGGGATATTTTTGCCGTTTGATATTACGTGGAGCTGGGAGGTCTCTTGTGGACCAGTGTCCTGAACTTGGCTCTCCCACCTCAGTGGCACAGCTCTGACGCCTGGCTGGAGCACCAGGAGCCTGTCCTCTACACGGCTCAGCATAAAAGAGAGAATAAATAAATAAATAAATAAATAGGATAAAAAATAAAGTAAGATAAAATAAAATTATTAAAATAAAAATTAAAATATAATTATTAAGAAAAAAAATTTTTAAGTAAAAACAAAAAAAATACAAAAAACGGACGGACAGAACCCTAGGACAAATGGTGAAAACAAAGATATACAGAGAAAATCTCACACAGAAGCATACACACACACACTAACAAAAAGAGGAAAAGGGGAAAAAATAATCTATCTCGCTCCCAAAGTCCACGTCCTCAATTTGGGATGATTCGTTGTCTATTCATGTATTCCACAGATGCAGGGTACATCAAGTTGATTGTGGAGCTTTAATCCACTGCTCCTGGGGCTGCTGGGAGAAATTTCCCTTTCTCTTCTTTGTTCGCACAGCTCCCGGGGTTCAGCTTTGGATTTGGCCCCGCCTCTGCATGTAGGTCGCCTGAGGGCGTCTGTTCTTCGTTCAGACAGGACGGGGTTAAAGGAGCAGCTGATTCGGGGGCTCTGGCTCACTCAGGCTCGGGGGAGGGAGGGGTATGGAGTGCGGGGCGAGCCTGTGGCGGCAGAGGCCGGCGTGACATTGCAGCAGTCTGAGGCGCGCCGCGTGTTCTCCAGGGGAAGTTGTCCCTGGATCCCGGGACCCTGGCAGTGGCGGGCTGCACAGGCTCCCGGGAGGGGCGGCGTGGACAGTGATCTGTGCTCGCACACAGGCTTCTTGGTGGCGACAGCAGCAGCCTTGGCGTCTCATGCCCGTCTCTGGGATCCACGCTGTTAGCCGCGGCTCACACCCGTCTCTGGAGCTCCTTTAAGCAGCGCTCTTAATCCCCTCTCCTCGCGCACCAGGAAACAAAGAGGCAAGGAAAAGTCTCTTGCCTCTTCGGCAGGCCCAGACTTTTCCCCGGACTCCCTCCCGGCTAGCCGTGGCGCACTAACACCTTCAGGCTGTGTTCACGCCGCCAACCCCAGTCCTCTCCCTGCTTTCCAATCGAAGCCCGAGCCTCAGCTCCCAGCCCCCGCCCGCCCCGGCGGGTGAGCAGACAAGCCTCTCCGGCTGGTGAGTGCTGGTCGGCACCGATCCTCTTTGCGGGAATCTCTCCGCTTTGCCCTCCGCACCCCTGTTTCTGTGCTCTCCTCCGCAGCTCCGAAGCTCCCCGCCTCCGCCACCCGCAGTCTCCGCCCGCGAAGGGACTTCTAGTGTGTGGAAACCTTTCCTCCTTCACAGCTCCCTCCCACTGGTGCAGGTCCCGTCCCTACTCTTTTGTCTCTGTTTATTCTTTTTACTTTTGCCCTACCCAGGTACGTGGGGAGTTTCTTGCCTTTTGGGAGGTCTGAGGTCTTCTGCCAGCGTACAGTAGGTGTTCTGTAGGAGTTGTTCCACGTGTAGATGTGTTTCTGATGTATCCGGCCCGCCGTCCCCAAGACTGTCGTGGCTCCAGCCGCCGCGTTGCATTCAATATTTATTCATTTTACATTTCTCATCTACGTTTGGTGCTGTCTGCTCTTACTGTTGGCACTGTCTTGGTAGGTATTGGGGGCCAGTCTGGGGGCATCTTGGGTAATGGAGGAGGGTCTTCCCCAGAGGCATTGGTGGTTTCCTGGCAATCCTAGCAGTTGGGTGAATAGCATTTTCCCCCTTTGTGTTTCCCTGAGGCCAGTCTCTGCCCTGTGCTCTGCTTTCCAGATGTGTTTGTCATTTCCCACCTCCATGCTCTTGCATGTGCTGTGCCCTCCTCTTCTAGTCATCTTCCTCCATTTCTGCTTGACCGTGAGCCAAACATCTAGGCCCAGATTAAAGCCACTTCTTCCAAGATGCCCTATCCACCCCATAGTTCTCCCATCCAGACTCTTGTCTTCTTCCCTGGTTGTGTGTGTTGTCATCGTAGCACTTTTCACATTCATATCCACAATCCACATTTCAATCCAGTGCTCATTTCCAGGCCCTGGAGAGAGCCCCTTCTGTGGTTGAGAGTTGGTGGAGCATCCAGTGCCATTGCTTTACTTGCTTCAGATGACCCCCTTTGGGGCAGCCCTAAAAGCATTCTTATTTCATTTCAGAGACAAAAACTCAGAGGGGAGAAAAGTTTGTGCAAAGTCACGACAAGTAAGTGGACGAAGGAGGACAGGAGCCCAGGTCCCCTGATTTCCAGTTACCAGAAACTGTCCCCCAGTGCCCCTGGATGGCCACTCCTTTTTAGACATGAGACCCCTCCCTGAGGGCAAGGGACTTATTCTTGTTTTCATCCAGTCAGTCAGCTCTGACTCCCAAATATATCTGAATATGTCCACTTCTCACCCAACCCCTGCTAAGCACTGATGTTTGTTGCTCCTTCTGCCCAGCTTTTTACTTTGATCAGTTCAATGTCTTCATTTAGCCTCAGCTTAAATACCACCTCCTCCAAGAAGCCCTCCCTGACCACTCTACCTAAAGAGCTCCCCAGTCACTCTGCTCCACATCAAGGGTTGTGACTGGCTTTGAAGCTGAGCAAACCTGAGCGTGAATGTTCCCTTTCTGCTATATGACCTCAGTAAGCCCCCTAATTCTGAGCCTCAGTTTCCTCATATATAAAATGGGTACAGTATCTACTTCCTGACTTTGTAGCTAGAAAGTGAGGTAACAGTGGCAAGTGCCCAGCCCATAGGATGAGCTCATAAAGACCAGCTCTCTTTCCTGCCTCCCCTGGGCAGCCTCTTCACCAGGAAGTACCAATGCCCTTGAAGTTGACCCTGGATTTTGCCTGAGGCTCAGCCTGGGACCTGGGCTCTCACCTCATCCCATCCCAAACTGTGCTCAGTGCTGGCTGGTGTCATCCTAGAAGAGGTGCATTGATTCAGCCACACTCTCACCCACATCTGCCCCCTAAGCTATGTCAGAGGGACTGACCATGGGGATCCTTAAAGAATGTGACCTATGACCTTCCCCTGATTAGCACCAAACTCTCACTTTCACCCTAATCAGTTCCTGACACCACCCCAGCCCCACAGCACTTCAGAGCTAGAGGAGACCTCAGACAATATCGGTCCAACCCTTTCTGCAGGCTACTCCCATTTCCACAACTTACCCCTCCTCACCAGCCCCAGCCTCCTTTGCCATAAAACCATCCTCTGTCACCACCTGGCTCCTGTCATTCCCTGGGCCATCCCTCACTTCCACACCTTTGCTCACACTGACCCCTCCGTTTGGAATGCCCTTCCCTCCCTCACCGTAAATTTCCAGTTGCTCTTTACTGCTCTGTCCAGCAGGGAATCTCAGGCCACCTGTGGCCCAGATGTGCCCAATAAATGCCCTACCTCTCTGGCAATAGTGAGATGGGCATGTGACCTGCGACGGGTCATTTGGAGAGCCTGTCTCTTGCTGGGTTTCCCCAGAAGCAGACCCAGAGGTGAGAACGTCAGTGCAAGGAGTTGACTTTGGAGTAGACCCGGGGAGTGCTGGTAGGGAAGAGGAGTGAGCCAGTGAAGGCAGAGAGGCCAGTAAGCAGGTTACTGCTGTGGGTAACTGGGGCTCAAACCCTGAGCAGCTCTGGGAGATGCTGTGGAACAGGCCTCAAAGCGGTCTTGCCTGAAGCGTGGGGAAGCTGGGTGTTTATCCACCAGCTCCTGGGCATTATTGGACAAAGGCTGCTCCTGGGGACATTCAATCCAGGGCCCCTCTGCTCTGTTCCGCTGTGAGCACTGGGCTAGCACTCTCCTGTGACCAGAAGTTGCCCTTGGGCTGAGATGCAGGGGCTGGCATTGGCTGGGTGGTGAATGCTGAGTAAAGGGTGTAAGGGGGTGTCCACTGACCTCTCACGTTCCCCTCTCCTGCTGCGCTGCCCTCCCTTGGCACAATGCCTGTCTGCCCAACATCAATCAAACCTATGCCACCTTGTTTGTCCTTCCTTCCTGCAATGCTGCCACCTGGCCCCTTTTTGTCTTTTCAGGGTACGTTCTGGATTTCTTTCTCCCTTTATGAACTGTTTTTTTAACAACCAGCACTTCTGACACCAAATGTGTGGAAATTTTTTTCTCCACGCCAACTAGTTCTCCAACTCTCCAGATACCAACTGGGTGTCCTACAATTCCATTCAAGTCTGACAATAACTACCCAGAGTTAGTCAGTGCAGACCTCACGGGCTAAGGGCTCAGTCCCCTAAGACTGCCCTCACCTCAGCTTGTCAGTCACAAGTCCTGGGCCACCTGTACTTCTGACTATAAATTGGGAGTTCCCAAGACTCCCTCCTTTGGTTTGAAAATGTGCTAGACTGGTTCACAGAACTCAGGAAAGTGCTTTACTTACTATTACTGGTTTGTTATAAAGGATGCAACTTAGGAACAGCCGAATGGAAGAGATGCATAGGGCAAGGTGTGGGAGAGTGCACTGAGCTTCCATGCTCTCTGAGCGCACCACGCTCCCAGCATGCGAATGCGTTCACCAACCCAGAAGCTCTCCAAACCCCTTCCTCTGGAAGTTTTTATAGAGGTTCCATTATGTAGGCGTGATTGAGTAAATCATTGGCCATTGATGATTAACTCAATCTCCAGCCCCGCTCCCCTCCCAGAAGGGAGGGAAGAGGCTGAAGTCTCCAACTTTCTATTCAAGGCTTGGTCTTTCCTGACCAGCCCTCCATTTAGGGGTCCCCAGGAGGCAGTCGAATCCTGAGATTCCAAGAGTTTTAGGAACTGTGTGTCAGCAACTATGCACAAAGACCAAATATCTATTTCTTTTTGGTATCACACCCTCCTTCTCCACCAAGTTAAGGTCCAGTCTGTTTTTCGCTGAAGTGACCACTGTCCCTGAGAATATTTGCATCACTTGAGAAGTGTATGTCTCTACAGTAGAATCCCAGACCCTGGGGGTGGGGTAGGGGCTTCTCCCGGGGTCCCCAATCCTCCTGGTGAGTGGTGGTCTTCAGCTCAGCTGCCCTGATGATTCTGCCCCTATCCGTAAGTGGACTCCTTTTCTTTCTCTCTCGAGGTTGGGGTGGGGGCACGTAGCCTAAGTAAGAGTAATTAGAGATAATGTAGCCATTTGCACAGTAAGCAATTTTGTGGTTTTATTTGGTGCTACATCTTGCCCTAACTCCAGAAAACATAGTGCTAACCGTCCGCACCCCCCTCCCTGCCCCCAATAAGAACCAGACATTAAATCTCCCTCACATCTTGGTTTTTCCTAAAGATTAAAAATGTTACTTCTCTAATCTCTTTCTGAAATTGCTTTGGAAATGCCATCATCAAGACCAAAATGCACCAGGCAGTAGTTAGAATAGCAAATAATACTGTCTGTTCGTTTGCCTAAAATTGTCCCACGATCGTGCAGTCCGTGAATAGCACCCAGTCTATCCCCTGAGCCTTATGTGCATTTGGGAAATTAATTACGACTCTCTTCTAAGTGTCATAAAAGTGGTTCACATGGCCATCACTTTTCTCTATGTCTACAGGCTGGAGCTATCAAGGTTGTGAGTGGCTCTGTGTTGCTGGCAGGCGAGCCCTGTTCAGGGAGTGGGGAGAGGGAAGCAGGACAGAAGAAGTCTCAGAGGGCTGCTCGGGAGGGCCCTGTGAGCTTTGGGCTCTGCAGCACAGGGTAAGTGCCCTGACCTAGCCCCTCAAAGCTGTGTGATGGGCAGCTTTCTCAGCCTGCCTAAGCCTCGGTTTCCTCATCTGTAAAGTAGGCACCATAACAGCCCCTACCCGGCTGCCTTGTCTGAGGGCTCGGGGACAGGGTCAGGTGAGAAACTCAGCAGAGCACAGGGCAGGTGAAGCTGTGGCTGTTCCCGATGGCAGGAGGTGCTGGTAAACCAGAGAGGGGAGAACGGGGGCCTGTGTGGAGCATGTGACCAGGATCCAAGTCCAGAGGGCCTCCTTGGCTGTTGGCCCTTGCAGGATAGACACCATTACTCTCTCAGAGAGCCCAGCCTCTGCCTCCACCTCAGGTGCAGCTACGGGTTGACTTTCCCATCTGGGAGCCTTTCTCCTTCAAGGCCAAGCTCAAATGCCATATTCTAAGAGGCATCAGGGCATGGAAGGTAGGAGCCTGGGCTCTGAAGCCAGAATTCCTGGTCCAAATCCAGGTTCCTCCACCTTGGACAAGTCGCTTAGCTTCTCTGTGCTTCTCTTTTCTTATTTATAAAATGAGGATAATAGTACCCACTTCATAGGGTTCTTGTAAGGACTGAATGAGATAACACATGTAATGCACTTAGAACAGTCTCTGACAGAGAGAAGCTCTATATAACTACAATAGATGGCATCTATTCTAGGAAATGGCTCTGACTCATGAAACTGACTTAATCTCTCCTTTTCTGGTGTGGTCGTCACTGTATCCACCCTCCCTCCAGAAGACCTAGCAGAGAGCCTTGCCCATAGTAGGTGCTCAATTCTCACTGAATTCAGCTGAAGAATGAAAGCATATTAAGGAGAATGATGAGTTAGAGATGATGACTCCCTCCCTCCCTTCCTGCCCATAGTCCTTCCCGCCAGGAAGGCTCTGGGGAGAGCTAAGCCTTAGCATGAAGATGTAAGGAATGGGTGGAGCAGACACAGAAGGCAGGTGGGCAGTTGCCCAGGGCCCAGGGCTGGGAGGAGCCTGAGCTGGGGTCCAGCTCCCTCCCTGGGCAGCTCCTCTGCCCTAGCAAGCACTGGTGATTGGCAGGCTGTCTTCTTCCGAGTTTCTGGGGCCACCTGCCCTTTGCTCCATTCTTCCTCTGTACCAGGAGACGAGGACTACTGTCAGAGATCAGGGAGGCCACATGGTCCCTGAGCAAAGAGTGTACAGCATATGTGGGCTGACCAGGGCAAGGGTACCTAGAACCCCACCCAAGCCTCTCCTCTGTGCTCCATGTTTACTTATGCCTCAGGGCCTTTGCACGTGCTTTTTTCTGTGCCTGGAATGGTCCATCCCCAGATCTTCCTGAGATTGGCTCCTTCTCAACTTGTCATCTTCCCCAAGAGGCTTTTCTTGACCACCATAGCCAAAGTAGAATCCCCACCCCACCCCATTCACTGACTCTTATATATTCACTGTTCACTCGTTATCTCTCTCTTCCTCTGGAACAAGCAGTGGCTTTGGAAGTTTATCCTTTGTCCAGTCCCAGCACATGGTAGATGTCTAGTGAGTAGTTGTTGAATTTATCAACTAATTAACAAAAGCAAGTTGAAGCACCCTGGGAACCCACTGACTGAACTGGTGAGCCCTGAGTGGCCCGGGAGCCTTGCCAGTTCATGGGACTGAAGCCCCAGACCAGCTGATCTGTGATGTTGTCAACCCCATGCTGGGGTAGCTGGCCCAGTGTGCACCCAGAGTCGCCCAGACCTCAGGGCCCTGCCCATTTCACACTGTCGGCTGAAGCTGCATCCCCCCAACCTGCTTAGTACTTGAGAGAGTGGCAGCTCAGGCCAGACCTGTGCCAGGGCCAGTGGGCTGGGGCTGGGGTATGCAAGGACTAGTTAGGGCAATGTGGAGATGTCACCCCGTGGCCTTCTCTTCCTCATGGTCACAGGCACTGAGGGGCCTTGTTCCCTAGGGAGATAGGCCTCCAAGAGGGGGGCTTCCTTGCATGCCTGGACTTGTCACAGAGTCAGTATCTCCAGAGGATGGGCTTGGGGCTTCATGGGAATGATGGGGAAGCAAGCCATGGCCTGGTCTGGGGGTTAGGGGAGGGGGCTGGTCCGTTCCTGGGAGCACACTGCTTGCCAGCAGCTTGGTGGGCCCATCTGGATGGAGTTATGGCCCTGGGTGGCTGAAATGGCCGGTGCCACTCTCACAGGCCTCCTCCCACCCCTAGCGGGGCTCCTCCACCATGGCGGGCACAGGTGGCTGAGCCTTTGACAGGCTCCTGTAAGCCTCCCACCCTCAGCATGCATGAACCTCTCTGTGTCCAGATGAGCCTGTCCTTTCCTCTGGGCTGGGCTCGCGGGCTCCCAGGCCCGACCCACCACGCTGTCCATCACTTCCTCCTGCCTCAGACTCATCATCCTGCAGAAGCAGATTCTGCACCTGCCCTCTGAAGCCTTCCCTGTGACTTCAGTCCTCAGTGACGCCCACCTGCTGTGCCAGGGAGCTGTGTGGGAAGGAGAGGCCACGACTCGGGGGGAAGGGGGCAGACAGGCAAGCTGCAGGGTCTGAAAGGTGGTGCTGGACAAAGTAGCCTAGGGCAGGGTTTCTAGACCTTAGCACTCCTGGCATTCTGGGCTGGGTACTTCTTTGCTGGGCCTGTCCTATGAGTGGCAGGATGGTTAGCAGTACTCCTAGTCTCTACCCACTAAGGGCCAGTAAGATTCTCCCAGTTCTGACAGCCAACAGTGTCTCGAGACATTGTTGTGTTTGCTGGGGGGCTGAGAACTACTAAGAGACTGGGAAGAACAGGAAGACTGTGGGGCGGGCGTGGGTTGTACAGAGGAGGGGTGGGGGCAAGAAGATTGGGGGTGGGATGTGCAGGTGGGGTGGCGAGAAGGCTGGGGGTGGGGCATGTGAAGAGGTTGGGGGCAAAGGTGCCCAAGCTCTGTGGCAAGAGGGCTCTGGGCATTTAGAGGAGCTCCAAAGATGCCGTGTGGCTGGAGCTCAGAGAGTGAAGGGGGCATGGTGAGGGGCAGGGCTGGTGAGGGGTAGGGTCTGTGTCTACAATTAGGCTGCATGACCCTGAGGCAAACCAACAGCCTCTGACAGCAGTTCTGGCCCCATGGAGCTTCTTGATGCAGAGAGGAGAGTCCCCCATAAACTTCAAAGTGTTCCTTCTGGGAGCAGAGCTGGGAGGTGATTAGGTGAGGGGTTGTAGGAGAGGGGGCCAGTTACTCAGATGCTGCAGAGGATGGGTGGAGGGGCTGGGTGGTCCTTTGGAGAACCAGGCCACCTCGGACACCGGAGGTCTGTGACCACCAAGGTTGAAAGGCACCTGTAGGGTTCTAGGCAGAGCAACAGCTAGTTGTCATTCTCTCTTAGATGGTCAGGGGACACATGGAGGTAGTCAGGGGCCAGGGACCAGGTGGAGGCGCTGGCCAGAGCTGGATTCTCCTCCCAGTCTTGGCTTCCCAGATGTGGGCACCTGAGACTAGAAGTGGGGGTGGAGGTCTCTTCTCAGCCAGCCCTTGCTCTGGGACCTGGCTCTGAACCACGGCTAAGTCTCTGCCGTCTGTCAGCTTCCTGACAAACGAGACTGCTTCCCAGGAAACCTCAGGTAGAGCCACTTAGGAGCCTCTGGGCTCCTGATGAGAAGAAATTGTTAGTCCCCACCCCTCACCCACCTGGGCCTGGCAAGGCACAGCCCTCTTCCAACCTGGCCTGCAGTGACTCCCCCCAGGATCCACTGTCTTTCCTAGGCCAGGGGCTGGGGGTAGGGTTGGCCATCAGAGTCTTGTGACTTGAGAGTTTAGCCAAGGTCCCTGGTGCAAATTAGAACAGGCCATCAAGCCTGCCTCATGGGTCCCAAATAGGCGTTCAGAGTCTGTACGGGCCCTCTGCATTCAGATGGTCCCCCCAGCATGTGCAGCACAGTTGTTTAATGACTCATCTCATCTCTGATAAGTTGCCATCCTCAAGTAGCCATTCTTCCAGGAGCATCCTCCACAGTGGGGTACATTTCTTGACAATTAAGTGTAATTGATATATGCCTATTCTCCAGTGATGTCACCGTAAACACCTTGTGGCCCTTGCCTCAGGACACTGCTGACATTGAGTGTGTCTTTGTGGCCTTTTGTCTTCTTGAGTACACAGACCTGCCTCCCCCCTATTTCCTACATCACCCTGCTGCAATCATTCATGGAACTTGACTGACCTCTGTGAAGGCACTGGAGTTTGAGACCTTTCTAAACCTAAACGTTTCATATAAAGGAAAGGGTAACATTTTCTCCCAGGATTCTTCATTGGGGTAATATATTCTGAACTTTATTTTGAATATACAGTTTATAACAAATTACCCCTCTTCTTAAAAAAATACATACATGTATATACACGTACATACACACACATATATAAAATAAAATGCCATATATATATGGCGTCACCCCTCTCAAGAGCATTTTGAAGGTGGCAGGAAGTCTCTGCAGAGAGCCACGGGTCTGGGCCTGGAGGGAGGGGACTGGAGTCCCAGACACAGAAATGCTTCTGATTTGCTGGGTGACCCTCTGTGCCTGCCTCTTTCCAACCTGCTTCTCCCCCTGGGCACACAGAGAAATGTAATTCTAGCCTCTTGCAGTTAGACATCCTGTGACTGTGTTTAGTCCTGCAGAGTGTCAGAGAATGGCCTCCCTCTGACACTCTGGGCAGGTTTGTCCAAAACCTAAGATGTGTGTCCTGCTTGAACATTGGTGTCCCCAGCCCAGTTGCATATAGCTGGGGCAGCCCTGTCCCCAAGGCCCAATACCGTTAGTGAAGGAGAGGAAGGGAGCAACACTTAACACTAAAGCGAGAGCATGTGCACGTCAGGGGGATGTTTGGGGCTGGGGGCCTCCCAGGAGTGCCTGCTCATCAGACTGTCTGGGCCATGCCCACTCCCCACAGCTGCTGTCTGGGTGAAGTGGGATGACGCTGGACATCCTCAGAACACTGGTGAGCACTGAGTGCTGTTTTTCATGAGGGAGGAAGGAAGGAGTTGGGACAGAGATTGGCCCATGGCCTTAGGGCCTGCGCCGCCTTCCTGGGCTCTTGGGCAGGAGAGCAGGGCTCTGTGGAAGCTGCAGGTAGTCTCCAGGGATGGTAGTGAGAAGCTGGGCACTGTCACGTCTAGAATAGACTGGCAGAGGTGCCAGCCCCGGGTCAGCTGTCCTCTTCTTGAGACACAGGGTCATGAGGTTGGGGCTCCTGTGAGCACTGGGAAGGCCCTGTGCCAGGCCTGGTAGGGCAGGGTGGCTGCAGTGCATGAGGCCCTGATGGGCTCTTCCACACCATAAGAAGTCATATGCCAAGGGCACTGAGTGTGAGTGTGTGTGTGTGTGTGTGTGTGTGTGTGTGTGTGTGTGTGGCGGGGGGAAAGGGGTGGCTGCCATGTCACTCCAGCCTCTTCTCCAAAAGAAGGTAAAAATTTATGTGTGAAAATCTAATTCTAAAATGTTGTCAGCTAATTCCAATGATTAAAAATAAAATACACAAGATAAAGGCTACCTACCCATGGGCTAGATATGGGTCCTCGCTGCCTGTCTGCGACCCCTAGTCTAGAAGGATATGGGGCCAGGTGTGGACAGGGTGGCAGCGGGGCCGATGGGTCAGTCTGAAAGTCTTCCTAGAAGTGCCTTCGCGGGCCTGCACCCCTCTGGACGGGGTGTACAGCTGAGAGGGAGACACTTGATCCAACAAAGTTGCTCTGCTGTTGCCCTTGCCAGGACTTCATCCTACTTACTAAGTCCCTGTGGAATTGGCCAGCTTCCTGCCCCACGCTCCACCTCGAAAGCCCACCCTGCCCAGGACCCAGATCTGAGGGGAAATGACTCAGCCGCACCCTCTGCCTCAGCACGCCTCCTGCCCCCTCGCTCTGACAGCTGTTCTCGGCCACAAAATCAGAGTTTCTGGGGACAAGGGAACCCCCACCTCCCTTTGGAAGTGGGAGTTGCCGTTTCCTACTCCCACCTTCTGAGCAAATCCAGCACGTCTGCAGGAAGCTGGAACAACCAGGAAGGTCATGATTTATAAAGAAGTGATGAAGAAAATAAGGGGTGTGTGTGGCAGTGGGGTGGCAGTAGCCCCTGTGATGGGGAAAGCTAGCGTCTGCAGATTCTTTTGTGCTTTTGGAGAGCACAAGCAGAACACCAAATCCATATATTATAGGATGGAAATTCCATTCACTTGAGAGGAAATTGAGACCAGATATTAGAAGAATATATAATGGTTTTTAATTAATTTATTTATTTTTGCTGTGTTGGGTCTTTGTTTCTGTGTGAGGGCTTTCTCTAGTTGTGGCAAGTGGGGGCCACTCTTCCTCGCGGTGCGCGGGCCCCTCACTATCGCGGCCTCTCTTGTTACGGAGCACAAGCTCCAGACGCGCAGGCTCAGTAGTTGTGGCTCACAGGCCTAGTTGCTCTGCGGCATGTGGGATCCTCCCAGACCAGGGCTCGAACCCGTGTCCCCTGCATTAGCAGGCAGATTCTCAACCACGGCGCCACCAGGGAAGCCCTATATAATGTTTTTATATGAGGGATAGAAAATCATCAGGGCTCATATTCATAATTCCCCAATTCTGGGTGTCCTGTGAGTTATGGGCTGAAGCCCTGGCTCTCCTTTGCCCCAGGCTGCTCCAGCACAGCCCCACTTGCCCCTCTTCTGCTGAGCTTATGTCTGCACTTCCACCACAAACTCCATCACAGAGGTCTATAACTTGGCCATGAAATCTGACTCTAGGGCTGGGACTTGGCATATAAAATCTCAGTGTGGTCATGTCCACCCCCCGCCCCCATCTGAGGGCTTAGAAAGGGGATTTACTGAGCTGAAAAGGCAACTAATATGTTCTGAGTGGAGAGGAGAGGGGGAGGTGTGTGTATTTAAGTGTTTGTGTGCATACATGTGTGTGTTGTGTGTGCATGTGAGGGCATTGCTATGTATATATGTGATCATTTGTGTGTGTACCCATGTGTGTGAGCATGTTTGTACATGTGAGTGTGGGAGAACATGCACATGTGTGAGCACACGTGCAGGTGAGTGTGTAAACACACACGGCACATGTGTGAAAGTACATACTGATAGCATGTGTGTGAGCATGCGAGTGTGTGAGCATGTATATGCATGCAGGTGCTCATGCATATTGTTGGGGTTATCGGGGTGGGAATAGGTTTTTAATATTCCCATGGCCATATCAGTTGAAAGGAAAAGTCATTACTAGCTTAGAGTCTCAGCTCTTTATTTGGGAAAGAGGAGGCCCCAGACCTCAGCCTGATGTCAGCCCTGATGAGTTTCTATCCCCCATATAAAAACCAAATAAAGAGGGAGCTGCCAGCTCATGATGGGGGTTTATACTCAGAGTATGGGGGAGCCAGGATGATAACAGCTTCCCATGCCAAGGTCTCAGCACCAGCGGGCACTCTGCTGAGCATGTGGAAAGCCCCAGCTCATCCCATCTTCCTGACTCCATCTGAGGTTCATAACAGAAGAAACAGAGGCTCAGAGCTATCAAGCCACTTACTCACAGCCCCACAGCAGGAAGTGGGGGACCCTGAGCAGCCCTGGCTGGGCACCTGCACTGCGACCAGCACGCTGTGCTGCCCTCTGGGTGTGGAAGGCGCCTGAGGACCACCCAGTGCAATATGGCCATTTTACTGATGGGGAAGCTGTGCCTGAGAGGGAAAAACCTTGTCTGAGGCTCCCTGCTGAGACTGCCCCGCCCCCACGCCCTGGCCCCAGGGCCTTTCCCTGTTGGGCAGAAGCAGGAGGGTGAAGGTGTTCGGGAGTGGCCTGAGATCCCTGAGAGCAGCAGGGCGCTAGGTGAATAAGCTTAGGTGCAAGGTCTGGGGGGAGCTGAGGCTCAGAGACATGGGACGGCACTGGGTGCCCCTCCACCCTCCCCTTCTGCCCCCGTGGCAGCGTGGCTCTCCTTGGGCACACTGCCTCGAGCTCCGGCCGTAAGCTGGAAGGGACCGACAGACGCCCTGTCTTCCTTAGTACTGGTGGAAAAGTCTCAGGGAAGGAGCCTGATTGGTCTGGCTTAGGCCACAGGGCTTCCAGGAATGCTGTGGGGAAGAATGACTCCCTCTTTGGAGGGCAGGTAGCTTCCAGAGCAAGGGAGGAGCCAGGGACAGATAACAACCCCGCCTCCAGGCATGCACATTCCCTGGGCTGCTCATGTGCACAGCCCTGGGCACAGCCTGGCAGGGGGAGCCTGGACTCTCCCTGGCTTTGGACTAGCATTCCAGGAAAGGCCAGATACAAGAAGGGAGGAGGGGAAGACCTGTGGGAGGTCCTGGGAAGGGAGGGTCCTTGGCTGGGGGCGGGGACTGGATATTTCTTTATGGAAAGTGAAATAAGACCTGCATTTGTGAGCCATGGGACAAGGAGAAGGAGCTGGGCTGGTACAGGCAGCCCTGCACTGGGCCAGTGAGCTGCCACCAGCAGGCTAAGTGGCTCCACCATGGTGCAGCCTGCCCCAGGAGGGGCAGGGAATGTGTGCCAAAGACTATGAGGTTGTTTCCCAAGGCATCAGTCACTGGTGATAAGGAAGTGACTCAATGTGGCCACAGGTCTGTTCTTGCTGTGCTTGTATCCTGGGGGCTGGGGGCTGGGGGCTGAGGCCCAGGGAGGGTGAGGGCTGAGCTGAGGTCACGTAGTCGGTGAGCACCTGAGTGGTGTTCAGAAATCAGATGTTCTGACTCTGCAGCTTGTGTCTCTCCCCTCTGTGGTGGCTTGAGCTTCCTCTAGGTCTGGCTGTCCTCGGGAGGACCCCAACCCCGGTAAGAGAACCCCTGACTGTGCTCAGCACTCCCACTGCTTCTCACAGGGCAGGACAGAGATGTCACAGTAGGATGTCACTGGCCTTTGCAGAGGCAGATGGGACCTTGCTTCCTGTCTCCTCCTTTATTGGCGAAGATGGGCTGGGACTTTTACAATTAATGACATCTAGGAAGAGCTGCTCCCCATATGGAGAGCTACAGAGCATTGAATATACCAAAGGTCCTGAGAAGTCCCACGAGTCAGGGTCCAGCCAGATCTTGGGCCAAGGAGGTGAGATGACTGGCCCTGCTGCCCTGCCTCATCGAGCAGGGTGCTCCAGGGCCGGACCTGGGTGCTCTGCCGGAGATGGAAGGTGAGACAGGGTGCCCACCCGGCCTTCTCCTGCCTGCCCCAGAAACTCAGTGTGTGTGCACACGCGTGTAAGAGAGAGGATAAAGGGCGATTAGAAACCGAAATGCCAGATGAAGGCTTATCGGGGTTTATCTGCCTTTTAATGTAATTGTGAGATAAGAAATTAAATGTTTACTGTTTATAGGCTGAGCCAGGAGTAAAAATCCAATCAAACAAAAATGTCTCGTTTCCTCTGACTCAGAGTCTCTTCCACGAGCATGGCCAGCAGCTCCAGCTCCTGGCTGCTTCCTGAGGCAGAGTCTAGACCATACACGGTCGGCAGCCCACACGGTTACGATTCAGCAAGTCCATGTTAAGCTCCTGCTGTCTATGAGACACTGTGCTGGTCTCAGGGGTTGGAGGAGGCTCAGGGGAGGACCAGACACCTCCCCCTCGACCATCAGTAACACTTAAGGAAACCCTGCAGGGAACTCTCACTCCCCGGGGACTCGGGGGTCCTAGCTTTCCTTCTCCATCTCGGTGCGTTGTGGCGGAGGCCCTCTCTTTGGAGACCAGAGAAATCAGGGAAGGCTGCAAGGGAAGTCCAGGGTCAGGGAGGCCAGACGAGGAGGGAGTCTGTGCCCGCCTTTGTGCCAAAGGTCACTTGCTCCTTTAGAAGTGGTTTACTGAGAGCTCTTGGCCCCTGACATGGAGGTTAGAGCTCCGGAAGGCCTGGTGGCTGTGGCCTGGGGTCTCACATCCCGCACAGGACAGTTTCATCACCTGCTGACAAATTAAGTTCCTCAAGAGAAATACAAGCCAAGCGCCGGGGGACATTAGCATCTGGCCTGTGGAAGATGGTCCTGAAAGCCCCCAGCGGGTTGGTTGGAGAGTTGGAAACTCCCTCTCCCTGGAGCCTTTTGGGACAATGTTGACACACCCTAAATCCAGTGGCTGGGGTCGTAAGAGAAAGGAGAAAACCATGGAAAGACAGAGGCAGAGATTGGGGCTGCACAGTCAACCCTGAGCCAGCCCTCAGTAGCTGGAGGAAGCAAGGAAGGGTCCTCCCTTAGAAACTTCAGCAGGAGTGCAGCCCTGCAGACACCTTGATACCAGACTTCTGGCCTCCAGAACTGGGAGAGGATGTGTTCCTGTTGTTTTCAGCCACCCAGCACGTGGTGCCCTGTAGCTGCACCCTCAGGAAGCCAGTGTACCATGTGTCCCCTTTGGAGACTTCCGAAGCATTAAATGCTTGAAGGTCCTGATTACTTGTTCCACTGTGGCCAGAGCAGGGCTGCTTCACCTGTGTGGCCAAGACTGATGGCTTCTGTGCAGGTGATTTATTTTGGAGCCGTGATTCCAGGGAGGAGGAGTGGCTCACTGGGAAAGGTGAAGCAGGGGTGGAGGGAAATCTCTGTGTGTAACTGGGGCTCTTTTCTCCTGGGGACCCTCTGAGGTACTGTGTAGGACATGCATCAGTTGCCCACCTGAGACAACAGAGGAAGAAACAATTCATCTGTGAATGTGCATCCCCCACTGGCCAGGAGTTTCTGGGGGTGTTTACCCTGCATTTCCAAGGATGGGTATGGATGGGTATGCCCCAGAATGGCCGAGAACCTTCCTGGGCATCCCAGGGGCAGAAGCAGAGGACCCAGAACAGAGAGCAAGTGATGTGGAGGGCCACGGAAGCAGGTGCTACCAGCTACCCCTGTAGGCAGCTGGTTGCTCCTGCAATAGCTAGAGCGAAAATGTGAGCTGAAAGATGGGGCAGGGAGATGTCCAGCACATCACAGTTGCCCACACTTCTTGAAACCTGGAATTCTTTCCTCTTGGTGGCACACACTGAAACCCTGAGACATGTGGGGCTGGTGGAAAGTTCCACTGGGTCCTCTGGGAAACTAGTCCCATGCATGAAATTGTCAACGTGGGCTTTGTGATGCACCCATAACATCTCCATTCACTTATTCATTCACTCATCTATTCATTAATTCAGCAAACTTTTACCAAGTGCCTTCTGTGCCTCCTCCCAGCCAGGCTGCAGGACAGAGGCAAGCAGTCCTGTCCTCGTCCTAGCTCTTGAGAGGCTCATAGTCCAGGGCAGGGGTCAGCAAACTTTTTGTAACGGATGACATAGTAGATATTTGGCTTTGTGGACCAGATGGTCTTGTTGCTATTGTAGCAGGAAAGCAGCCACAGACAGTATATAAACAAATGGACCAGGCTCTGTTCCAATAAAACTGTATTTACCAAAACAAGGGATAGGCTGGATTTGGCCCACGAACCATAGTTTGCTAACCTGTGGTCAGCACTTGAGGAGATGTACAACCCAAGTTTCAGAAAGCCCAGGAGATAATACCAAACTCTGCCCAGGGAAATCATGGAAGGCTTCACTGAAGAGGTGTCATATTAGTAAGGTCTTGAAAGATGAGTGGAAGTTTGCTGGATTGAAAAGTAGGAGAAAGGCATTCCAGACAGAGGTAACCGCACCTGAGAAAGCATCCAGTGTGTGTGTGTTTCTGAAGAGTGAGACTGTCCAGAAACTGTGGGGGTCTGAAAGTTGAACGTAGCAAGAGGAAATTTACTCACAATTAATGAACATTAAGGCAAGATTCTCTGGGAAATATTTTCAGATAAGACAAGCCATGGACAGTTTTAAAAGCAGATTGGATGGGAGGAGAAGACAAGTCCTCCTTTCTGTGCCGGGAGTCTCTCCTGGGATCCTTCCCTGGAGCATCAGGCCTCAGATGGACATGAGGGCGGGTTTGGAGGGTCTGCCCAGGGCTGGGGGTGGGCAGGACCCTCAGAACTTAACTCTGCTTCACCCTGATGGGGAGCATGCCCTGCCACCTCCATGGGCCACAGCCACTCAGGGTGGTGTCAGTGACAAAGATACTTTGCTTAGTCAAACTCTAGTCAGGCTCCTGACCATTCTCCTACGCCTATCTGTGCACTTCCTTTTAGAATCTAGTTTTAGCAAGAATCCTAAGTTTAACAAGAACTTCCCACCTGTGATATCTGATCACCTTGGATACCTAATCAGGTTCTTCACCCTCCCTGCTCCCAAAGGTGATGTCTGATCACTCTGGCCTGTCTCTCACTCTCAGATCATTCTAGCCAGAATCTCCCCCACCCCTGATGTGTCCTCTTAGTAATTTTCCATCCACTGATCTCCACCTGCTCCTTGGTTATTCACTTCCACTTTCAGGCTGTATTCCGAGTTGAGCCCAACCTCTTCCCCCGACTGCAAAGCCCCACTGCAGTGGTCCCTGTACCTACTGCAGTGGTCCTGAATAAAGCCTGCCTCACCATTTTGTTTGTTTTTTTTAAATAAATAAATTTATTTATTTATTTTGGGCTGAGTTGGGGCTTTGTTGCTGTGCACGGGCTTTCTCTAGTTGCGGCGAGCGGGGGCTACTCTTCGTTGTGGTGCGTGGGCTTCTCACTGCGGTGGCTTCTCTTGTTGCAGAGTATGGGCTCTAGGCGTGCAGGCTTCGGTAGTTGAGGCTCATGGGCTCTAGAGCGCAGGATCAGCAGTTGTTGCGCACGGGCTTAGGTGCTCTGAGGCATGTGGGATCTTCCTGGATCAAGAATCGAACCCGTGTCCCCTGCATTGGCAGGTGGATTATTAACCGCTGCATCACCAGGGAAGCCCTCCCTTACCATCTTTAACAAGTGTCATTAGTTTTGGGTTTTTTTCCCTTAACATCAGCCAGGGCCCTAGTGGTCCCCTGGAGCTAAAGTCACCTGGAGTGTGCACCAGCTCAGAGGCCACGCAGCGGTGGTTGGCGAGAGGGTTTCCTGGGATAGTGTCTACAAGGTTGACTGGGAGGAGGACTCTGCTGGGACCCACCTTCCTGCCCAGCTCTGGGGTCTCCAGCTCAGGCTCCCCTTCACTGTGGGACCTGGGGGGCGGGGCTGCCCTCTCTGTGGACCCAGCCTAGCAGCTGAGGACCAGGACCCCCCACTAATCCCATGTTGAAGATGGTCAGCATCTCCGTCACTCATCAGGGTGGACTAGCTGTGCTGGGAAAGGGGCTTTCAGACCACTGTGACCTGGCCTTCTGCTTCTGGGCTGGCCCCCTGGTGTGTGAAGCAGAGAGCTCCTTGCCTTTGAGTTGACAGTTTCTGAATTCTGAATCACTTTTCTGGGTCTGTACTGAGACCTTCCCCTCCTCCCACTCTCTGCAGAGTAAGGTGGTTGGTTTGGAGTGTGAGGTTGGTGGAAGAGGATGGGTCAATGTCTTTCGCCACATAACAAACAGCCACCAAACCTCTGTGGCACAACTATAAGTGCAGAGTTTTGCCCACGCATCAGTGGGTTCGCCTGGTGCTCTGCTGACTCAAGCTTTGCTTGGCAGGCTCACTCAGTTGCCTGTGGTTACTTGAGGGTTGGCTAGGCAGCTTTGTTGATCTTCACCTTGATCTTCCATGTCTGGGTCCTCAACTGGGACCCTGGGGCTAATTTGGCTGTGCTCCCCATGGCTTCTCCTCCAGCAGGCTAGCCGGACTTGCCTGGAGAAGTCAAAGAGAGTGGCAGCCTGGCCTTGATGGGCACACTGTCACTTACACTGCATTCTATTAGCCAAAGCGAGTCACAAGGCCAGGTTGGACAGGAAGACCCCAACTCTTGATGAATCGCCTGACAAGGGACCAGGAGGCGGGCAGGGATGATGAATTATGGCCATTTTTGCAATCAACCTATCACAGATGGACTCCCGCCATGGGGCAGAAACTGAGGACTAAATTGCTTCCGGAGTGAGGGTGAGGCCGTGTGGACAGAACCTTCCATTTGAATTGTTCTCCCCCTTCCCAAGGTCTTACTGAGCCTGCCCACAAACCCTCGCCTAATGCGATCTTGCCCAGACCCTGGGAGTCTTCTGGAAAGGAGATGTTGTCCAGAAGCAGCTGCTATGTCCTCTCTCTCTCCCCAGCCTCTCCTGTAGGGTCAACCACGAGCCTTCTTGGTGTCTCAGCTTCCCATCCAGGCTCCCTCAGGTGTTATCTGGCAAGGGAGCCCCACCACACCTGCCAGCCGGTGCTGCCATTTATCAGGTCCTCACTCTGTGCCGGGCGTGAATGCATGCTCTGTATACATCATGGGGTTCAGTTCTTACAGCAATCCTGGGAGCCCTCCCCATTATCCTCTTGTTCAGAGGAGGACCCGGGTCACAGAGGTTAAGTAACATGCCCAAGTTCCCCCAGCTGTAAATGGCAGAGCCAGAAATCAAAACCCGGTTGGACTGACCATTGAACATGGCACAATTTCTCAACCCCATCCTACAGATTGGAAGACCAAGACTCTCCCAGTCAAGTGACGAACTTCCTCTTCTCCAGCCCGGCAGTGGTCTGGCAGATGAATGCTAAAGTTTTTAAATTATTTTCCTTCAAGTTTCCATCTGTTCACACAGCAACAGAATTTATGTATGTTCAGGCACCATCTGTGACTGCAACCCCATTTCCAAATCCAAAAGCATTTTTTCCTTTTTGTACTTAACATGCACGATGGTGTGGTGGTCCTGAATAAATAAATCATCTTGGATTGCCAAAGTTCCAGGAGCCTCCATGGGAATTTTTCTCTGAGGAGGGAGGAAGGAGGAAAGGATTTTGCAAAATTGGAATTTTGTTTTCCTGATGTGGGCTATCTCTTCTGGCTGACATTTTGGTGGGCTCCCATCTGTTGGCTGCATTTCACGCCATCTCTTTGTTGTCTCGGTTAATAGCAGATGATGCACGAGCGTGTGTGTGTGTGTGTGTGTGTGTGTGTGTGTGTGTGTGTGTGAGTGAGCACCTGTGTGCCCGACTTCTGCATCTTTGAAAGCTCTTCTCATCACCCCTACCTGGAGGGCCACCATGGCCACAGTCACATAGCTTGAGGTTTGGGGAGGGATGACCTGGCTTGAAGGATGGAAGAAGTGGTGGTTCCGTGGGCTCCGAGGCTTCCCGGGTCCCCAGAGCTCTGAGAGGCCAGGGCTGGGGCCCTCTCCTCTAACTCAGGGGCCTCCCAAATCAGTTGTGTCCTAGAGTCCAAGAAATAAATTTAGAAGCCCTTTCTCCCCACAGTCCTTCCCTGGACTGCCTAATAATTTTCTGACTATACCACAGCCAGGCTGATCTTCTTGATTCTTTTAGCTCTTTTGGTGTCATGTCCTGTTCCATCAGCCTGGCTTTCAAGGCTGGTTTCTCCAGTCCATGAGTCTGACGGCACCTCTGCCTGCTTCAGTTTCTCCAGTGTGCCCCATCTCCCAACCCTGCCCACCCTCATGCAGGAGGCTGCCTGCCCACTCTCTCCCGCCCTGAGAGCCAGTCCCGGGTCACCTTGGGATGGCTTCCCCACACCCATCTCCTCTTGGGCCCCACAGCCTGGGCGGCCTATGCTTACTGGGTGTGTGAGGGCCCTGGGGACAGAGTCCCGTGTGCACGCAGCTTGGCAAGCTCACGCCCCCTGGCGGGTGAGGGGGTTACACAAGGGGAGGTGCCACGGTATCCAGACCCTGGGTGGTTAGTGGGGCCACTAGATCCCTTCCTCAGACGGTGTGGGAAGATCAAAGGCCACAGTCCACACAGAGAGCTCAGCCCAGGGTCCAGCACGTGGTGAGCCCATGGTGCATGTTTGTCCTTTGTGCTCTTTTCTGGGTTGGGGACAGATGGCAGAAGACAGGACACAAAGAAAGCTGGACAGGCTTTTCAGCATTTTGACCTTCTCAAGGTGTCATCCCCAGAGAGCACTGAGATTGAAGGGGGGTAGAGGACACTTTGACATCCCCAAGTGGTTCCTGGTGTTGGCAAGCCCCCAAACCTAGTTGTTCAAGATCAGGGCTTTTCTATGATAATAATTACTTACGTTGTAAGTCTTCCTGAAAACTTATTTTTAAATTATTAAATGTTATAAATATCATTAAATGTCTTAGAAATACAGAAAGTCGTGTTACTTCTCCCCCTAAGTCCTCTTTCTTAACACAACTGCTCTGTCATTGGGATGCTTCTTCCCACCTTCTCAAAGCTGCTGTGGCTTTTTACATGGTGCATGCACTGCTTTACAAGCCGGGGCCCTCGGGCACCAGCTGGCACTCACTGCGTTTTCACTCTGCTGGATCCCATACTAAGTGATCCATGTGGCCCAGTTCTTCCTGTGCTCACAGCAGCTCTTCTGGATGACAGATCTGAGGCTTCAGCAGTCAGGTGACTTGCCGAAGGGCACACAGAGATCCTGGGCCAGGCAGTCAGCCCCAGGGGTCCCTCTGCTCCTCACGACAGCCTGCAGGTGGGCAGTGCAGGGGGATGGCACACATCCCTATAGCCCATTTCACACTAAGAAACTCGGGTTTAGAAAGGTGAGGGGACTTGCCCCATATGCAACTGGTTACGAAATCTGTGGATTGTATCTCAGAAATGTCTTCCAAATCTCCCCTTCCATCCATCATACTCTTGGAAGAACTTATCCAAAATACATCTGAACCTGCCCCCTTCCCTGACCTTTCTCTGGGCTTTGACACGGCATTCAAAGGCTTGTCACATAAATAGCAGCAGAGCACAGTGTTTAAGGGCACTGAGTTTGAAATCAGAGAGACCTGGGTTTGAAGGTTCCTAGTCCTGTGACTGTGGACAGGGCTGTTCTTTCTGTCTGGAATATTCTCTCCCATCATGCCCCTGGAGGCAAACTCCTACTCATCCTTCAGGACCCAGATGTCAGGGAAGCCTTCCAGATTTCCCCAGGCATTCCATCCTGTATGCTCCACAAGCCCCGTGCATGGACTGCACTTCTCTTCCCTGAATGTTCCCATGGTCAGAGGCTGTATCTGGGTTTTCTGGGAGCCCCACAGGTCAGTAGCATTGAACGTTGGCCCGATGGGCTGATCATCATCTTGTAGCAGGAGGAACTGCCTGACTCCTGCCCACTTAACACAGCGATGTTCACCTGCAAGGTCCAGGGCCCCTTCCATTGGCACAGACACACCTGCCCCCGGCCAGGTGGCTCTCTTGCAGCAGTGGGCCTGCGAGCATCTGGAAGTGATAACCGGCCACTGGCCAGGCCTTGTAGCGGGAACGGCTCAGGGAGGAAGGTCAAGACACATATTTTCTCTTAATTAGAAACTAACGAGCTGGGGCTCCCCAGCTGGTCAGTGCTGTTGGAGCCACATCCTGTCAGCCGGAGGTTCAGCCTGTGGCTGTGTGTGGCAGGGCTTCTGGGAGAGAGGGGGCCTGCCTGCTGAGTGCCCATCCAGCCTCCAGTGCCCGTGGAAGGCCCATCTGCCAGGGCCACAGCTGGGCCATTTGGCGGGGCCTCTGCAGCCTGAGAAAGAGCCACAGCTGGGCCATTTGGTGGGGCCTCAGGATGGGACAGGCTTCGTGCTTCTCCCTCTGGTCATTGCCTCGTGCCTTGTGCTGGTTCCTGTCTGGAGCCCCCTCCTCGCTTTCACACAGACAGATCTTCATAATGTAGGCTCAGGTATCTCAGTGAGGCCTCCCCTCAGGGTGATGGTTCTCAGAGGGTCACCTTTTAGCCCCATGCCCAGCCTGCTGAACCATGACAGTGAGCACAGCTCTCAGGAAATCCCACCACCAGGGGGAGAATGACCTTCATTCAGCTCAAGACCAGGCACGTGTCCGCAGGAAGCTGCCCCTTTGAATGAGCATGTCCAAGTCCCCTAGCTCTTATGGCATAGAGAGAGCAGAGCACAGCAGGTGACGTCCTGCCCTGCCCTCCTGGCTGAGCAACCTTGGATGTGCTGCCTTCCTTCTCTGAGTCTCCTCAGGTCTCTCATTCGCAAAGTGAGGACAAGAAGAATGATGCTTATCTGGGCTATTGTGAGCAAAATAATATAATGCAAAACGTGGAAGCTTACAAGCTTACCGTACTGTACTGGCTGTGAGCGGTCAGCCGGCACATGTGGCACAGGGCACCGAGGACGCACTGCCACTGCACTGAGTGAGGCTTAAAGGGAGCAAAGTGCAACGTTCCTGCTGCCGGGATTGGATATTGCAGTGGGAGAGGGGACCCGCACTGAACAAATAATCCCAGATGCATTTAATCAAGTCAGGCCGTGTCCAAGTGGGGCGGTGCTGTTTGGGCATTTGAAACCCACTGCAGGGGAGCAGGGCTGCTGGGAAGGGGGCAGAGGGAGTGAGCTCTCTCATGACATCACAGTGGCAGGTCCTCCTGCTTTCAAACAGGTTTTCAACATCTCCCTGGTGGATGCCATCTGGATCCCTTAGGGACTAGTGGGTGTGTGGTAATGAGTTCCAGCATCACTGGGTGGTGAGGTGGGGGTCTGGTTTGCACACCATTGTCTGACGGGGATATAGGAGAGGGTGCCTCTGGCTGGGAACCCATGCCTGCTCTTCAGTCTGCCATCTCCTTTTGCCCCCTGGTATGTGAAGCCTTGTAACCCCAGAATCTGGAGACATCAGAACCCTAGGATATTGGTCCTAAAGGACCCCAGGAGAATTGGGTCCAGTCTTCTCACGTTATTGAGAAGAAAGAGGCAAATCCCAAGAGATCTGGGTCTCAGGTCTCGGGAACTTGGGTAGGTGTTTTCCCCTCACTAGGCCTCAGTTTCCCCCTGAGTACAATGAGGGTGTTGGGCTAGACAGTTGCTAGAGTCTTTTCATCTGTGATATGCTTATGCGCATAAAAAACTCTATTAAAAAAAAGAAAGAAACACAATAAAGCCTTGTCAGTCATCATTTTCCAAGTTTTCTGTGTATTTTTTCATCAGAAGACAAAATGTGATTAGACCGTAAATTAGGCTAATTGTTCCCAAAACAGAATTTAAACATTTGAATATGTTTGCAAGAGGAAAGCAAAGTGAAGGAAGCTGTGGGGAGTCAGGGCTGATTCCCTCCCAGGGTGGGGCCCCTGGGGGCCTCCGGGGGGGCCGTGGGTACTGTCTTGGGGAGCAGGAGGCCCAGCGTGGGGACCGTATGCTTTCCCTGTGGCCTAGTTGCACGAAAGGTCAAGGTGTGTGGGTCCCGAGGTTCCAATGTTCATCCATTCTCACTTGCTCATTCACTCACCCTAGAGATGTGAGTGGAGCGCTCAGCCCTGCTGGTCAGGAGGACAGCTGCGGTTCCTGCCCTGCAGAGCCCAGGGGCTGGCTGGAGAGACAGGGAGACACCAGGGGATTGCAGCCCTGTGTGATGGGGGCGTGGGAGGGTCAGGAAGGATGACACCGGAGCACAGGCTTGAGGGGTGAGGAGGGCCCAGGCCTTGAGGAGAGGGACCGGCCTTTCCAGAAGAGAAGTAGCCTGTGTGAAGGCCAGGGAAGGGGCAACCTGGCCCATAGTGGCTGTAAGCAGACTCAGGCCATTGTATCAGGAGCTAGGAGCTCTGGGGAGAGTTGCACACTGGGGCTGGAGAGGCTGGTGTGTGGGATCTAGTGAGTGTGGCCTGGGTGAGAAGTGCGGAGCAGGGAGGGGATGGAGTCACCTCTGTGTGTAGGGCTGTGTGCCCTCCCCTGAGGAGCTGTCAGGTCAGTTGAGGGTATGTACCTCACTGCTGGCCTCAGGGAGGGTCACCAGTGGGCCATCTTAGGCAGGGTCCACCCCAATTCCTCCTGTTTCATAATTAGAGGCCAGACTGTTGAAGAGGCTGGCAGGTGCTCCTGGGAATGACCTGGCCCCTGAAGACAGAGACTTGGGTACCACAGAGAGCCCTGGGCCCAACCCTCTAGGTACAGATGGGGAAACTGAGGCTTAGGGAGATGGGAGGCATGGAGAATAGTTGTCATTACCCGGTGAGGTGGCAATGGAGGTGGGGTTAGAACCCATGCACATGGTCTCCCGGCTCACTGTGCCCCCTCTGCTCAGAGCACTGGACAGTGAACAGCATCCTCTGGTGTGATGTGGCAGCTGCAGGTGGCTTTGATGGGTGCTGAGAAAGGGGAGGGTCTCCCTCTCTGGTTCTGGGTAAAGGAGATGGACACGGGCCTAAGCTGTGGGAAACTTCCCAGACAAGGAAGGCCCTGACGTTTGTGGAGGAGGCAGAGACAAGAGACAGGGGCCTGCTAGACGTCTCGGGGGGTGGGGGGGTGGGGTCTTTAAGCCCAGGAGAAAGGACTATGGATGGACTCTGTGATTGTAAGACCTCAGGAACAAGTGACCAAACAGCTGAGCCATGGGAGCTCAGAGACGGGAAATGCCAGGGAAGGGGCAGGGCCATGTGCCAGGCTGGGCTGTCTCTCTCCCACCCTCTGTGAATGCTGTCCCAACAGGCTGCAGCGGCTGAGGTGAAGGAGGGCTAACAGATGCTCTCAGATATGGTTTTGTTCAAAGAATGAGCTTAATTAGATGTTTATGCCTATGGTTGTGAGTCCAAAGTTTTCTCTCTTTTTGGCATTCAACCCAGGAATGTTATTGAAGATCATCTGCAGAGGAATATCCAGATAGTTGGAAAGTGATAAAGCAGATGGTCCCATTGTTAAATCTGACCTTTCCCTCTCATCTCGTGGCTAAGCATGGCAAGATTGGACCCTGGAGGGGCTCACACGGGTGCCTCACCGTGCAGAGTGCTGGGTCCCTCGCAGCCACCCTGAACCCATGGCTGGGAGACTTGGGACCTCTCAGAAGGTCAGCTGGAAGGGCCTGTGCCATTGTAGGATGGGGCATCTGGGGCCCAAGGTCATGCAGCAGAGAGCTGCTCAGTGACCTCTGCTCCACATGAGGCAGCATCCCCACCCACCCCCTCCATAGGCAGGAGCCCCACCCAGGCCTATGGCCCCACCTACTTTGCAGAACCAGGAGAAGGAGTGTCTGGCTTGCTATCCTCAGACAGGTAAGGCTCGCAGCTGAGCACCATGGTCCTGAGCTCAGGGGAGGGCAGGAGCCATGGCGTGGGCTCTGGATGATTCCCGTGGGTCCTGGGTCTGACCCACACCCCATTGCCTTCTCTGCCTGCCCCTGTCTCTCTTCTCTGTCTCTCTCCTCTGCCCTCATCACTGCCTGGGGCATGGGGCGGAGGGGCAGCCCAAGTGCTCCCTGGCCCGAGCTTTCCCTCACAGGGCAACTCAAGTCCTTCAGGGGTCACAGGTGCCTGCCACTGCCTGGTGCCCCACGGGGCCTGTGGTGTTAATGGGGATGTTTAGCTGCCCACCTGCTCCTGGGGACTGTGGGACTGGACAGGAAGGCGATGTTGCCATTTACCCACTGGCCCTGAATGAGGCTGCTGGCCTCCTGCAGGCGACAGGGGCTGAGGCCCAGAGTGGGCAAGCCGGCAAACTGGGAGAGCTGGATGGGATGGCTGGGGGTCTGGGAACCATGCAGAGAGGGCACGACACTGGAGTGCGTGCTCTTTTCCTGGAATCAGCCATGGGATGGCAGGGAGTATGGGCTGTGGCTACCCAATCTTTCACTGCAAATCAGTTCTCCCTTGGCTGTCACTGTACTTCCACAGGCTCTGCTGGAGGGGCCAGTGTGTGGATGGGAGGAACAGGGGAGAAGGGCATGATGGGCTGTGGGGGCCAATTGGTCCTTCCTGATGCCCAATGCTGACGGCCCCATGGAGGGGGCTGGTGTCCAGCCGGGGTAGAGCAGGGCGAGCAGCATGGCGGTTTAGGGATGCTGGCATGCAGTTAGGGATCCACTCTGTGTCCTGGCTCTGTGCTCACCCACGGCCCGGACCTGACCAAGCTGCTTAACAGCCCCAGCCTCCCTTTGACCTATGACCTGGCAGTGATGGTAGTCATATCATAAGTGAAATCCTTCCGTAGCACATGGGAATCCTCACTCTCCGGCTACTGTTTCTGTTATTAATATTCCCACGGAGGAGGGGTCCTACTGGGAACTGACAGAGCTGTGATGGGTCAACAGCAGTTCTCATCTGAAGGCTGATGACCGGCTTTGGTCCATCCCCACGGCTAGCAGAAGGAGAGGAAGAAGGCTATCTCACAGCTTGGTGGGCATAGGTTAGATGTGTAAGAGACTTCCTAAAGGGGTGTGACTGGGTACGCTCTGGAGCACTCTGAAGGCAGGAGTGACCATAGTGGAAGGAAGGGTGAGTGGACCAAAGTGCCGCCGCAACTCTAGGCGCCCCGACTCTAGGTCGTCCCTGATCAGGTGGGAGACAGGCTTGTACTCCGAGCTGGGCAGCTCCTGGAGTCTCCTCTTGCTCAGGGGGTTAGGAGGACGCTGGAGCCAGACAGGCTCCTATTTGGCCCAGGCTGTGTCTCCCGACCTGCGCTCCTGGGTGGAGGTGAGGCCTTCAGAGGTCTTTCTCAGCCAAGGGTGGAGGAGGAAAGCAGTGCTGACAAGCTGGCTGGCCTAGAGAAAAGTATCTTCAGAAATCCGGAGCTGAGTCACCCTGTGGGAACAGACCTCAGCCAGCAGGATCTGTATTCAGGGCACACAGCCCTTAGACTCTCCACTTTAGCATTTTGATTTAATTTATTTTATCTTGCAGAACGGGAGGGATAATGGAAGGACAGTCTGTTAACACTGGGCCTGGCAGTGGGCTGGGAAGCCTCCTCCTCTGAGTTCCTTGCTTTGCACACTCAGTGACGTGCCTGGAAGGCTCTCAGGATGAGCACAGGCAGAGGCAGGGCCGGCCCGGGCCCAGCGAGCCGGGCAGAGCGCGGGCGGCACACCAAGCTCGCGGCTCCGCTCCACCGCCTCCCACTCTGGGCTGTCCTGGAGCCCGAAGGGCGTGGGGAATCTGGAACCCAGAGAGGCTGGGAGACCTGTGCAAGGCCAAGGAGAGATTCCAGCTCCAGGAAACGTGAAGCTGCTCCCTCCTCCCCTCCAGCGCTCCGTGCATGAGGAACGTGAATCACCTGGGAGGCTGGGAAAGAGCAGTACCTTGCCTCCTGTCTCCGTCTCCAGATGTGAGAAACGCGTTTCTCCTCCCCCTGCTCTCCGTCATCTCGAGTTGGAGTTCGCTGTGTGGGAGGAACAAGCCCGTGGGCTCCGTGCGTGGTGTGGTGTTGCTGGCATCGCTCCTGCTGGTGACAGGAGTGCAGCCAGCAGGCAGGGATCTCTGCTCGCCCGTGTCAGAGGCCGGGCCGACTTCCGAGGGCAGCTTGTGCAGGTAATGCTGCTGCTATAGCAAGGCTGTGGGGCCTCTTATGCTCACCCACGGGGCCAACCCTAGGGCCTCTTCCAACCATCTCTGATAGCCCTCAAAGGCGGCAGCTCGTCCGTCGTCACGCTCTGTCACCTCCTCCCTCTCTGCTTCCCTATTCCCGCGTCAGTGCTTCCGGGATCACCTTCTACATAACCTGCTTGTGGCCAAATCCTTAACCCCAGCATCTGGGGAGACTCACTGAATGCTGGGGATGGATGCCCCTGCTCCCCGGGGCAGACAAATGAGCACCCTTCTCCCGGCAGCATGGCTCTCCAGGCCCTGGGAGGCCTCCCCTGGCTGGGCACTAGCTGAGGGTCCAGCACAAACCACAGGAGTCTCTCGGCCATTCCCAGCAACCACAGCATTTGGCTTCAACCAGCCCCTCTGTTCTGTTCACAGTTTTTGAGGGTTCTAGAAATCTGGTGTCTTTTTGGGAGAATGGAAGCACCTTGTTTCTAAAATATGTCCTTCCCAAGGAATCATCCATTACAGTAGGTCTTGTATTGCCTGGACCAGAGAAAATTCCAAGGGGTAAGTCATATCACTCTTGGCAGACAACATGCCAGGCATTTCATTGCGTGAGCTGATGGGTTCTGATATAATTAAAGAAGCAGTACCTCAGGCCTGGAGATCAACAGATGAGGAAAAGCCATTCTTAAAACAAAACAGTAATTGCCGCTGCATTTTCAATTAGATTGTCTGAGCAGATGTCAATACCTCTGCCTGTGGGACCAGGAGTTGTGTGTCCCGGTGTCTTCCAGCAAGAGCCCTTCCATGGAATACACACCCTGGCCTTCACACTCCTTTCCAATGGGCTTGGAAAACAGACACAAGCCCTGGGGAACCAGAGGAGGGCAAACCTTATAGTTTCCTAAATACAGGCAGAATCACTGTCATCCTCAAAGAACAGCAA
Organism: Orcinus orca; assembly: GCF_937001465.1. Taxonomy (NCBI): domain Eukaryota; kingdom Metazoa; phylum Chordata; class Mammalia; order Artiodactyla; family Delphinidae; genus Orcinus; species Orcinus orca. The sequence goes on along the minus strand of NC_064578.1, from coordinate 38,463,737 downwards.
TAGGTGCACAGGCTGGTCTATGTACCCCTCGGTGGTTCCCTCCATCTGTTCCTCCGCCCCTCATCCCCCGACCTCTTTCCTTCCTTCTCTTTTCCCTCCCTTTCCTTTTTCCTTCCCACCTTCCTTCTTCCCTTTCTCTTAAAGAACAAGGAAAAACAAGGACCACTGCAGCATGTCTCGAGAAGGTGTGAACTCTGGCGTTGCACGCTGGGGTTCTGCCTGGGCATTGGGCTCGGAGTCCTGTGAGCTCTTTGGCACTTTATTTCACCAACAACTTGCCTGATTGTGCATGGATCCCTGTGCTGTGGCAGTCCCAACATTCAGGGAGCTTATACCTCTACTAGTTCCTGGATGCAAACCTTGAGAAGCCAACTTGGAGAAGGAGCCTAGTATGGCAGTCACCGCTCCCGGGCCCTGCAACAGAGGTTTTGTCAAAGCGCACAGGCCTCTGGAGCCTGCCCCTGCTTCTCCTCCACCGAAACAGCCCTCCCTTCTCCCTGGACAGCACTTGGAAACCTCATGGATGGAGGTTTTAGAGTACAACTCTCTTGTTTGTGGCTTTATTTCCAGAGCCTGGCACAATGTCTGGCCTCCAGCAAATATTGTTCATGAGGAGACCGGACCAGTGGACCCTTCCTAGGTTTCTCTGGATGATGCCTGCACACTGTTACTGTAGGACGTCCATCTCCCTCTTTTCTAGGAGAGTCATTTTTCCCTGGGAAAACAGTGCAGTCTCCAACAAACAGCCCTAGGGTCTGCATGGGACCCTATCAGGGGTCAGCAGCCAGGTGTAGATCTCCTGAGCTGGGCAGAGAAAGGGCTGCAGAGTTAAATATCATAAATGGACTCAGATGTGTCCAACTTCATCAGCACTGGAGTCTGCTGAACTTGAGAAACTGCTGGGGCTTGGCAGGAGTTGGCAGTCCCAGGGGCAAGGCTCCTGTGTGGAAGGGGCTGCCAGAGGCCTCCCCTAGCCCAGCCCTCTCTGGTGCTCCCGGCCTGGCCCCCTGGGCTACACGCCCTCCCCTGGACACTCTGCAGACGGAGAGGGCACCAGACAGGCGCTGATGGAGGCTGGTGCCTGCACATGTGCTTCATCCTCCAACACCCCTGGGGCCCTGCAGGGCTGGTTATTAGCTTCCTCATTGCTGGTGGGGTTTCTGCTCACAGGGGAAGGGTGGCTGAGGCAGGCTCTGAACTGAGGCCCAGCTGACTGCCAAGCCCACAGCCTTTCAGGACTGCCCATGGCCTCCAGACGGGGATGGGTAGGGAGAATGGCTGTGGCCATTGCAGATGTGCTGGGTCTGGAGCCCACCAGCCTCCAGTTTTGCAGGAAGCATGAGGCTGGCCAGGCCACTCCAGAGTGTACAGACAGGGTGCCCTGCTGTCCTGAGGGAGAGCCTGCCCCCAGGCTACAGTGCAGGGCCAGCGTCAGGCAGCTGGGAACTGGAATGAGGGGAACTCCCTTCTCCTCTTGGGTGGGGAGATGTGCTTAAACTCATATTTAAACTCATGACTATCTCCCTCATGATGCTTCCAAATCCACCATTTGAGATTCAGTCCTTGGGGTCAATTGCATTCTTGTTCAGGTTTCTCCCAGGGTGGCTGTGGAGTGCAGTGATGTCTTATCTGTCCCTCCACAGTGTGCACCTCCCAAGCCGGATGCTTCATCTCAGCACTTGCGTGCCCAGGGCCTGGCTGCTCCAGGATGTTTGCTGAATGAATGTGATTGGCACATTTAGGGCAGGTGAGGCTCTGGGTTCATGGGGCTTGAGGAGGGAGGAGGGAGCTGATAGCGAGCTCCCTGCCTTCACAAATCTCCCTGGGGCTGAAATAGCCCAGCTTTCAGCCCAGGCCCCTCTGGAGGGGACAAATAGTGTACTGAAAAGACAAATGCCTCTGCATACAGTGTATTCTTCAACTTTCCAGTGGTCATTTCCATCCCTTTTTCATTCCTAGGAAATCTTCTGGCCCAGAGGAATGCTGGGTCTCCCCAGGCAGGACACACTCTAGTGCTGACAGGTGGGTGAGGGGCCGGGGCAGTGAGCTTAGGGTAATGTGCTGATGTGCCCATAGTCAGGAGTGGAGGGACGGCTTTACAGGAAGCTGTGTGAAATTCGCGATTGCTGTTTCAGCGGTCAAACCTTGGGGTGCAGGAAGACAGGGGTCAGATGGTGAAAGGGGCACGTTCTATGGCCTCACTTCCCCATCTGCCAACCAATGGGCCACCCCAGACCTGCCCCTCTGTCCCTCCCCCAGTCCCTGGGGAGGACAGAGGAGGAAGTCCAGGCTCAGGGACTGAGTGCCCCTGGCTGTCCTGGCCTGTCCCTGCCCTGCAGAGACTCCCTGGGCTTCTCAGCGGAGAGACCTCCCCTCCCCCAGGTGTGGGCAAAGGGATCCTTCTGTCCCTCATCTGCTTCAGGTGGATACATGTTGGTGCCCACCACGTGCAAGCTCTGGAGCATGGCTCTCCATTGGTACTCACCTGTTTCTTGCATCTAAGTGGCTGGAGATGAGTGAGTTTTTCTGTGAGATCTTGCAGAAATCCCAAGAGAGAGGCAGGGAAAAAGGCCAAGGAGACAGAATCCTGCCGGTTGAAAGGAGCACCTGCCCGGCAGCTGTTTCTCAGTCTCTGTCGCCTGGTCCAGGAGCTGTGCTAGCCTTCAGGTAGATTCATGGGAGCACCCAGGGCTGCAGCTGCAGGGACCAAGGAGGCTTGGGTGCGTTCAGGGAGCACCCTGCCCAGGTCTGAGGCCGGGGCACAGTGGCGGGAGGGAGACAGGAGACGTGCGAGTCAGCTTGGGCAAGTTCCATGGCTGCCCCTCCAGGGAGGGCATCTCTGAGGGCCTGAAGCTTTTATCCTGGGGTTCAGGATTGCTCCAGTGTGTGTGCCTGTATGTCTTTGTGTGTCTCTGTTTTTGTGTGAGTGGTGTGTGCTTACACCTGTGTGTGTTTTTGTATGTATCCCTGTGCATGCCCATGTCTGTGTGTGCTCATGCTTGTGTGTCCATGTGTCTGGGTTCACGCCTCTGTGTGTCCTTGTGTGAACTCATCGTTTCTGCATGAGGCCATGTGTGTGCTCACAAAAGCCTGTATAGCCACTCTGGCCTCCCCCCAGGAAGTTGTCTTTCTCCTTTTACCCTTGCTAATTTATCTTTTCCCCACTAACCAACTCTAGCCCTAACCTATATGGGAGTGTGTGTCCTGTGGGGGCTCTTCTGTCCCCATGGGAGGCCTGACATCGCCAGCTGGGGCAGGTCCTGTTGATTGTGGGAAGCGTCTGAAAGGCGGGAGTGGATGGGAGTAGAGGTGAGATTCTGCTTCCTGGGTTTCCAGACCCAGGTCAGCCTCTCCCCATGCATAGCCCTTCTGACCCTTTGTTTTCTCATCTGTGGAATGGGTATTCTGATGACTACATAATTGATTCCAAATGACAAATGTCAAGCCCCAGCACCATGGCAAGCCTATAGCAGATTCTCTGGAAATCTCTGTTTGGTCTCTTCAGTGACAGCACACTGAATGTCTCGAGTTTGTTCTGTTAGGAGTACTGGGGAGGAATAAATCCTGAGGGCATTTTCTAGTTGCATCTGGAGTCAGAGACAAACAGGAACAGATCCACGTTCTGAGGAATTCAGTCCACCTGGAGGAGCACATCACATGGCTCCTTATTATTATTACTGTTACTAATAGTACATAACAATAGCAATTAGTGATACTAACAACTACAGCTACGGCTAGCGTTTGCTGAGTGCCTGTACTGTGTTAGTCACTGAGCTATGTGTGTCACCGTGATCCACTATTTCCTATCATCTCTGCAACAACCGCATTTTATAAATGAGCAAATGGGGAATTCCCTGGTGGTCCAGTGGTTAGGACTCAGTGCTTTCACTGCCAGGGCACCTGCAAGCCGCATGGTGCAGCAAAACAAAAAAAAGAGCAAACTGAGCTCTCTCTGTGTTTCTCATTGATGACACCATTTGGATAAAATCAAGAGCGAGTGTGGTGTGGTGAGAAAGCACAGGACTGGTAGTCAGAAATTGGGGGGGTTATGCTTAATTGTGTCAGCAACGCATCCCAGGGATGCAGGCAAGTTGTTTTCTTGGATTCTCACTGAGCACTGTTGTATTTAATAGAGGTGTTTGCTACATCACCACGGTGCCTCTGCACAAGCTCCTTCTCAACCCAGGTGCTGTGATCTCCCAGCCCTCTGGGCAGATCCAGACCCCAGGGAGGGGCCCCACTCATCCGTCACCTGCTTGCCACACGGGTGGACTCCTGAACCTGGGAAGCTCACCTTTTCCCTCCTAGTCACAGATTAGTGACATTACCTGTGACAGCTCTACGTGCACTAATGCCTTCACCACTGAGCCCAGCAGTGCCCCTAGGGTTAGGGAACTGCGGGTGCCTTGATTATAAACACTTTTCAGAGGGTGTGTGATGCTGCCATTTGAAATCACATTAGGCTGAAACTTGAGAGTGAGGTTGTCAGCTCATCTACATTTGGAAATAGAGATTCGAATAACATTTCTGATTTGTTCCAAGCCGTTCCTGGGGATTTTGATGGGCTCAGGGGCCAAGCTATGGGTGGGAACCAGGGTGCCCTGTGGGTAGAGGGGAACCTGTTGGGGCCTGCTTATTTTTCTGTGCACATAGGCCACCCAGGCCACCCTGGGCACCTGCGCTTTCACAGCTGGAGCCGTTTGCTGAAGTAGGCCACTGCCTGCTCTGAGCAGGGTAGGTGGGCACATGGTGTCTCCCCCAGGGAGGGCACTTATTTTTGACCTGAGAAGCCATTTAGAAGGCCACGTGCTTTGTATTTAGACCCCAAATGCCATGTCTGTGCCCCGTTCTACTTTGATTTTTGTGGTTTTGGTCTCTCACTGGGTCACTGTCTCTAATTTTCCTTCAGGAGCTTGATTTTTCCCCTGCTTGTCTGTTCCTGTCTTCTTGTCTGTCTGTCCACCTGGAGGCCTACCTGTCTGTGTCCATCTGACCACTTTCTCTCTCCCTGTCCTGAGTCTTTCCCCACATCTCCCTTATTTCATATCTTCTCCTTCTGCCTCATGCTTTTCCTTTTTCTAAAATTAATTTTTATTGGAGTATAGTTGCTTTACAATGCTGTGTTATTTTCTACTGTATAGGAAAGTGAATCAGCTATACATATACATATAGCCCCTCTTTTTTGGATTTCCTTCCCATTTAGGTCACCGCGGTGCACTGAGTAGAGTTTCCTGTGCTACACAGTATGTTCTAATTAGTTATCTGTTTTATACATAGTATCAATAGTGTATATATGTCAATCCTAATCTCCCAATTCCTCTCACCCCCTTTTCCCCCTTGGTATCTATACATTTGTTCTCTATGTCTGTGTCTCTATTTCTGCTTTGCAAATAAGATCATCTATCTATATTTCTAGATCCCACATATATGCATTAATATACAATATTCATTTTTCTCTTTCTGACTTACTTCACTCTGTATGACACTCTCTAGGTCCATCCACGTCTCTACAAATGACCCAATTTTTTTCTTTTCTGTGGCTGAGTAATATTCCATTGTATATATGTACCACATCTTCTTTATCTATTCGTCTGTTGATGGACATTTAGGTTGTTTCCAAGTCCTGGCTATTGTAAATAGTGCTGCTATGAACATTGGGGTGTATGTGTCTGCTATGAACATTGGGGTGTTCTTTTTGAATTATGGTTTTCTCAGGGTATATGCCCAGTAGTGGGATTGCTGGGTCATATGGTAGCTCTAGTTTTAGTTTTCTAAGGAACCTCCATACTGTTCTCCATAGTGGCTGTACCAATTCACATTCCCACCAACAGTGCATGAGGGCTCCCTTTTCTCCCTTTTTGAATTTTTTCAAAAGCTTTTTCTGCATCTATTGAGATGATCATATGGTTTTGATTCTTCAATTTGTTAATAGGGTGTATCACATTGATTGATTTGTGTATATTGAAGAATCCTTGCATCCCTGGGATGAATCCCACTTGATCATGCATGATTCTTTTTTTTTTAACATCTTTATTGGAGTATAATTGCTTTACAATGGTATGTTAGTTTCTGCTTTATAACGAAGTGAATCAGCTATACATATATCCCCATATCTCCTCCCTCTTGTATCTCCCTCCCACTATGCATGATTCTTTTAATGTGTTGTTTGATTCAGTTTGCTAGTATTTTGTTGAGGATTTTTACTACATCAGTGATATTGGCCTGTAATTTTCTTTTTTGTGTGATATCTTTGGTTTTGTTATCAGGGTGATGGTGGCCTTGTAGAATGAGTTTGGGAGTGTTCCTCCCTCTGCAATTTCTTGGAAAAGTTTGAGAAGGATAGGTGTTAGGTCTTCTCTAAATGTTTGCTAGAATTCACCTGTGAAGGCATCTGGTCCTGGACTTTTGTTTGCTGGAAGATTTTTAAGCACAGTTTCAATTTCATTACTTGTGATTGGTCTGTTCATGTTTTCTATTTCTTCCCAGTTCAGTCTTGGAAGGTTGCACTTTTCTAAGAATTTGTCCATTTCTTCCAGGTTGTCCATTTTATTGGTATATAGTTGCTTGTAGTAGTCTCTTATGATCCTTTGTATTTCTGTGGTGTCAGTTGTAACTTCTCCTTTGTCATTTCAAATTTTACTTATTTGAGTCCTCTCCCTTTTTTTCTTGATGAATCTGGCTGAAGGTTTATCAATTTTGTTTATCTTTTCAAAGAACAGTATTTTAGTTTTATTGATCTTTGCTGTTGTTTTCTTCATTTCTATTTCATTTATTTCTGCTCTGATCTTTATGATTTCTTTCCTTCTACTGACTTTGAGTTTTGGTTGTTCTTCTTTCTCTAGTTGCTTTATGTGTAAGGTTAGGTTGTTTATTTGAGATTTTTCTTGTTTCTTGAGGTGAGTTTTTATCACTATAAACTTTCCTCTGAGAACTGCTTTTGCTGCATCCCATAGGTTTTGGGTCATCATGTTTTTGTTGTCATTTGTTTCTAGGTATTTCTTGATTTCCTATTTGATTTCTTCAGTGATTTCTTGGTTATTTAGTAATGTATTGTTTAGCCTCCATGTGTTTGTACTTTTTACAGTTTTTTTTTTTCTGTAATTGAGTAATCTCATAGCGTTGTGGTCAGAAAAGTTACTTGGTATGATTTCAATTTTCTTAAATTTACCAAGGCTTGATTTGTGACTCAAGGTACAATCTATCCTGGAGAATGTTCTGTGAGCACTTGAGAAGAAAGTGTATTCTGCCTCTTTTGGGTGGAATGTCCTATAAATATCAATTATGTCATGTCATTTAAAACTTGTGTTCCCTTATTTCTTTTCTTTTTTTTTGTTTTTTTTTTTGGTATGCAAGCCTCTCACTGTTGTGGCCTCTCCCATTGCGGAGCACAGGCTCTGGACGCACAGGCTCAGCAGCCATGGTTCACGGGCCCAGCCGCTCCACGGCATGTGGGATCTTCCCGGACCGGGGCACGAACCCGTGTCCCCTGCATCGGCAGGCAGACTCTCAACCACTGCGCCACCAGGGAAGCCCTCCTTATTTATTTTCTGTCTGAATTATCTGTCCATTGGAGTAAGTGGGGTGTTAAAGTCCCCACTATTATTGTGTTACTGTTGATTTCCCCCTTTACGGCTGTTAGCATTTGCCTTATATATTGAGGTGGTCCTATTTTGGGTACATAAATATTTACAATTGTTCTATCTTCTTCTTGGATTGATCCCTTGATCATTATGTAGTATTTTTCTTTGTCTCTTATAGTAATTCTTATTTTAAAATCTATTTTGTCTGGTATGAGAATTGCTCCTCCAGCTTTCTTTTGATTTCCATTTGCATGGAATATCTTTTTCCATCCTCTCACTTTCAGTCTGTATGGGTCCCTAGGCCTGAAGTTGGTCTCTTGTAGACAGCATATACATGGGTCTTGTTTTGGTATCCATTCAGCCAGTCTATGTCTTTTGGTTGGAGCATTTAATCCATTTTCATTTAAGGTAGTTATCGATATGTATGTTCCTATTACCATTTTCTTAATTATCCTGTGTTTGTTCTTGTAGGGCTTTTCCTTCTCTGTGTTTCCCGCCTAGAGAAGATCTTTTAGCATTTGTTGTAGAGTTGCTTTGGGGTGCTGAATTCTCTTAGATTTTGCTTGTCTGTAAAGCTTTTGATTTCTCCGTCGAATCTGAATGAGATCCTTGCTGGGTAGAGTAATCTTGGTTGTAGGTTTTCGTCTTTCATCGCTTTAAATATGTCCTGCCACTCCCTTCTGGCCTGCAGAGTTTCTGCTGAAAAATCAGCTGATAACCTTATGGGGATTCCCTTGCAGGTTATTCATTGTTTTTCCCTTGCTGCTTTTAATTATTTTTCTTTGTATTTAATTTTTGTTAGTTTGATTAATATGTGTCTTGGTGTGTTTCTCCTTGGCTTTATCCTGTATGGAACTCTCTGAGCTTCCTGGACTTGATTGACTATTTCCTTTCCCATGTTAGGGAAGTTTTTGACTATAACCTCTTCAAATATTTTCTCAGGCCCTTTCCCTTTCTCTTCTTCTTCTGGGACCCCTATAATTCCAATGTTGGTGCATTTGATGTTGTCCCAGAGGTCTCTGAGACTGTCCTCATTTCTTTTCATTATTTTTTCTTTATTCTGCTTCTCAGCAGTTATTTCCACCATTCTGTCTTCCAGGTCACTTATCTGTTCTTCTGCCTCAATTATTCTGCTATTGATTCCTTCTAGTTTTTCAATTCAGTTATTGTGTTGTTCATCACTGATTGTTTGCTCTTTAGTTCTTCCAGGTCCTTATCAAACACTTCTTGCATCTTTTCAATCCATGCCTCCATTCTATTTCCAAGATCTTGGATCATCTTTACTATCATTACTCTGAATTCTTTTTCAGATAGATTGCCTATTTCCTCTTCATTTATTTGGTCTTCTGGGATTTTACCTTCCTCCTTCATCTACAACATATTTTCTGTCATCTCATTTTGTCCAACCTACTGTGTTTATGGTCTCCTTTCTGCAAGCTACAGGGTCATAGTTCCTTTCCTTCTGTTGTCTGCCCTCTGGTGAGTGAGTTTGGTCCAGGGGCTTGTGTAGGCTTCCTGGAGGGAAGGACTGGTGCCTGTGCTCTGGAGGGTAGAGCTGAGTCTTTTCCCTCTGAAGGGCATGGCTGTGTCAGGTGGTGTGTTTTAGGGTGTCTGTGAGCTTAGTATGACTTTAAGCAGCCTGTCTGCTAATCGGTGGGACTGTGTTCCTGTCTTGCTGGTTGTTTGGTGTGAGGTGTCCAGCACTGGAACCTGCAGGCAGTTGTGTGGGGCTGGATCTTGGTGTTGATATGGATATTTCTGGGAGCATGGACACTGATTAATATTTCCTGGATCCAGGAATCCTCTGGTGGTCCAGTGACCTGGACTTGGCACTCCTACCACAGAAGCCCAAGCCTGACCCCTGGCCGGGGAACCAAGAGCCTGCAAGCCACACAGTGCAGCCAGAGAAAAAAGAAAGAAAAGAAAACAAACAAAACCCAAGACAAATCACAAAAACAACAGCAAACAAACAACAGCAACAACAGTGCAACACACACTAAACTAACAAAAACAGAAAATGAGAAATAAAAGAAAAGCAAACAAACAACTAAAAAACAAAGCAAACATAAAATGTACACATAAAAACAATCAGAAAAAGAAAGAAAGAACAAAAGCAAGAAGAAACCACAAAACAACAAAAAAGTAAAGTAAA